>NW_024044570.1:20814586-21414586 GCF_014851395.1 Micropterus salmoides
ATATAAAGACATGCCGTATTTAAAAGCACTTCACAGAACATTTTGGAAATGTCGCATGCTTTGAATGATGATGAGTTTCAGTTTCCTAAAACAAATGACAATGACAAATGAATGTGGTGTGACTGTCATTTCTGCAGCCTGGCTCTTGCTCTGCCTAAGTACAGTGAACACTTCATTCAAGCTAAACTGGGGGACGACATGAAACAAGCTATGTGTGAGTATAGCATACTTTATTTATTTATTTAACCTTTTGAACAGGAAAGTCCCATTGAGACACAGTCTCTTTTACAAGGGAGTTCTGCATACACCCTCACAATAAACAGTGTGCAAACATATCAGTCAGATTTTATTTTGCTGGTGCCTCACAACCAACTCCCATGCATGCTTTCTATGGGTCATACTCTCGAGTATCTCCTCTTGCTTTGTATCACTCGCTCCTAGCTGGAACCTCAACCACTCCTTTGTATTTGCTTCTCAGATCAGCGAATCCCCACAGGGCTTTTCTTTTGTAGTGTAACCCACTGGTCAGTCGCCCTGCACTCCCACACACACTCATCCACATGCTTTCCTTCTCCCAGACCCAGTTCAAGCACTAGCTCTTTTGATCTTGTCAACATTTTGCTCTTCTCTCCTTCTTCACTCCCCTCTTCTGGCCCTCCTGCTGACTTAGGAGAAGACGAAACCTCCCACACCTCCTCTCCCTGCTCATTATCGCCTCTCCTACCAAACATCTTCGTCTTCACTCCACCCTTTTCACAATGTTTCAGTGGCCAATTCCATCTCTCTAACTCCCTGTGCCTTAAGCCTATATTTTCCTTCCTAAATTTGTCATGGGGTAACATGGTATCCAAAGCAGACAGACATTACTCTTTACTTTTGTCTGTCTTTCTGTTTTTCTCTGTCTCTCTGTCTAACCTCTCCTCACCTCATTCTCTGTATTCCTCCTGATATCCCTCCCCTCTCCCAATCTTTTCTTTTTCTTCAGATATTGTTTTTTGCTCTGTTTGTGCTCTCAAGGCTGTCTCAGTCTGTGATGCACTCTGCTTCTCCTTACAGCTCAGAACATAGCTAATAACCACAAGGACAAAACTCATTCGTATACACACAAACTATATTTGCAACTGTCACTTTTCTTTGCATTTTGATTCTAAAGCAAGTTATTCTGTCCTGTCCTGCTTACACACTGGAATTTTACAGCTTCTTCTTGGGGCAAGTACTTAATTTTCTCTGTCCTCTGTCATCCTCTTGGCGTATGATGCTCCTCCACTGCATAAGCATGTTTGTCTTCTGCATGTTTGTTTGATTACATATGGATGTATTGATGGTTGGATGGACTGACTCTGACTCTGAGGTATGGTTGGACAGTGTAGATGCATGCGGGGGATAGTCGCTTTGATTAAGGGATATAATTAGTAGAAAAACACTGGAATCAGCACATAACCATCTGGCTTTAGTGGATTTTTCATAACTTTTATGCGAAACCACACAGCATAAACAGCTAATGGTACAGTTATTCCAACAGATGAGATTTTGAGTGTTTCGGTCTCTGTATCACTCCCTCTCTGCCATAACGAGTCTGTCACTGTGCCATAAAGCCTGTCAGAACGTTTACAGGCCTGTTAAAGAAAGTAACACACCATGCCTTGCTGCCATAGACGACTCCGATAGTGAGTTTGGGACTCTAAAGTTCTCTGTACAGCCATCTAAAGTTTCACACTGGAGCCAGACCTCCAATACCTCGATCCGTCTTACCATGTTTCTGCAGTAGGTGGTTCCTGCAGCCACTTGTCCTCTTAATACATTAAGGAGGGTCCCTAGCCGAGGGTGTGATGGATGAACATAGATTTTTTTTTCCTCCATATAGCAGGAACGCTGCATGCATTGAATCAATGATCTAATACTGCGGTTGGAGAGATGGTGACAGAGAAGTAAAGAGCCAGAAACAAGAGAAAGAATGTATGGTGTGGAAAACGATTGGACATAGAGACACCCTGCCCCGACTATAGAGACAGAGGGACAATGAATCTGCCTGTTGTGTTTTATGTGAAGGACATTGTTTCATCCTGCACCAGATTTCCATGACCCCGAGGAAACTCGGTGCTCAGTAATTTTTTTCACAGACTGCGCCACACGACTCAATATATCTTAAAGGCAATGTCCAAAATGTCTCCATTTTAAGAGACCAGTGAATGATGGCCGCTGATGCCTGTCATGTCATTTATGAGATACGAATTACCAGACAGTATTTTAAATGGAATCCAGAGCCAGGGCAGACAAAGCATATAGTGGAAGGAATTTTCTTTATTACTGCTGCATGTTTACATGTTGTTTCCTTCCATACCCATGCTGTAGTCCCAGATCATGTCCTGTTCTGCATTTCTAGAAAGTGCACAGAATCTTTTTTTTTAATATTCAGACTTTGCCTGTTAGAGCTAATATTCTTTCATTGTAGCATTGTATTTTATTACATACCGTGGGAAATATCTACAATTTTCAGCATATTTTACAAGGTATGACATCATTTGTCAGATGATGAATGCATTTTTATCACCATTTGTCTTTACTACTTTCTCCTCTCCTCATCTCTTTCTCTCTGGGGTCACAACAGGGCAAGAAGGCAAGTATTTCTCACTTAGTTATTCTCTCATAGCTCCCCACTGCACCTCCATCCACACTCTCTACCTTAATCTATCACCTCATATCTGTCCAATATTTTATGTGTCTCTGCGTGTGTGTGTGTGTGTGCATGTGTGTGTGAGGGGGGGTGCTTTCACCTAGAGTATGGACACTGCTGTGTCCGCGTATTGCTCACTGGTTTTACTTAAAATGTGACATGACCATCGACTTGTCATGTGTTTTTGGATTCAAGTAGTCATCTCACAGCACAAATAGCAGTGCATTTACACTATTTCATAAATCGAGATCACACTTCTTAGCACCTAATCCGCAGTGTGGAATATCCACCATCTTATCAATTATAGGATGAGTCTAAAGCAGGTGTTTTGTGTTTCCAAAAGCCATGGAAACTATACAGCTGGAGAAGTTTGATGACTTTGGTTACACCTACATCGCTCCAAGGTGAGTGATCCCGACACTACTGTACAAACCCACTTTCACTATACAGGAACAAACAAGAGGCTGAGATTGAAACTGATCAATACTGTTTCTTCAGGGAGTACTGCAAAGAGCTGAAGTTGTCACTCAACAACACCCAGTTTCTCCTCGACTTCAGCCAGTACATTGATAGAAACACTCCAGATGCATGTGAGTCATGCATCTTTTTCACTGTTATTTCATATTTGCACTGGTTGTGATGTCAGCTTGCTGCACTGTTTGTATTCATATGAGTATTATAATACCACTGACCCCCACAATGTCACCTAAATCAGTATACAGTGTGTTGCACTGCTATGTGTGCAATAATAAGAGTGGAAGTTTGTGTGTATGCAAACATGCATGGTATGTTTTACTGTTAGTATGGTTTTCACTCTGACTTCACGTAAAGATCTACATCTGAAGGTCAGAGCATGACTTCATTAGAATAGTGTGGTCTAAGCAGAGTGACATCAGCCTGATCAACTGAGTTTCCTAGAAGCCTGATGCTGTGATGCTACACAATGGCTTATGATGTTTGATTAGTCATCGTCTAATGGCTCTTCCCCCTAGTATGGCTTACCACCATCATCCAGGTAATGGATCTTGGTATCCTCGATCCATTTTAACCCAAGTTCAAGCCATATACATTATTATCATTAATGCCCTTCTTGTTGCTGTTGGTCCAGTACTTATGATACGTAATTTATTTTGAGTCAGACCCGGGTTGTGGTCAGATAGTTTTTTTGCTTAGTAAGGTTCTTTACTGTGTGAGTGAAATGACCTGGGTGTATCTAAGTGGCAGCCATGATAAAGTATGTTCAAATTCTCTAATTGCTGGGGAAATGTGCTTCAATGCTTCCTTTCATATGTCCTTTAGCATAACCTACACTGGACCATCCTTTACAAAAAAAAAAAGGAGATAATGCTAATAATAATGTCCCACAATTCTGTGTGACAGCAACATTAAAAGCGATGCACCATTCGGGCATTCATGAAGAGAAACTTTCAACACGACCGACATGTCCAACTTTGGAACTTTGTAGTTTCACCACTCCATTTCCAAATGTATTGACATAGATATTAAATGCACCTTTTGTGGCACTGAGGCATTTATTTTGTCACTGGCCCTTGTCATCTGTGATTTAGAGGGACATAGAGAAGTTTGTTTAGAACGAGACTGGACATTCTTTAACAATTATCCTTGAAGACATTGCTACTCACTTCAAATATAATAATAAACCTTTAAGTTACCTGACAGATCTTTTACTTGTAGTTGGTAAAACAGACAAAACAAAAGGCAAGATTCTCTGTCCTACCCAAGCCTTGGTATTTTTCTGGTTGTATTCAATTTCTACATAGATACATTAACCCTTATGACAAACAAAACAAGTGAACACACACTGTTATATTTGAAAGATTTTTGTGTGGAACCATGATATTGACTTTCATTGATGTTATTGTTTATTTATCATGTTTAGACACTTTTTTGTTATTTAATTTAATTTGTTTACTTCCTTTTCTTCGATTGATATCTAATGTGTTTTACACACATTGGAATCTTAAAGAAGAATGTCCAATCAATCTGTCTACCAGCTGAATGTCTGTATTTTTATAATGTTTCAACACAGTAGACCCACATCAATAACATCCGCCATCGCATCATTATGTAGCCTAGTGTAAGTGCTGCCAGATTCTCTTAGCACTTTATGAATTCTGCCTTACATCTTTCTTTTACCTTGTGATGTTTTCCATCAAGGCTGAATGTTTAGGAAAAGACATAGAACACCATTTTTTGACTATTGGACTGGAGTCTTTGAAATGACACTCAAGGGTAAGGCTGTATTGACTATGTGTGCTAATATTATTCCTTTCTGAAAAGTACTTGTAATGACAAAACTCGGTACCTTGGCATCATCTCTCTCCTAAATCTCCAACATCCAATCCCTCCTTCAAAGTACTTCCTGCTGTTTGACTGTCTCATGGTCACTCAGAGAAGACCTACAAAAACACGTCTCTCTGCTGGATGATTTCAACAAGTACCATGTCCAGGGAGAAGATTTGGCAGAACACACTTTTTCATGCTGACTTTCACACTTAATTTCACACTTAACTGAAAACAATGCTTGGTTAAGTACATTGCTCAGTGGCACATAAGTAGGACTTTCCTGTGTGAGGCTGAATGCATAGGATTTGTAAACATAGACTGTCATTGCTTCCATTGCCATATTTCCCTACTAAGCACTGTTATTGTGATGCCGTGTATCTTGTCTTTAATCCATAGGTAACGTGTCCCTCGTGAGCAGATTGATCCTGGATGCAGGTCTGACAGCTGAACTAGTTAAACTTTGGAACGAGCAGACAGTGTGAGTGCCAAACCTGTCTGTCCTTCTCTGTTTGAAGCAATGCAAAGATGGAACCTATTTTTCTATCTTGTGTTATTTAACTGAATGTGTTAGAAAAATAAGGTTTTTCTTCTTGTATGGAAATCTGTGTTGCATGTGTCCTCTGTTGCTTTGTACTACCATAGCTGATGCTTATTTCGTGCACAATTTACAGAATAACTGAGCCAGAGTTTTCTTTCTTTCTTTCTTTCTCTCTCTTTCTTTCTTCTGGGTGATTTGATCATGTCTAACTTGTGAAACATGATGAAAGCAAAGCACAAAATGCATATCACACCCCACCACACTGAGCTCTGCCAAGACATGCAGTTTTGAGAGGAAAATTATAATATCAGTGTGTTTCCTTTCATGGTATGCCCACTTGTCTGAAACAATCTCAATAGACACTTACACACACTACAGGGTATCTGTTTAACATTAGGACATATAAGACAAGTGACTGTGGGCATAAAACAATTTGTGTTGTGTCTGCAGCTTGGTCTCACAGTGTGAACTGAGAGTCCAACACTTTTCCTAATATTTGTCAGTGCGATTGACTGTGATGTTTGATTGGCTGTTGTTTTCCATCCTCTCAGGGATGGTATAACGGCCAGGTTTGTCGCCACAGATGGAGGAATCACAAGAGTCTACCCAAGAAGGTACTCTCCCCTCTTAGTTTACTTCTAGCACTCTGGCGTTGTGAAAGAGCACAGCAAGCTTTGCCCAAATATCTGGTGGTGTAAATGTGTGAAATGAAAATGGATACAGACTGTAATACTCTTAGGTTGAGTGCTTTTGGCTGCTTTACTCACCTGCTCCACTGGGTTATTTTCCAGAGCATAGAGGATTAGACACTTTCAGCTGTACTCCCAGAGCTTGCCAGGGCCAGAACAGGACATGGGTCAAATCCACAGATCCAGCAGCCAAATGCAGCTCATTTCCCTCAATTTCCTTGCTGCTACTTTTGTCTGAACTACACTTGTGGGTCCCACTCGGTCAGAATATAACATTCCAACTGAAGATGAATGCATATTCCTCCTGACTATAAAACATGAAATACAATCAGTTATTGCTTTTACTGGATCATGCCCTTGACATATATCAACCGCATTGGGTGTAGCTGATTTCGATGACTAACATTTGGCCGCGGATTAGAATATAAATTGTTCTGATAGATCAAACACATTTGCTTGGTGTTTTATGTCTATAATGGCCCATTTATAAAATTACGTGACTATATTAATGTTTTCAGTGCTGGAGAAGAGTGGACTGAGAATCCTGAGACATATGAGTCCAGCTTCTACAAAAGGACCCTGGACAATGAAGTTTATATTTTCACAGCTCCATCTTTCAACAGTAAGTTTCTGAAAGGTTTGAATATGTGTATGTGGGTGCGCACTTCTCTGTGCATGAGTATTTTCCGTGTGGCCTGGCACTGGGCCCATCCTGCTCTCTGCCTTTGGACGTCATCCTAACCTACTGGCAAAGATCACACTCAGGCCTCTGATATCACTCTCTTTATCCTTCTCCTTTTCCCGCTGCGTCTTTCAGCGCACATCACCACCCTCCCTCCCTCCCTCCCTGTATACTTCCTGTTATCTCCACTGATCTCTCTAACAGACTTTAGGACAGGCAAACGTCAGTGTAAATGTAGCCGTGCTTACACTTGACTGGATTAACACATGTACTGGCTTCACAGACTCCGCTCCACTCACATAAATTAGAAGCAGCTAAAAATGTATAGATTTTCACACAATAGGCAGCAATTATTCCCACTTAAGTGTGATTCACATTCTGAAATGTTCTCTGCCATGTACTTTTTAACATGATTTCAGTTAAATTGCTTTTTGTTTAACTTCCCTTGTGTATCCTTTCTCAATTGCAGCAGAGGGCAGGGAGCCTGTTTCTGAGTTGGGCATTCTGGTGAGCAAAGCAGTAGACCTCACAATTGACGAAGTCACGCTCAAACCAGCGGGTCAGTCTTGCTAATACCAGAAAGATTGCTTCTTGTGATGCAATAGAAATGAAAGGACTCAATAGCTGTTCATCAACATTGTTTGTGTTTTCTTCTGTAGTGGTGGGAGTGAAACTCAATGTCTCATACTGGATGAACATTTTCATGAATGCTACACTGAAACTGAATGTAAGTTGTGTTAATAAAGTGCATTTTATTGTATGTATTATCTTTGACACCTTTATTTAATAGTGTACTAATTTCTTGTCTGGTTCACTTTTTATCTTTTAGTGCAAGGACGAGATCTGTGGCTGTCTGAGGAATGATAAGGTACATATTGTTTATTGTCTTAACAGACTAACAGCCTTACACAAGAAAGCCATTATGATAAGAGCTTTACCTGCAATGTATTTATATATTTAAGCTTGATTAGTAGCTCTTTTAAAAATATTGGCAGATGATTTCCACATTTTTACCACTTGGACTGATTGCATTTCTAAAATGTTTATTTTTAAACCCTGCAGCATGTAGACTGTGTGATCCTGGACGATGGGGGGTTTCTTCTCATGTCCAATCAGGATGAGTATATCACCCTGGTGAGTTACCAGCAAATTTCTGCTTCACCTGATCTTGAACATGTATGCTTCACTTATCCATTGTCTTTCTCCAAAAGATCAGTAATTGATAAACCATCATATAATAAAACATCTTTAGTCACATAGTTAGAAAATTGAGCATTCAAATGTTGTTTTTTAATTTTTCTCTACCTTTGTACATACCTGGCTCCTCTTTCCTTTGTCACTGGGATCCATCAATCTCATATAGAGGTCAAGTAAAGGGCTTATGACTCAGCTAAGTTATGAGAATGGCCTGTTAGTTCTGAGCAGTTTGAAAGCTCCTGTAGGAGAGCACTAGATCCACGTCTCCGGTGAAGTAAAAGTCTAGCCACTGGAGAGGATCAAAGGGAAGGTTCTGATGGGTTTTAGTCAGTTATGGAAGCTGTAGTGATGGGAGTCCCCTGTGTACGCAAGAAGTCAGCTCTGCTCTGTTAACTCCACTCTTTCAGGCTTCTATAGGCCCCTGTCTGTCAGTGGGAAGGTATACAGTGGGTTTGGAAACATTTCACGTCAGTCAAGACAGGACATCTGCTGCCTTTGATCTGTTCTACTATCACAATGTCAGGCATACAGTTTATGTTCTTCAAGCATTTGAATAAGCACCCCCTCTATCTCTTTTCACTTCTTTTGATACATTTGGTGTCCGTTGGGGTCATGCAGAATGTTTGTGCTGTTGTAGAACAAAAGTTACATTAAACATCATCAGGGCTAAGCCAATCCTATTTACATACCATCTTTGTATATCAGCTCATCAAACATTTTCATACAGGTTATATGCTCGCCAGTTTTAGCAGGATTATATATGGAGCCCTTCATTCTATGTTACGCAGGCTTCACCTTTAAACTGGTCTTATGGTTCATAACATAACACACGCATGACTGACTGTGTAAGGGAAGTGGGAAGAGTCACACGGAGACTGACATCTCTTTACTGGGCTGCCACAAAACGGTTGATGGGCTCATCCTGACTGCCTCAGTTCGTAAATGCACATTTTCTGTGCACTAATGTGAAATGGTGAATGGCTAAGACTATAAAGCCATGTCAGAGGAAATAGCACACAGCTGTTTGTTTTGTTTGTGCAAACACTCTTACACTGCTTTTATTAACTCTTTTGTTGTGTGTGTGTGCGCGTGTGTGTGTGTGTGTGTGTGTGTGTGCGTGCGTGTGCGTGTGTGTGTATCTGAACACGTCTAGATAGGTCAGTTCTTTGGTGAGGTGGATCCTGTGCTGATGATCAACCTGGTCAACACCTCCCTGTACTCCTTCAACAAGACCTATGACTACCAGTCTGTGTGCGACCCAGAGAGAGACAGCAAGGCGGCAGCAGGACCACGCTCCGTCTGTGTGGTGAGATACTCATAACAGACAGCAGTCACTCTCTTCTCTCTCTCTCAGATAATTGTTTACACATTTATGCATTTACAGTAACTTAGCCTTTATTCTACATGCTGGTAGGGATGGGACTTGGCAATAAAATGTTGATACAAAACTATGTTACATTTATTTTAGATTTCTATACTCATAAAACAGTGATACACCTCTTTTAATGATCTATCCGGTCTGTCTGGGTCAAATTGATCACTAATAAGCGGGTGATTATAATAAACCATTTTTTGGGTAATTATATTTATATTTTGGTTATTATATTTTTCATGCAGATTACCATCTAACTGGCATTTGTATATTTATTACAAGAATAAAAAGTAATGAAACGGAAAGCTTTGGTATTTACTGAATTTTTTTAACTGTTTCAAAATACAGTACAGCTGTTTCAAATTAATGTTCAAATTAAATGACTGTACTGTGTATTATTCAAATACACTATACAGTAATACAATACAGTACAGTACTCTATTTAAAATGTTCCTTACTGTAGTTAAAATTATAATTAGGCTATAGCCTAAGACAGTGTTGTGCTGTTTACAAAAACAGCACAACAGTGCATTTTCAAAATTTGAACAGCCCTGAAAATAAACTGTAGGCTATCAATGCCGAACTGGTGCCAGAGCAAAGGTATTCATAAAATATTCAGATTTTTTTAACACTGTAAGAGGGCTACTTGACTGCTATAAGCACATTATTTAAACTTTTGAATAGAAAAAATTTAGTCCCAAATTTTTTGATCCATATCTATATAAGTGGTCAATCACTTTAACTGTGATCACTCTAAGTTGTTTCCACAGTAGTAATATAAAATGGCCAAATCAGGATTCATGACTGAATTGACAGTTTCCCATCCCTCTCTGCTTTGTATAGAAATTTACATGATTTTCTCTTCTTATCTTTCTCCAGCCTACCATTGCAGACCTGCTCAGTGTTGGCTGGTGGGCCTCCAATGCTGCCTGGTGAGTGTTCTGTTTCTTCCACGTTTCAGAGTGGGAGTATATTTGTACTTTAGGGTAGGAGTTTGTATGGCAGTGGGCTTCTATGTTGTTGAGGGATGAAGCTGGCTGGGTCAGTGTAGGACAAGGGCAGTTGCACAACATTATACTGCATCACTATCTGCATGACTGTCCAACTGCAATATAACCTGATCTTAAAATAGAATGACTGATACTTCCCATGACATTTACATCACCAGTGACTCTAGCCTTGTACAGATGTGTGGCTGTTATTAAACAGTTTTTGGTTGATCAGTGTAAATAAGTTAAAGATGGTCTATTGACTCATCCATGTGACTCATAGTGTTTTTCTCTCTCTGTGTCCAGGTCGATACTCCAGCAGCTCTTCTTTGGTCTCATGTTCCCCAACCTTCTAGAGGCAGGTGAGCAAAAACAACTGTGATTGTGTGTAATGTAACCATCACCCTTATTGGCAGCCTGTCTCTTCATTTGATCAAATTTAATCCCGCTACTTTCTCACCAATCCTTTGCAGCATTTTTCTTTATTTAACCTGTCTCTTATTTCCAGTGGAGTCTGCAGATGAAGACATACCAGATGCCATGTTTAAGGAAAGCTGCATCACAGAGCAAACTCAGTACTTCTTTGACAATGATGAAAGATCCTACTCAGGCGTCCTGGACTGTGGAAACTGTTCCAGGTGTGTGGGTGTTGCCTCATGTGTGTTTCTGCGTGTTTGCATGTGTGTGTACAAATCTGTGCTCCCTGTGCACTTGTACTGTAAATGGGTTTGCTTTATTAAAGAATTTCCACCCTTACTGTGTCTTCTTCCTGAACATCCTTCTGTTTAATGGTCTACAGGGATGGGTCCAGAATAGTGTTAGTTGCCTGGCCTCTTTCTGTTTTCCAGCCTGATTTCAGGCAGCTGTTTTCAGATGAGTTCTGATCAGACACAGATTACCTTGATCTGCCAGTGAATTGCAGAGGGAAGCACAAAAGCTCTTTTATCTGTTCTTCCTTCACTATCTGGCTATACTTCAAACTCACTAATACACACATCCACAGACCACTGTACATTTACTTTGCTCTACCCACCTTTTGTGTCAATTTGGGCTGTCGGAAGGGGTTAAATATGGCTGTAATTACTGGTTGTTACGAGTCCCACGTGTCTGGTGCTTTACTCCCCAATGTTAACGACTGTAGACAAAGAAACTTTCATGACTACCATAAAAAGCCAATCCCAAGAGGAGAGAAGAGGTATATGTGCACAAGTGCACACATACATTTGTGTGTATGCGGTCTATACAGTATATTGTATATGTAAACGCAATCTATTGTAGATAATTTGTTATTGCATTAAAATTGGAGCTGCATGATATTCTTACACCGCAGGTATATTACTATATGAATACTACATAGACTGTTTACCAGTGTGTGTGTGTGCGTGTGTGTGGCCATGTGGGCGTCTAGGATGTATCGTGCCGAGAAGCTGCCAAACACCAACCTAGTGTTCCTGATCACTGATGCCAAGGCAACGTGTTTGTCGTGTGACCCCAGACCACTACGACAGGCTGAACAACCCTGTATCCTTTCAGTCAACTCGTAAAAATCGAACATAGAGTTACACTTCCTTTTTACTTTCTAGCCCTCCATCCATCACCCTAATGACAGCGGGGCTTTAAACTCTCAATACAAGGACACACACCTAAAGGTTTGCAGTAGGTCCCCCCTGAATGTTCACGGGTGAACAGTAAACCATAAACCAGATGCACAGCGAAATGAAAGCCTGTCTCATATTACCCTCATATTAGATTTCTTTGTTTAAATTCATGTGGGCTGCATGCTGCCATCAGGTTGAATTAAGGTTAAGAGCAGGGGTGTGTTTATGTGGATGTACAATATGTATATAATATATATATATAGATCTGTATGACAGATGTGTCTTGAATGTAGCTTCCTGCTGGTGCAACAGTGCAGGTGTCGTCATCATCAGAGGTCACAAGGGCTTTTTGACACGGAAATTAAGAGTCAGCACATCATTTAATTGTTGTTGTTAAAAGTGTACTGCTGATGGATAATAGTTTTTTCCTGAGAGTGTCTGTTCAGCTGAAGGTCCAGATCCGTGCGAGCTGGCTCAGAATCCCAGATACCGCAAAGGGCCGGACGTGTGTTTTGACAACAATGAAAACGTAAGGCCCAACCACATGTGCCTTTGTGCAGAGAATATTGCTGGAAACAGCTCTATTAGTGAGGCTTCACAGTTGGCCTCAGTCAATTTCTGTGTGGGTTTCATCATCATTCTGCATAGATTCAAAGCACTTGTTGGCTGCCTGCTCTTCCACTCTGATCCATACCTGAGTTATTCATTCATCTTATTTTTTATTTATCAATTTTATAATATATAATTATTTCTATTGCATTTTTTATGCATGCAATTAACACTCTGTTGTTTTTATGTCTCTTGATTTTTTTCACTCATTTGCCATTCTTGTTTTATAATTCTGCATCCCAATGGCTGCTGCTCTTGACTGGTAGGATGAGCCCTTGTGCCCAATCAGCAGAGGTTCTACATTGTGCCCTACAACTGTCTTGTTTGTACTGGTGCTAAGTTTATGGTCAGTGTCCTCACACAGATTCAAGCAGCTTCATTACTGACTTATTAATAACCACTATGATCTTTACTGTTCTTTGGCCATCGCAATGTGCTTGGCAAGGGCAAATCAGGCCCAACAATGGCATTGACATTTGGTTCCATGTCATTTAAATTTTATATTTATTTCTTTGCCATTCAATCTCCACGCTTCCCAGTCACATGGACTCCAGACTTAAAACATTACGATTCTATGGTTGTTTACTCAAGCTAATTGACCTGAATAACGCTCTCACAGACACATAGATATATATGCAATTACGCATTATTTCCATATATTTATATATTTTAGGTTGCATTTAGCATTTTTGTTGTTTGTTTGGTTTTTTTTTTCCAAATAATTTGATAAAAGAAATTGCCCACTGGAATAAGTAAATAACAAACTGTAATAAACAGTTGAGATTTATTCTCTGTTGCATTCCTATCTCCCTAATATATGGCTACATCTTTTTTTGGCATCTTGTTTTTTTTTGTTGTTTTTTTCTGTTTTTTACTTCAACAGATGGAGAGCAGATTGACTCTTGGCAGTGGAAAGTGTTCGAAATGAATTCAATATAATAGCACTACACCACCATCATTCAATAATAGCAGCACAAAACTATGTATAAATATATCTGCAGCCATCTTTTTTATTTAGCATTGATAAATGCTTTGTCAACCAAATTTATTTCAGAAATATGTAAGCACATTTGGGTGCATTTTGCAGGTCTTTCAGTGTTTCAGGGAGTGCAACGCAACTGAAAATGTATTGCACCATTTGATCTAAATCAGTAAAACAAAGGAGCAAGGTGGGAAAGTCATGTGTGAGATCATTGTATCACCACCCAACTTTGAACAGTTTATAAGACGTCTAAATATTTGGAAAAATTATTTCCCATATCTTTGTGAACTCAGCCTTTCATTGTGTTTTGAAGGCGTAGATCACACACATAACAGGCCACTAATTCATGTGCCTGCATGTTTATATTGTGGAGAGGCTGTGCTGGGAAGGGGAGGAATGGCAGAGGAAGTAGATGAACAGAGTAAAAGTAGGCCGCGTCCCTTTTCCTCTTTCCATCTGTCCCATTACTTCTGGCTCAACTCCTTATAGGAAGACTGATGTAAACAGAGGAAGCGTCACATGGCTTTCCTGTCCTTTGAATACAGAAGACTCCCACCTCTTTCTCCCAGGACTTTGGCATGCACGGATATCCTGAATACTCCCATCAAATGCAAAAAAGCCACACACTTTCTTAGGCAGGTGCATGTGCGTACACACACATGCACAAAAAAGCAGAAAGACGTCTGGAACACCTTTATAACAGAGCATTTAAATGAGTTGTTCTTTTGGGGTTATGCTTGTTTGCTTGCTTGTTTGTTTGTTTACCAAGAGTTAAATGAGAAGATTTATTCCCTTGTACAAAGACTGGAAATGGGGAAACAGCCAGCTTGATTCAGCACCCAGCCGGCCCAGGCATAGTCAGGCTCATGTTCCCCATAAAACCATAAATTGTCATTTTTACATGTCAGTTTTTGTGGGGAATAAACAAATGAGATATAATGTGTTCATTAGTGAGCCTGAGAGAGCTGCTGGTAGGAGGATTTTCTTACCAGAGTCAGGCAGGCTCCCTGTTTCCAGACTTTTTGCTAAGCTAGCCGTCTCCTGTCTCCAGCTTTATATTTATGACATATGAGATGACAGATATGAGAGTGATATTGATAGTCTCATCCAATTCTCGGCAAGAAAGTGGATAAGGATATTTCCTAAAATATAGAACTATACCTTTAATAGGACAAGTAGGATTAGGCATATGATAAGCTACAACACAGTATGATATAATATAATATAGTAGAATTAAAAAAATTAAAAACCTCTTACACAAAAAAGTACTTAGCACTGTGTATTATCTTTGCCTAGATATCTTTATTGTCTACCAGCAAAGGCTAACCTACCAATTTTGAGTGCTTGAAACGTGATCTATTGACATCCTTACTTTACCGACAGCGATCTATTGCCTTTTGACTTTCTTTTCACAAATGTGCTTATTGTTGCTTTGGACAAAAGCATCTGCTAATTGCCCTAAATGTAAATGATACCACAAGAAAACATACAATATGACCATGAACTGCTCGTAATTGTTAGCTGCAGGTGTAGTGATGATGGTGGTAGTTGTAGGAGAGCTACTGGATGAGGACAAGACTGTTTATCTAATTTACTGCCAACTGATTTGTCCAACAGGAAGATGATTCTGATTGTGGGGGAGGGACCTGCCTAAGCCCATGTCTTTGGCCAATGATTGGGCTCCAACTACTGCTGCTGTGGCTCATCACATCTTTACAACACTCATGACCCCTACACACACACACACACACACACACACACACACACACTGATCATTATCTCATTTCACAAGAAGCCAGAGGACACTCCAGTTATGCCATCCAGAATGTATGCAGAATATTTGCAACAATATATTTTGATCAGCATTTCCATTTTCCAATGCCAAAGGGTGCTCATTCATGTCCTATTTGTCATTTTCAAAAATAGAGACACATTTACTGTGCTCAGCTGCACTCATTTCCATGATATACTCCTTAATACTCTCCTATGGTGCAAGAGTAAGAGCTAACCAAACCCTTTAATTCTGCCTCATTTGTTTCTCTGATTTCTTTAGCGGAGGTTTGAAGAGTGTTCCCACTATGCCAACTAAATATCATTCAAAGTCTGTATGTGCACTGACAGCGTTGATTTGTGTAGTTGTCAATATTGTTTGTTGCTTATTATATTTATTGCATATGAATCATTATGCTGTAATGATTGTTTATTTTGGCAACCAGTGCAACTATGAAGAATATTCCTTTCATCTGAGTGTTTTTTAAATGTACTGTAACTATCTATTTATCTATAATTTTGTTTTGTACTCAAAATCAACTAGCATTTTGTGACTAGCTACTAGGTGTTGTATTGTAGCAGCATGTGGTCAGTACAGAGCTAAAGACAGCACCAATACTCTGACACCAAAGCTCCACACAGTACTAAGGACCACAGGTACACACAACCCTACTACAGAGAATCTGCAGGCTGGTTTATTTTAAGAGATTCCTCAGATGTGGGTGTACATCCGTAGTCACTGCATTAGCTAGATAGATAGATATCTTAGATACCTCGCTTAGAAATAAGTGAGATCAGAAAGCACCCATGTAAATCTATTATCTATTAAATCTATTAGGATAATACCATTTCAAATATGTTTGTACTTGGTCTGACAGCTTTGGTTGTCTTCAGTTTGAAGCATCAAATTCCCAGTGCCTACATAGTAGCTCAAACAGTCTGTTATCTGAATGAAGCAATGCATCAGAGTTGTATTCTTGCAATGTATGCTTCTATGCTAATGCTTGCTGCAGTATAGCAGAGAGGGTAGCCCTTCCAGTGAATATGTTGTGAAAGGGTCCAAATCTGCTGCAGTTATTCTCGTTTATGTGGCCCAGTCAACAGAAGAAACAACCAGTGATTTTGACTATGGGAAAGAAAATAATTTTCCCCCACGGTCAAAACAAACCTAAAACAGACTTGAGCCTTCTCTTTATTAGTCCTGTTTCTGTTACGTTTCTGGATCACCAGACTCAGGAGCCAAGATGACTTGTGAATGAGATCAGCATATCGAAATGACTGTTTTAATTGTTTTACTTCTCCTTGCTGTTCTCCTCTCCTTATGCTTGTTTCCTCCTTGTGTTGCTCTATAAGTGCTGTGAAGCAGATGCTGAAGGCTCAGTGTCAAACCGCTGCAATGGGATGAGCTTGTTCTGTGTTTGAATGCTGTCTATGCCCATGGTCAGCATCAGGGCCTGTTGGAGAGAACTTTGACAATATACTACCAGTGGTAATTTTGCGTTGCCTTACTGTACCATAAGTCAAGATCAGTGTTGCAGTTTTTCTTTTTTAGCTATATTAAAAATTACATTTGAGTTCTTTCCACCTCGCCTTAATGGTGACCTGCTGGTGTTGAGTGTTCAGGTTATGCCTGTCTATCAAAGTCGTGTGTTGATTCGTGTTTTACCCTGGGGGTCCCGTGTCTATGTGCAGGCATGTGCGTGTCCCTCCGATATCTGATTGTGCTTTAATACTGTACACAAATTACTCTTTTGTGGAACTTGACTAGCCTGAATAATTTTGTATACATTTGTACACTAATCCTATTTACTGTATAAAAGAGAAAATTAAAGAAAAGAAAAATGTTTATAATATGGTGTTGATTATTGTGCAAATATAATATATTCACAATAAAAGTGTTGTATTGTTATGACCTGGGGTGCTCCTTTTTTTCTGTCACATCTGGCCAGTTGCTTTGGCTCCACTAGGAGACCGAACATGTCATCCTTCCTGCAGAAAGAGACAGCTGCTGAAAAAGGGGAGAGCAAACACATCTGTGTTTTACTGTGTCTGTTTATGAAGTAAGTGTTGGTGATGTCAAATAGTCCTGTACATTTAGATAATTTCTTCACTGCCTAGTAATATAAAATCATTAAAAAACAACAGCATTAAAGAGTAACTCAACACCAGGCTGAAAAGCAGTGTTTCACTTCTCTCTCTGGTTGAAAGTTTCTGTTTTTTGTGTTTTTTACAATTTTGCAATTTGTAGTTGGGTGTGGTCAGAAATATGCAATGTGGCATATGTAACCTCGCCCAACAGTGATGTCCCGGTGTACTGACACACTAGGGTACACTTTTACATCACTGCAGGAAGGTTTGAAGTTAAACTAATGCAATTTTTTAGGGGTTAAATTACCCTTCATTTAGTTATTAATATACTTAATGGGCTTACTGCTGATTGATAATTAAATTAAAGGTAATGTGGATATGTTTGCGGTACTTTTATACTTGGCCAAACACAAGTTCATATAGTGCATACACACATTAATGTACTGTAGAAATGGCCACCCAGGAGAATACCTAATTGCTCTTTTGAAACAAATCCATGAACTTGTTATTCTGAAACTAGTTCTTCCATCTTGGATTACAAACAAGTACACACATGCATTTTCACATGAATACCAATGTGAGAAGGATGACAGAAGTTCCTACAAATGCAAAGCTTAACTGTATGTATGACAGTATGGCCAAGTGTCTCCCAGTGAGTTCTGACTGAGTCTTATCCGTTTGTTTCTATTTTTGTGACACCTCTGGCAACTTAATTGAGACAGACAGCTCTGCCTTCTCCTGCCCGGAGCAGCAGTAGGAAGCCAGATGCTAACACCAGAGTTATGGAGTAGTTATACATTATGTGTGTTTTACTTGATGGTATTTGTGTTTATCTGATGGTAATGTTAGAATCAATATGGCCACAGTTTGGAGAGTGCAGAGTATAAAAACGTTTGTTTTCCTTTGAGATGTGTCGGACTGGGAGGTCTTCGTATGTGTGCTATATAGCGATATAGAGAGGGGAGTTTGTAATTGGATACTCTTGTAAATGGGAACGAGGTCGTACCCTTTAACATGCCTGGCTTAAGAAGTTACAGACGCAGGAAAAGCAGGGACAAGTTCTACATCTCTTTTCAATTTGTAATTTGGAAGACTTCATAAGTTAAAAAACCACAATAAGAGAATGAATGAAGTCCATAATAAAAGTTTTTTTCATTGTTATGTTTTACAACTTTTGTCTTATTTTTGTAGTTCTGGGCCTCAATTCTTTTAATTACGACAACTTACAAACTTCATTGCTGGCATATGGGTCAACTGCTAATCACAGCTTTACTGAGTCAAGCACAGCTTCCCTTTTTCTCTGTTCTATTCTAACTTCTTATTTTTCCTACATTAGATAGTTGGCAGTCAAAAGAGACAGGAGACATGGTTGGAGAGCAACAGGGGATGAAAAGCAGTAAAGTCTGCAGGCCTTAAGCAAACCATGGGATTGCAGTTATGGCATGTGTCTCCGACCACTGGCCAAACACAAAACAAGTCCATATTTTTTCCATGTTATTTAAACCATTTGTTTGGAAAAGAAAACAAATGAGCATTAAAATAATTACCTAATCTGTCTATTAAACATTCTTTATGTTTTCTTTTCTAGTTTAACTTGTTAAGTTAAATGTGTCTGCACATTACAAAACAAAGGATAATCATAATGAACAGTTTTGGCTCACCCTTGTTTTTGCATCTAAATGAATGGTTTAGATAACTGGGTTAAATTGGGGATTTGTTTAAAACTCGTCTGATTGGAAAACTCCGTTCTCACTTGTTCTTTTCATTCAAGATTTTGATGCAATTGTTCTGGTATTGTCATCATGTCAAACAGAACAATGACTCATACAATAGAGACATTCAAATTTGAGTGACGGGTATTCTTGTAAATTATTTTTTAACCACGTTTTTTTCTGCCCATCAGCTTTTCTTTTGGTCTGCTGATCCAACACACGTATTTCTGCTGAACACCATTAGTGTTGGGTTCCCCAAGAAAAAACACTACACCCAATCTAAAGTCTTCAGACCTGGAACTGTATGACTCATTGGTGGTAGAGTTAAAGTCTGAGAGTGGCTTTTTGGGTTTGTTCCACTAATTGCAGGAAGTGACACATAAGATTGATGCTGCATCAACAACATGACCCGTGACTGGATCTGCAAGGATCAGTGTGCCATTAGTAAACCCCTCTAAAGTTCATTAACATTATTTTGATAGTAATATGACGTCCATTTGCGTAGTTTTACCAGCAAGTGCTATTTTTGGAACAGTATTGCAACTCAATGACACTTTGATTGTAACATTAGCACTAAATTTAGCCCCAACACTCTCAGCAGCCTCTGGGTCATGACACCCCCGGGGCACTCAACCCAAGTCTGAATAAACTTCCCTTAATCTGGTAATTATAATGTGGTTTACATTAGCTGAAAGATTTTTAATTGGCACCGTTTGTTTTTTTCTAATTATGAAAAAAGTGTACACTTCCTGTAAGCAGCAACAGAGAGGTCACCGTTTTTCCGTCACCATAAAACACACAGGGCATAAGCATCAGGGTCACTAAGGTTCTGTAGTGTAGCTTTGACATCCAGTAAAAAAGCTAAACTAATCCCTTACTGTGCACTGAAGTCTTTAGTATTGTCAGTGACTGCTGCATGACTGAGTGCATGGGTACATTTACTGTGTGTTATCCTGTACAAGACACATACTTCTACTAGAAACAATATTTGTAAATAAATCTTTATGTTTTTTTATGAAACTCCAACTCCAGCTAAAGGAAAATACAGATAGTGACAAATACTTTCTTAATCACAGATAAGGATACTAACTAGGCTTCAGATATTTTCCTGTGATTGTTCAAGCTTTTTGGCACCTGTTCTTACAAACCCTACTCAATCTGACAACAACGTAAGCCAAAGAAAACCATAAAGTATATTTGCAAAATGGAGAGAGAGAGAAAGATGGTGTTAGACAAACTGGGGTTGGAAAGAACACAAAACACAGACTTGGCATGGATTATCAGGAAATGCCACAGGCTTTTCCAAACCCATAAACATGACCACACACTTGTCTGTTCCCATTACCTTGGTTTTTCTCTCTCGTCTTCTCCCAGGTTGTAAGCATGCTGTGCGTGTGTCTGAGTGTGTGCTCAGTGTGATTGGCAGGCGCAGCACTGGAAAACTCTGTCCAGGTGAACATTCTCAACGGGACACATTCCATTCCAGCCCAGATTGGGGATTGATTTGTGGATTTTCTCTGTTTAGAGTGGGGCCTAACATTAACCGGTAACATGAGGTGTTAGATTTGTGCGGGGCACGCACATTCACCAGGGTTAGAGAGTATATGTCATTGTCTTCATAGGACGTGGTATTTTGTTAAGTATGCTTATTAATATTTTTTTGTGAACATGACATTAAAACCACAAAGTATTTTACAGATACTCTATGAGTTTTTGAACATAGTAGCACGATCAAGTAATGTTCTTATGAGTGGGTCCACATTTTGTTTGTATGGTGCATACACATGAGGAAGAACATGCGTGTGCGTGAGCAAGCAGGAGAATAGATAATAGATCCTGCTGCTGGTTTCATGCTTTTCCACTGATCGATAGTTGGTGGCGGTAAGGTTGCAAAGCAGGAAGAAAAGATTGCAAGCTAGTAAATATGCATGTAAATGGTGCAAGACTTAAAATATTCAAAGAATTGGCCTTGTAAATATTTTATGAGAAAGCAAATGCTCTTTAGACACTTGTTAGGCTTTAAAACTGCTGTAACAAAGAATGATCAAACCAGAACTGCGTTTTCAGCAAAAGCAAACAGTTGTTTTCTGTGAAAAAGCACTGAAAAAAGCCACTGTACTATCTACTCAGCATCAAACAGCAGACAGACACAGTAGCTAGCTGGTGAACATGGTGGAGCATTTTGCAGCTAAAGAGCCACATATTTCCCTCGGGAGGAGGTAGAGACCAAAAACACAGGTAAAAAGAGTCAATATTGAACTTACATCCACCAGGTGGACACAACTCCAAATTAATTATAATGTTGCTCCATAGCTGCTGGATGTGTAAATAACATAGACTGTATATAAGAAATGGACGTAGTCATCGTGACGTCACCCGTTGGTATGTGGACTGCTGTTTTGAAGTGCCAAGTTTGGCTGATAGGCCGCCGCCGTCAAGTTTTTGCAACCAGGAAGTGCCCGGAAGTGACGATGGAGCTAACGGCCGTGTGCGGAGCTAGCTAGCTTGCTTAGCTAAGTGCAACTGTAACTCACGTTAACTGTCATTTTAACAGGGCTGATAACTTTGTCTAGCGAACAACAGTCTTAAAACTAAATGTATTCACCAAAGAAAGTGAACAGCCGACTCCTAAAAAGCTATTTCAGCGGTGCAGGTTAAATTTACACAGTGCCGAGGGTACGAGTCGGCTCTAGCCTGATTGACAGGTCGCCATGGTAACGACTTGTCAATCATAGATAATCCATAATAATCCCGCCCTGAAACATACTCTGCTTTGTGGTCTATTTTAAAATAAATGAGACCATAATTTACTAAATGAACATCATTTTGTATTGAAGAAGACTTGAAACTAGCGACTGAGACCATAAACTCATCAGGAAAGTGTTTACTGGGGTAATTATTCAGCTCAGAAGTAGGATAATTTTCCCATTATTTCTAATGGAGCCAGACTTCTTTTCGCAACCAGTCGCCCCCTGCTGGATTTTCAATAGAATGCAGGTTTCAGGGACTTCCGCATCGGCTTCATATTGTAGACCGGAAGCTTCCTGCTTGGTAAATAAGCATATGTTTGCTAACAAGTAAGACGCGGTCATCTTATTTACAGATGGGCCAACATGATAGTCAAGGGGCGGGGTCAAGTCAGACGCATTCTTTCTGTGTGAGCTTCCTGTGAGCTTAGACTGATCTTGTGGAGTTTGCAAAGATGTGATCGGGAAAAAGGTGGTTCCAACTTTGTGCAGCCGGAGAAAAAAGCAACTGTGGCTCCCACTAGGTTTTACTGTCATGTGACATGGTGACGTTTTGCAGCGCCGGTGAAAGTTGGACAAAATTTCTAACCAGCATGAAGCAATGATGCCAATGATGACTCTTCTGGTTGCAAAAATTTATTTAACCTTTATTTAACCAGGAGAGTCCCATTGAGATTAAGAACTTATTTTGCAAAGGTGACCTGGAAAAAAGAAGTCCGGCTCCATTAGAAATAATGGTAAAATAAATTACCCTACTTCTCAGTTGAATAATTACCTCTGTATTACTCTGTAATTACCTTTATGGTCTCAATAACTAGTTTCATGTCTTCTTCAATACAGCATGATCTTCAATTAGTAAATGATGGTCCCACTTTTGTCCGCTAACTAGTCCCACAGCTTTTGACGTAGAAACTCCGTTGAAACTCGAAGTTGTCCGGCTCAATGACTATTGGGGTGCTATTACTTTTGTCATTGATATCTTGAATACTTTTCAAAATATTCAAGTTTTCCAGGAAAGTTCTCCCATTGTAAGTGAATGGAGAGACTGTCGAAATCCTCCTCATACCTACTCCACTTTGAAAGCTCACCAGTTCAGCATACTTTCAGTTACAGACTTGATTTAAACTGTAAATTGGTCACAAGAAGTTAATCTATCAATGATGTATTCAGCTTTTGTGTATTGCGTGAGTTAGAGTGGGTGACATCATCACTACAGTGTAGCAGGCTTGTGAAATCGTTTTAAACTTTTCTCTTTAACTCGCTGGCTTGACCACAATTTTAAGTCTTCATGCATAATATTACCAGAAACGTAGTAAATTTTGTTGTGGATCCTTACATGGGCTTTTTAAATCCCTTGGAGTTATAGATTGTCTCTGTGTCCTTCCAAAGACAAGAATGACATTGTAAGTTCAAGTAAGTAAGTTTCAACTCGCCAAAGTGGTCACTTTTTTCAACTTTATCCAAACAAAAAATACATCATATTGTTCACAAATGTCTTCTGCCACTCCCGGTCAAGTCATTTCGTCGATATACGACCTATAGTTTAGTCTCTGGGGAGGTTGGTTTGAGGCAAAGATTTAGATAATTTCAGAGGGATATTCCTATGTGTCTCTGTTGTAGAACTGGTTACCTTGTTGACGTAAATTAGCTGATCAAAGATCAAAGGACTGGGTCCTCTGTTCTGATTGGTGGACTGAAGTTAAGCTATTTTCTGAACACCTGTCTGTGTCCTCTTCACTGAACACATACACACACACTTTAATACACTGAGACACAGCGCACACACATACACAAACACACAGAGCCCTCAAAACATGGAGCTTTAAGCTTTACTGCATTGGAGAACACATGTATGCATAACTGTGCGTGCGCACACACACACACACACACACACACACACACATTAAAGGAGACTTATTAGGCATCTTATATTTTTTGTCTTATGTATAATGTTTCAGTGTCAGATGTTCATGTTAAACATGGCCGAAGCTCTACTCTTGACTCTTAATGATGTCACACAGAGCTGGTTTTCCATATATGGAAATTTGTCTGCAGCCTAAATAAAAACTGGCAACTCCTATGCTTAGTCTGTCTGTACTGCTGAGCGGCATAATCATCCTGCTTCAGGATCTCGGCCAATCAGAACACAGTGGGCTTTTGGGGGGGGGGGGGGGGGGCTTAAAGAGACAGGAGCATCTACTGCTTGTTTAAGAGATAGGCTGAAATGAGAGCTTGCATGGAGTTTAGCAATCCAGTTTAGCATGCTAGCTAGCTCCACACATTGCCGTTAGCTCCACCGTCTCGTCCAAATACAGTCACATCCGGTGCCGCTGGTTGCAAATATCTCAACATGGCCTATCAGCCAAACTCAAAGCTACAACACGGCAGTCCACAAACCAACGGGTGACGTCACGATGATAACGTCCACTTCCTATATGCAGTCTATGGCATGAAGTCAAATGCCAAAACAAATCAGTTATTGCTTGTTTAAGGATACATACAATGTGTTTTTGTTGAATAACAGTGAAGGTAAAATTATATTTGTGAAGTGTGAAGGTTCAGGTATCACCTGTGTGAATTGCTATCTAGAATGATAATAGCAACAGTTTTATTGATATTTAATAAATTATTCATAACATTTTTTAGTTAGCTCTTTAGTTCATTCAATAACCAGTCCACCCTCCAATGGACAATTAACCACAGCTAAGCCACTTAACTTCTGGAAAAGTTCTAGGCACAAAATCCAATAACTTTTTAACATATGACTTGATCACTCATTAAAAAGTGAGTGCATCAACAAGTTTGATGTTGATATCTACAATAATTCAATAAGTTAAATTGCTGGAGAAGGATACACGCCAGCCAAGGGGATTTTTGCCAGCCTTACTGTACTAATGGCTATTTGGTTTCTTTGTTAGATTTTTGGCTTTTGGAATTTTTGTTTTGTGGGATGTCCCACATAAACATGCTCACAAAACTGACACAAAAAGTGAGAAAATGAAATATACATGGAAAACAAGATAGAACAACAGATGCTAGAGAGAGGAAGTTAAAAAGGTCACCTGACTGTGGTGGTAGACACTGCCTCACTGTCAACTTTGCTGTGCAGGACTTCTATTAAGAGGGGTAGAGCGGTAAAACTTTAGCAGCTGGCTCCTAAAGACCTCACAGAGCATATTTATGTTTTTGGTGTGTTTTCATGCTTTAAGTTACCTGTGTGCGTGTCTGGCGAATCATTCAGGTCTCTGAAGACCCAGGCTGCACGCTGTTCCGCTCACCCTACGCCATATTCACCATCAACATGTTAATTACAAGTATGAGGTCTGACACAGACACATGTGGGATGAAATGTACCTGCTGCCAGAGCAGCTTTTTTCCCCTCTGTTCTTTAATTTTACTGACCACCCGCTCTCCCCTGTGTTTCTCCAGTTCTATGTGAGTCATGCGGGGGTAAATTAGCAGTAAGCAGCAGACAAGACAAGCTGACTGTTAGCAGATGTGTAAAAAAAATGAGGAAACACAGGTTTAGGCACTATTTAAAGAATTGCTCTCCCCTTTCCCCTTGTCCTCAGGCAGTATTTGGTTTCTTATCTTGGCTTAATTTTGTGACCATGCGGTAGTTATTCTTTTGAAGTGATAGATGCTTAGAATTTTAAAAAGTTTTTCACTTCAAGTGATTTTTGAGAACCTCTTTTAGTTAAAGTGAAATGTTTAAACACTTTACTGTATTAGATCTCTTCAGTGATTATGCTGGATTTTGTGTAGTTAAATTCATTGTGTGGGGTTAGTGATGAAATTTCTTTTGAGTGATTGTCATTAAATTTCAAGCTTATTTAACAGGTCCCAAAGGGAAGGGTAGGTACTATTAAAGACTGCTTTGTTCACATAATTTTTTTAAAATAAACACTGGTATCTAAAAGCAAGACAATAGTACGAAATTGTCCTTCCTTTACAATATACACTGTGTATGTAAACATGACCTATTTGGGTTGTTTTCCAGTTTCTTTCAGTGTTGTGCACTTTTGAGTGACGGACATCTACTGTCAAAGGGCCGGCACAATAGAGTGCGTGTGGGATATTGATGTGTTTGGGCGACACGCTTCATGTGTACCATGCTAAAGGATGTGTCATTTAAACAGTTATGGTTTGTATGGATATACAAACTCAGCAGGCCATTTTGCTGATGAATTGTTCCAAGATTCTGCCTCAAACGTTCACATCAACACCCATAAACACAGGAGGACTGACAGACAAAAGGCTGAATAAGGACTGTGTGTGCGTGTTTTGCTGAATTGAAATGGTTAGTGTGTCTTAAGACTCAAGACCTCTCAACATAATAATTGTGTTGTTAATGTCTGTGAGGTTGAAAAGTTGCTGTCTAATGTGAAACTGACTGCAGACTCACAATATTTCTTGTAATATTTCTTTGTTTTACTCACAAAAGGTTATTTTCTCGAAAGTAAAATCACTTTTGCAAAAAAAATAAAATAAAAAGATCCCATGCAATTTCTGAGACCTGTATGACATGATGACATGATATACAGTTTTTAATTATTCACATAACGGAGACGAGCCATTGTTAGTTTCAGTATGTCAGTGATGATGACAAAAGCAGCTGTCTGCTATTAGAGAGTTAATTATCTGAAAGAACAATCTATTGCATATCGAGTGGTTTGTATCTATTATGGTCCTCTGATCCTCTTTAAAGCTACTTCTGGGGCTATTTTGGTGACTCATTCTGCTATTATAATGAGCTTATGTGTTAAAACTTCAGTTTTGTATTTCTGTCCACTGCCCACTCTCCACTCTTTTTTTTCCACTGTCGCTATCTGAAAAATCAAATGGAAATGTGACTTGAAGGCACACCACTGGGCTGCATGGAAAAAAAAAAACAAGTCTGGTTTTACACACGTCTTAGAAGAGGAGGCATATTTTCAAACTGTTTGTACGGACAGATTGTTTGTGTACGTAGTAACTGTCAGCAGATCTCAATTACGAGCAGTGACTACAATCGGACGCACTGACAACAGGAAGTGTGTGTTTGTTTAAAGGAGGATTTCTTGACACAGTATCTGTGTTTACAGCATCTGGGCCCACCACTGTCATCACTAACCCCCACACACACACACACACACACACACACACACACACACACACAGTATGTATTTCCTTTCTCATTAGAGTGAAATACCTGAGCCACCTCTGCTCTGCACTCCCACACTTCCTAACTTTGAGTCCCTTTCCACACTCCCTTATCTCTCCTTGTCTAAGCCGAACTATCACATTGTCTGTCCTCTGGTCCCCTGTCATCTCTTCTTTCAATTTTCCATTCCACTTCTTCTCTTTTACATAAGGTCATATGGCTGAAATCTGGAGGACAGGCTGGAACGATTAGAGGTCTCAATAAGTTCTAGACACACACACACAGAACTAATACATGACTCACACAATGCACACAAAACTCCCAAACAAATCTGCAGGAAGTCTATTTATACTCCACACACTCCACAAATATGCACTCAGACAGACCAGCCTGGAGTACACTGGTCTATATGTACCTCCCTGCTAGAGTCAATTTATTTCGCTCTTCATCAACACTCTCTCAGTATCAACTTCTTCATTCTCCATATCATCTCCATCTCCCACTGAATTTCCTCCCTCCATTACCAGCTGCATGAAGATATGAAGTTTCTGGCAATAACCAGCCACAGATGTGAAGAGTCTTGGATGGTGCTCATATGAGCGAGCAGTGGGCTACTGGGTCTCTCTAATTTCCATCTTCTAGCAGAAGCGGTGGCTCTGAAAACACCCACTGGATTCTTGCTAGGAGAGTCAGTAATGAGATTGTGGTGATGAGGGCTTTTTGTTGTGAGCTCAAACTGATGAAGGTTATCCTGTCATCTGCTGCTCGTTATGTACGGGCATGCAAATCTGTGAACGTGAAGGGAAAAACTGAGGAACAAGCGTGCATGTTGTATGTAAGAGACAGTGTATGTGGTCGCGTTGCATGTGTATGTACGTAAGGGAAGGTGGAGAAAGACAAAGAAAGAGAAACAGAAAATGCTCCAGTGAAAGTATCTGACTCATGGCTGATTGTTTATTATTGCGAATGACTCTGTGGTCCTCTCAGGAAGCCGCAGGAGCATTACTCATTGAACCAGAGAGAAGACAGAGATGGAGACTGTCTCCTCCTACATATTTATCCATCTATTCCTCTGTTTTGTTTTGCGCACATGGTGTGAGTTTAAAGAAAATACTGGGAATCCCCACAATGCACTAATTCTCAATCTGCACTGTACTAAATAAAGTGATTTCTATTTACCGTGCACCACACCAGATTATCACGGGAAGACTGGAGCGGCACATCAGAGATGTGTCGAGAAAATGCTGTGGCCAGCACAGTGTCACGTCTCTTATCTCATGCTGTCATCGCTGGAAATAGAGATGACACTTAGGAGATTGATTGGGATGTCTTGTCATCCACATCCAGCACCCCCACCAGTAACTTCACTACTTATCTGATGGGGGGGGGGGGGGGTAGCAGCATAAACAACAACCCCACACACACCTCTCCAATCTCTTACTTCCCCACAGAGTTCCCAGTTGCTGAGAAGTACCTCCTCTATCTGTTTCATTTTACAGCTTGGTGATCTTGGGGGTAAAAAGATAAACAAAGATGAGTGGGATGCCGCTGTGTGACAGGAAGATGGACACAGAATCAGCTGAATAAATACATTATTATTATTATTATTATTATTAGTAGTAGTAGTAGTAGTAGTAGTAGTATTACCTCCCTCTAATTTATTCCACAGGGGTTCATAGTGTCTGTCAGAAGGGCATCTATAATAACCTTATTGTGTTTCATGGGATGTTTAAATTTGTGTGCTATACATGTATTGAAGATCTCTGACCAAATGCTTACCTGCAGTAAAGAGATGCTTCATATGTTTTTATATTGTATATATAAGTTTGTTTGTGTAGCAAGCTGTTTTATAGGTTAGCTATATGTTTTGAATGGGGTAGATGGAAAGACAGGACGACAGGGGAAAACAGAAAGAAAGAGAGAAAGAACCACAATCTACTTATTATAGGGGGTCTTCATTATGGAACATACAGTATGGTAACACACAATAGGTAATAGCCTTAACGATGACACACATACACATACACATACAGTACACAGCCGTATCATATAGCCTGCTGTACTTAAAGAGCATTGAAATGATTGTGCCATATTTAACACTGTCACCAAAACTTTAGCGATATTGCATGCGACATTCAGGCCAATAAAGAACACTTAGTTGAAACTTGAAGGGAATGAGGATGGATAGAGAGAACGAAATATACAAAGAGTTAGACAGAAAGAAAAGGCGAGAGAGGAAGAGAGCGATAAAGTCGCACACGCACAATGAGGGAGGGAGGGAGGGAGTGAGGCGAGGAAGTACTTAGAGAGGAGACGCATCATCTGTGCAGTGGTGGAAACAATATCTCCTGGTTGCAGTCCGACAGCGCAGCAAGCAGCATTTCCACTTTGTCTCAGAAACTGCTGTTTTTGTGACGAGGCGATGTGGATTTACAAGCTACTTTTCGGACTCTTCGTCATTTCTTGTTCTGGTAAGTTTGGCGAAAACCATTTCCACCTACTCGGATTGCTCTCTAACGTCTGCCAATGGTCTGGAGCTGGTGCTGAACGCTTTGGTTTGCGCTCTGTGCAACACTTTAACAATATAACTTTCTTACTTTATAATATTCAGTTGTATACTGTGCACTACACCGAGTAATCCCTCTACCTGTCTTTGCAATGTATAGGCTAATGTTTTGTTAATTGGAACATTTTATCTCCTTAAATAATCAGTTATTTGTCGCATCTACAAGATAGTGTAGTTTAAGTGTTTCTTAGTGTCAGAACATATGGGAACATTTCCTAAGTTGGGCATTCCTGGAAGAGATAGGACAGAGATGAAAACGAAGCTTTTGCCATAATTGACGATCCAGCAGGGGCTTTTTAATCTCGACTCTTGTACCGCTCTGTGCCAGAGCGCATTACACCGCATAGGGACGCATCGAGACATCAAGTGAATAGATAAAAAAAAAACTATCGGTGGCCGGTAATAAAATCAAATTAATGGTTCACTCTTTCTGTAGTAATAACAGAGTGCGATATTGCGGCTCATTGCTCCGAGGCACTCGAGCAGACACACCGCGGAGACCGTGAACTCAAGTTGAGGATTGGACACTACTTGATCTCTCTGCTCCCCTTTCATACTCAGATTGCTCACCACATCTCCCGAACACCCAGATATAGAATTTGAAACACCAACTCTGATGCCTGATGTCTTTCTGTTGTTTACATGATAGCCTACGTAATTCCAAGAACGATTGCTTTCCTACAGAAGCCACCATGAAGTTTTTCTGTGTTCATACAAGCTGTTGAATCGACTGAAGTGCATATAGGAAGGAATTAGGTAGGAGGAGAGAGGAGGAGGTAGTATGTATTTTCTGTCTAAATGTAAATGTGTAACTGGCTGTCGGATTGTGCAGAGATGCAGAGAAGCTGCCAACAACTGAGGCAACATACAGACACAGCACTGACTCGCCTTTCTCTCTCTCTCGCTGTGTGTGTGTGTGTGTGTGTGTGTGTGTGGGTGTCAGCCTTGGTCTCGTGTGAAATGACTGCGCATCCTATTAGGTCCTGTAGATTAATAATTCTGTTGCCCTGTGTTCTCAATTTAGCTGGGCTCATTACCACACTATCCACACTGTCAACCAGACCACAGAGAAGGGTTTGCAAGGGTGTTTGTGTGAATGTTTAATAATAATATAAATAATAATAATAATAATCAACATCATCATAATCATAATAATAAACCCGGCATATTATCTTGTAAGTAAAATTCAATTTAATTTTTCTGCTCACATTAAAATAAAATAATACATATATAAAGTAAAATAAAATAAAACAAACCAATTTATCTGTTGTAAGCCATAGGCCTGTCAGTGGCACAGTAGACAGGTGATTAGACCAATTAGTCACCAAACCATGAAATGTTTGGTTTGATATGAACAGTTTCACTCCTACCTAATGTATTTGTCCAATTTGCAAGTATGTGTCTGAACCTCTAAAATGTAAATACTGCTTAATGGACATATTATGTAATTGTGTATCAGAGGGGAGGAGAAATGCGCTCCAGGACTACCAGAAACTGATGGTATCCGACTGGTTGCCGTGTCTGCTGATTCCTCCCACATGACCAAAAGCAAGAAGCTGAGTATGGCCAAGTGTGCCAAAGCCTGCAGCCGCAACAGAAGACTCCCCTTCACCTGCAGGTGTTTCTGCCCTTTCAGTTACAGAGGGTTATTTTTGGTAACGTGGTAAAGCAACTAACGTTACCCCAGAATAAAGTGGTGGTTTCTTAAGCTCCTTAATTATGCTTTTTAACAGATGGAATTTGCATTGTTGTCTGTCAGGTTTAGCAGGCCTCCTAACTGCTTTGTATACTCGTGTAACAGCTGTGTTAATTAACCTGGGATGACTTTTACTTCCAGAAGTTAAAGAAAACTAATCATTCACTATTTCCCTGTTCTCTCTTCCTACTTTCCTCCTTATTCTCCAGAGCATTCCTCTATGATCATAAAAACAGGAAATGCCAGTGGCTGTCGTTCGACTGGAACTCAACAGGCGCTCAGATCCAACCGGACTTCAACTACCAACTCTATCAAAAGAAAGGTGACTTCTATTGTTTCACATTTTCTTTCTACCAGCTGATAGTAAAGCGGTGTCTCTTTCTGTCACCATATCTTTATATATATATCTTTATATATAAAGGCTCTACATAGCCATCACTTCCAATCAGCAACATTGCTTTGGTGTACTCCTTGTGGTTTTAAAATATATAGTAAAATTATTTTTATAATCGGATATCTATGAATAACTCTTGGACTAATAACTTGGAATGATGGCATCCCTCAAGAGGAAGACAAGGAAGGGCTAGGACCATTGTTGTGTTTATTGTGTCGCAGCACATTACAGTTCATTTTCTGTCATTAAGGAGTGTTTGTATAAACGGTGGAAACCCCCACCTCACTTGATCCTGACGAACCACAAAAGTGCACATGCAAGCTGTGTAGCGTGTTCTACTTCATCCAAATGTTTTGCATAAGATTGGGAAAACAGATTCGGCTTTTGGCATTGTCTTGTCATTGTTAAGATCAGCATTATAGCTGAACATCTCCTTCTGTCTGTTTTCTTCATCATCCACACTGGCTGTGTGTGCACCACACTGTGATCAGGTTGTTGGCTCATCCCACTCACTCACTCTTATTTACTGTCTTTCCCCATCCTCTCTCTTTCTCTCTCTCTTTCAGACTATGTTAGGGAGTGCATTGTGGGTACAGGTCAGAGCTACAGGGGGCAGAGGTCGGTGACAATGAGTGGGATCCTGTGCCAGGCCTGGGCCTCTCCCATTCCTCATGAACACAAGTAAGACTTGGATGTTCTTTCCACCACAATGTCCAACAAAGTAGTGTTAAAGCTAACTTACTGTTAGTGCTGGCCTGTCAGTGATGTAGTTAGCTAGTAGCCAGGGGCTAGCATATATGTGTGTGTATGTGTCTATGAGTATGATATATTAGGGGTTGATTAGGCTCCTGGGATGAGTCATTCATCAGAACTGACCTCATTGTAACACTTTACAGAGTCACAGATCATTTCCTGCTGTGGCCCAAATGTTTATCTAGGTGTGTGTGCGCGCATGTGCGTGTGTGTTTTACTTGGATTAGAATCATATCTAATATGCAGCCTTTGGTTAAGCTTCAGGTACATCCCCCTTTAATTCCCAGATAAAGCTCATTTTTCAAAATGCAGGCATACCTTCTGATACAGCATAGCTCCCAACAGAACAAAGAGCCAGTTAAGTGGAGTTTAAAAACAAAAGATGCAAGTGAAGCAATGGCCTCTACAGGATTATGACACTTATATTAGCACTGATCTTTAGTAATTGGCTAATAAGCAACAAGATAGTTGCCTTCCTTTACATATTCTTTACAAAAGTATCTCAGTATTTAGTCTTATATTTAGTCTACTGTAGATGTTGTCTGTCTTAAGTGATTTGCCATCATGGTTTATGAAACAAGACAATATGGCACTAACAATAAAAAAACACATTGCATGACATCCAATTAAAGGTGTTCAAAAGTTTTTCTTTAGAAAGGAAAGAGTATTTTATCTTTTCCCATCATATTTGTTTGAAAAATATTTGGTTCTATAGTGGCGATGCAGGACAATATCTGCTATTTGAAGGGAGGACAATGTTGTAAAAACATTAAGGAGCACTGAGGGGAAAAGGCCAGTAGAATAAAGACAAAGTTTATCATGTGCAAGATATTAATAACCATCAGACAGCCTTACAAAAGACACATACACCTTATCTTTGAACCTCATGCTACCTCCTTCCTTATCCACTCCCCTCTACTCAGAGGTATTAAATGACTTTGAAAGCCTTTGTAGTGAGTTGTCATTGCAGCAGACGAATCAAAGAGGGTAGTGTACATTTGTACCTCCAGTGAACCTGCTTTATCAGACTGCTAATAATGTTTCTGTATATCAGGTAATTAATACCAGGCGCTTTGTATGTTTTATCAGTTGGCTTACAGGCATGTGAAACTCTGACCCACACACACATGCATACACACACACACACACACACGCACAAGAACAAATTGCTTTTTTATCAGTGAAATGCTTCTCCTCTTTTTTGATTGCCCAGTAAAGGCTTTCTCATTTCTGTACCTGTCATTACCCACTCCACAGAAAGGCTACTTTGCTTTATCTTTTCATCATCACGTAGAAAAACACAGCTTGACTCAAAGACTACACTATGTCCATCATCGCAGTTGGTGACCACAGCCATGTGCTTGCCTGATGTAGAAGATATGAGTCATTTGTCATTGTTTTCATATCACATTCAGAACCAGCCTCATGGAAAGCTAACATTATTAACAACATCATGTCATCGGCAGTTTGTCCTATCTAGGGTTGTTATTGATTATTTTTACAGTTTTTACACAATTTTCACTGGTCATGTTTGCAGCCAGGTTACAGCCATTTGAGTTAAGCAGCAGCTCTTTCATAAATGAATATAGGAGTTTTCATTCAGATAAAAAAAAAAGACAATGGAAAATGTGGCCTTGGTTGTTTTTCATAAAGAGGCTGCTATGCATGCTAGCTGAAATATTTGGCAACTAGTCTTGGTGTCTGTTTGTGTAACTGCAGCTGTACTCCTGACAGATTCATGTCTAAGAGGTTCAGGAAGAAGGATCTCCGAGAAAACTACTGTCGCAACCCAGACAACTCCACTGTTGGTCCATGGTGCTTTACCACTGATCCTCGACCACACCTCAGACACCAGGAGTGTGGCATACCACAGTGTTCACAAGGTAGGCTACACACACACATACACACACACAAAATATGTTTTGTATCCATCTGAGCGGACATGTTAAAATAATGCCCATTTCGCGTTGCAAATTGCCTCACCAATTGAGGCTTGATAGTCTGAAATGAGCTGAAGCAAATTAGGCAATCACACAGTGCCTTGGACTAAGCAACGCTGGCTCTAACTGAGCTCCACTCTACATGTGCGTGTGTGTATATGTGTGTGGGGCACAGGTTTTCTGTATTTGCTGAGGCCAGCTGCAGTTGTTTCCAGGTGTGTGGTTCAGTTTATGCTGTCCTCTATCATTCCATCAGGTTCAGGTTTTGTAAATAGTTTGAACCGAAGGTAGCTGGTGTTGGAATCTAAGAGGATATTAATCCCCTGTTGTGTCCTATAGATAAATTGTTATTTTATCCATCGCTGTGGCACTCATAGAAGGAAATTGTTGAGTTTGAGTTATGGGTCTGTAGAAGTAAAACTTGAATATTTATCCAGTTGTGATGAAGAAAGTTTCAGCCTCTATATTATATCACACAATATTACTGTCAGGCATTGATGTCTCCCTGAAGAAGGGGATGATAATGACCTCTGTTATCTAATCCCTGAGGATTCATGCTGTCAGAGAGGTTGTTTCCTCTGCATGCATGACACTAGATCACGTTAATGAGGAACCAGGCTGTGGTTTGATAAGACATGATGGGAACCCTTCTCGCTCTCCAGCTCACATATGGTGTCCCACTGTGTTATCACAAGTTGTACAACAGAGATAATAACTTTTCATTTTTATAGAAAGTCTGCATTCATTGTGAAGAAAATGACTGGAAGGGTTTCTCCAGAAATTAGCTGGTCCTAATAGGAAACATACATACAGACACGCAAACATGGCGTGCGCAAACACACATACGCACACAGCCAGTACTGGTATTAAATGTGCTCTGTCATGACTGGAGTGGACTCATACACATGTGTTTCTAATCTGCACACTCTCTGTTGTTTACGCAAAAGTGTGTAGGACTCACCATGCAACAAATGGTGCCTGTGCTACATCAAAGTGATCATCACCTTCATTAGTGTGACACATAATATTAAGGGCTTCCATACATTAATTGTATGTGTAAAATGTCTGAGCTTAAGGGAGATCTGTATTTATGAACGGTTTTATTGCAAAATGTTAGACAAGAGTTTTGGGACAGAATTTCATGACCTAAAATGTATTAAATTGGATGATCCTCTATGTTCAAGTTTATTGCTTTGTCAACCCAAAGCTAAACTACTAAAAGTATCATGATTTATTTTACTCCTGTGTCTTAAATCATTTGGTTGGAGGTTCTTAATTTTTTTGTTAAGTGGTAAGTGTCTCATTCTGAAAGCAATGTGTCACTGATACATCACAGAGAGGATACTGATTTCCTGTTGCTCTCATTTCTGTGTTTGTGAATGTGTGTGTGCATGTATGTGTGTCATTGCTGCATAGTTGAGTGTGTGAACTGTAATGGGGAAGATTACAGAGGACCTATGGACCACACAGAAAGTGGAAAGGAATGCCAGCGCTGGGACCTGGATGTACCACACAAACACCTGTACCACCCTAAGAGGTAAAACACACACAGTCATACGCACACATGCATCTGCACCACTGGGCATCACACTAAATTGTGCGTGCTCAATCACACTTAAGCCCACACACATGGAAACATATCATTTAATAGCAAAATGCAGGAGAATACTTTATGTAATAATAAGTTCATACAGTAATTCCATGTGTTTGTGGTGCACTAACTCTGATAAAGTGATTTGGAGTCAGCCAGTGTGCCTTTCCCTGACGGAATGCCATCAGAATCCAGAGTGTAATTCTGTGTTTTTTAGCAACACTATGCTGGGAAAACGTTTCATTCTGACTTAAATGGCTTAAATTCCTTTAAACTCTCAGTAGATTAGAAGCAGACTTGTGTCCAGCCGTAAGATAAGCTTATACCAATTTCAGGGAGGCCATATTTTTTAGTCTGTGTTAGTATTCTTTACGTGATCATTGTTTGTGTATGTGCATCTCTGCATTGTGCGCATGCGTCTGTGTCAATAGAGTGTTCCAGCTAGTCGGATGGCAGGTGTTCTGGATTAGCGAGGACTCGTTAACACATCCTTAATCATCCCAGTGTTTGTGTAAATGAGGCCCCAGTCTGCTCATAGCACTAATGTAATGAGAGGGTCCCACAGCCTGATACTGCACGCCTGGAGGCTGGAGGCCTGGAGAGATAGGGGGCTTTGGGATGACTTGGTGTAGAACACCTGTAGTGGGGTAGCCTGTTATCTTCCTCACTCCCCTGAGCTTTGAACAGATTCACAGATGGAGTCCTTGCACCATTCCAGTTATTAATGCCTCAGTTGCATGCAATGGTAAATTGTTTCTCCACTTATACTCTGTTTTCCCCTGTTTAGAAGGAAAATAGAAATATGATCCTCTTCTCTTATGTGACAATTACTGTTTTACGCCACTATTACTTAACTTTAGGGCAAGGAGGTGTGCTATGGGTCATGCAACAGTGTGATAGTTGTTTTGTGCTATGCTCTTTTATAGCTTTTGTCAGTACACTAAGGTTGTTATACTGCATGTTTTGTATTAGGTACCCTGACAAGGGACTGGATGATAACTATTGTAGGAACCCAGATGGACGCCACAGACCCTGGTGCTTTACCACGGACCTAAACACACCCTGGGAGTACTGCAACATCAAAGTTTGTGGTAAGCATGCTTACATGTTTGTTTGTGTGTGGTTGATGCATTAGCATTTGTCATGAATGTTGAGTGGAAGTGTATGCATGTCTGTGCAGGGGTGTGTTTGTGTTCCGTATAGACTCACGGAGTGTGACTGACTGCACCAGAATTTACAACTTCCTGCACCTTTCATTCACCTCTCCTTTGCCTCTTTGGCTGATACTATGTGAAACACACACACACACACACACAGAGTTCCACTCTTAGGTTTTGGCTCACTTTAATGTCTTCTCTGATAGCCACAATGTTTATTTTTCCCCTGCGCCACTGCCCTGCTGTTTATTGTTCTTTGCCAGCTCTAAATGTGTCATGTTCAAACTGCACAGGGCTCAGTTACTGCTCCACATTAACCTCCTGACACACATACAGACACAATACCAGGGTCACAAACACTACAAGAAGATTGCTTTCATTACACCTCATACATGTCTGGATTTGTCTTCTGTGTGTCTGTACACTTATTAAGCTAATAAAGCAGCAGATACTGTATGCTTTTAGTTGACCTATAATCAGTGACAAGTCACGGAGACCACTGTGGTCCTGAAGAACATAAAACAGAGAGAGCACTGGTGTTATTGTTAGGCTCAGCGTCTTTCTCCCGAGTCTGTGAATGCCCTGTTTGCCTGCTAGAATCATCAGCAGTCCTGGCACCATGTTTACTAGATGGCACATCTCCATGTGGACCCAGTGATTCACTGCCCCCCCTCCCCCCCGCACTCTGTCCGTCTCTCTCTCTCTGATATGGGAGTATGTTGGGAACAGACCAAGTTTACGACCCAGTTAGTCTTAATCAAAACAAGGCAGAGAGGAGAGAGCAAGAGACAGAGACAAAGTGTTCCTTTGTCAAGGCCTGCTCTTTTGTTTACTGTCACAACTAGTGCACATCTATTTTTAGACATATTGAATGGATAGAAAATGTGTGTTTTAGAGTCATGAAGAGATCTGCAGCTTTACACATTGTTGGATACAATCATGCACAATCTTCTGGCTAATGAACTTGTGTAAATACGTGTGCGTAAATAAGCAGGCCTTCTATAAAGAAAAGTAGAGTGGATAAGATTACCTACTTTGTTTTTCCAATTTTGGCCATATCAGCCTCATTATACTGTAGCTCTTCTAAACCCTATTCTTTGGCTAGCAGGTGGCCAAGACACTGAGGCTGTTAAGCCATTCATCGTGTCAAAGGCACTGTCACTCTGAATATCTCTGCAGTGCTAAATGATTTACTGTTCATTATTGTTTATGCTTGATTGTACATGTACTACAACAACCTGATTATAATCAAATAAAGGGAAGTCTTTGCAACTCTCATGTAAACACTGTAAGACCTGTAAGACCTGAAGGTCCGGACACGCAGGAATTTTTTGACCAACTGATTTGGTCATCACTCCTATTGAAAGCAAATTGTCTTTTCTGCATTGTGTGACTTTTACGACTGGAATCAAGACCTCTAGATCGTGTGTGAGTGGGAGAAAAAACAATAAAAGGGCAGGCAAAAGGGGAATATGTGTGGTGTGCCATGCGTGTCAAAGTATTATTATATAATCTATAGTCCAATTCATCAAGTGCAGTTCATCTGAAGTTTGCCTCGCTCTTTCAAAGTTCACTCACCTCCAACTCTCTCTGCAGTTCACAGTCCCTGTTTCCCACATCTCTCTATCCGCGATTTCAACCAAATTTGGCTTTTAGTCTTTGCCTTTTCCATGCAAATCACAGCATACCTTAGCAAGATAAATTATTTTTTATAAATGTCCATTTGTATTTTGGTAGAATCATGTAAAAATTCATGCTGTTGTGGAATTTGGGGGTTGCCTTAGTGACATGACTTCAGTCATAGGCCACCTGTTATTTAGTGTGTTATCCTGCATTTACTCAGTCATTCTGTATTTTGTGAAATAAGTCAGTGTGGGGAGCTCAGTCTTTGTAGGTCTCAATATTGTCTTTTCAATTTCTCTTTCCATTTATCCTATACACCTCAGTGTGATTCTTATCAATGTTTTCATTCTTTAAAGGCCGTTGAGTGGATGTGTTTGAGAACAGAAGGGCATGATTAGCAAAATGAAAAATATAAAGCTTGTTTTTGGGGGTGATGTTGAAATACCTTTCATGTTGCAACTACATCACCACAAGGTCTAGAGCCTGAACTACTATACTTGTTTGTTTTTTTATTACCCTGTAAAACTGGTAGTAAGTTTAGGTTGTTGGAAAAGTCTTTTAGTACTATGTTAAGACCTTAATGAAACTTTCCATAATCTGGGTATTAACACAGGATATTTCAGTGAATATAAACATCTTGTATGCTACTTGGATCAATGTCACCCACCCATTAATATATTTTTTCTCTGTCACAGCAACACCTCATAAAAGCAATGAGGTGGAAACAACTGAGTGTTACCAGGGCAGAGGAGAAGGTTATAGGGGGACAGTAGATGTGTTGCCCACCGGACTCACCTGCCAGCGCTGGGACTCTCAGTATCCCCATAACCACACATTCATACCACAAGCCTACCCTTGCAAGTGAGTCTTAACTCTCACATAAGACATGCATCCACTCACTCACCCACCTGCATGCACTTAAATCCAAGTAGACTACAGAAAGGCTTTATCTGTGTTTTTTCCAGGGACCTGCGAGAAAACTACTGTCGGAATCCAGATGGCCAAGAATTCCCCTGGTGTTTCACTACAGACCCAAGAGTCCGCACAATGTTCTGCACCAACATCCCTCAGTGCGGCACCCAAAACAAGCCCGCCAGTGGTGAGAAACTCAAAAGCTTTGTTTGACGTTAAAAACAGCAACTGAAAAGCTGATTTTCTCTACATCCAAAGCAGAGAAATAGAATTAATTTGTTATATTTTGTGGACAAAGGAGTTCACATGAGACCCTGTAACCACATATACTGGTTTGTAACCACGTTTTTCTGCGTCCCTGCGGAGAACTGTAGCCCTGTAGGACTGTGGGAAGGACTGACCACCTCGCCTTACATAAATGAACTCTGACAGCAGATCAACTCTGTCAGGTCTCACTGGACAGTAAAAGGATTAGTGCTGGATGGGATTCTTTCTGGGGTAGCAAAAGATTTGGAAATAAAAGATGTAGATATATGGCTGAGTAGACAAATGCAAATTTCCCAAAGGATTTTAGGGATATGTCTTTGAGATTATGTGGTCTTGCATTTGGGATTATAAAACCTCTCTAAGGTTGTGTCGTCGTCTACCCTTGAGGGTTGAATTCATTCCCACATAGAAATGAGATGCAGGGCATCAGACAGCTTCAAAATCTTATTTATGACCAGTGTTTTTCTAAGACACAATGGTGGACAATGTCTTTGTTTTCCCAGCTCTACAATAGCTCAGAAACTAAATTTTTTTTTTATTCTTCTGTGTCTTATTCGCTAGTGCTAACTTGTTTATGTTTCTGTTTTTTTTATTTATGTACTACAATAATGTATGGCAAATAATGCACAACAACTATTGTGGTGATTTTAGAAGCTTAGTATTGTTGAATGTTGACTATTGTGCATGTTTTTGTTTAAAGCTGTATGTTCGAACAGATGAAGTATGTGTCTAGAATACTTGTCTCATTTTATTTCCTATTTTTGTCCAAATACAGACTGCTATGTCAACATTGGAGAGAATTACCAAGGAGAGCAGTCAAAGACTAGATCAAAACTGCCCTGTGCTCCCTGGAGAGACCACAGCAACAGGTCGGCCCACTTGATCCCTGCTACTTTCTAACCTAATAACTTTCCCAAACTCCACTATGATGTATAAAACAGACCTGCACCATCAATAAACTGCAGACAAGTGCCTCTGCCTAAAATAGAGATCATGATGTCACACAGCTCTAGTACACGTAACCCATCAGAGAGAGTGTCACATAGTGTAGAGGTTTTTTAAAACCTCAGTGGGGTCAAAGGAAACGACTGATAATGAGCAGAGAATATATACAAATTTCACTGGTTTCAACAAGAGAATCAATGCTTAGAAAAGGGTATATCTTTGTGATATAAGCTTGTGCATAACAGCCTCAGTATGCAAGGGAATCTGTCTGTGCTTTCCAGAACCATGTGTGCAAACCTGAGTCGCGGTGGTTAGTGCGGGGAGGCGCCCTATTACTGACCTCTAGTTAAGCCGTATTGTTGTTAGCGGATCAAGTCAGGCCTCTTGTTTCTCAGAGAAGAAAACGGCTCCTGCGGGGGCCGTGACTAGCCTCTCTAGCATCTTCTAATAGCTGGTGAAGTGTTTCCCTGAAGATGACCTAACACAGCAGGAATGGCTCACAGTGATAACTTGGATGGGGGATATACACTTCACTCCTCACCTTTGACCCCAAACCCTTCCTTTGTAGGAACACTTCAAAGCCAATCACCTTCACCACTTGGCTCCTGCCCAGGGGTCAAAAGTCAGTGTTAGGGAGTTATAGTGAAAGCTGGCTCCTATGCTAGCTTCTAGAAATACACACAAACTGAAACTCTGGATTGCTGTGATTTGGTATTCCTCGCCTATGTCTCCCTTTTCCCTTACGGTTTTCCACCTTATCTGTCAAGGAACTCAGTGTGGGAAAGAATTCTGTTTGTGGTTTAAAAATGTCTGCATGAGCATATATTAGATATTAGTGAGTGTAGGTGGATGCATTCTGTCTCAGTGAGTAATTCCTTTGCAAATCACCTTCTTATCTTGTCCAGAGGGACAGAGCATACACAGCTGTGTAGTTTTACTCTCCAGATCCTATCTGGCTAAAGTCATTCAGCTTTTACTAATAAATCATTGGCAAATCCTTTTTAGTTTCATCAACAAATAATCATCTGCTTAAAAGGGGAAAATGTCCTTTTGTTTTTAAAACAAAGCCTTATTGAATGGTGGTGAAAGATAAGTTATTAGTTTTTTTATGTATGTTTGTTTGTCCAGTGGCGAGAGGGGCATGCTGGTGCCTGGCCTGGAGGGAAGCTACTGCAGAAACCCGGATAAAGACAAGCATGGTCCCTGGTGTTACACCAACAACTCTGCCATTTCCTGGGACTACTGCGATGTAAAACCATGTGAGTGCATGGAAGTGTGTGCATTCAATATGCGCATAAAGATACACAACTAGGATATGTTTAAATGTTTGTGGTACTTCATGACAGAGCTAGTGTAGATTTGTTTTGTTGTTTTGTTGTTGACTCTGCCTTGTTGTGTGTGTGTGTGTCTCTCTTTTTCTCTCTCATACCAGTGATTTTGCATGTTACCTATACATTGCTAATACCTTCCACCAAAGCTAATCATTTTGAAACAATGCTGCTGTGTTTTAGAAATGTGGATATATTTTGTCTACATCATCTTGTCAAAGATGTGAGGAAATGCAGTGCAGTCATGTCTGCATTGACATGCAAGAATAATGTAATATTGACAACAAATTAAACTTCATGTTCACTGTGATGCATTAGACAACATGAGCAGATTATGATTTTCGTACTGTATGGAAAGTAAACCAGTTGCAAGCCTGGAACTATTGGAGAAGTATATTGAAAAATCAAAAATTGTCAGCACAAAGGTTAAATAGCTACAACTTACAAACATATAACACGGTCCTTGAAGGCTTGTTACATTTATTTAAAGCCCTCCAGATTAAATTTTTTTGTGAAATGACACACAAAGACAAGGACTCTGGTGGCCGTGGCTGTATTGCCACTGTGAAATTTGCACCCCTGTGTGAGGTTGCTTCCTAGCTTGTATCAGCTAATACTCTCTGATCCCTTGTTTGTCTCCTCTGCTTTCTGCAGGTGATGCTTCACAGAACACCATTCCACTGGGTGAGAGTCTCTGTCAGATCGTCTCTCTGTCGGTGTTTGCAAGTGGCTCAGCTGCTGATTTATATTTGATAGCTTCCAAGTCAAGTAGTGGTGTTTTCAGAACTTGTTGGGCCTTTTTTTATGTCCAGCTATTATGATTCATGATGCAGGACATTATTTTGTCATGGTGGCATCTGTTTCTGTGTATGTGTGCATGTGTATATAAGAGTGTGTATGAATGTGTTGGTCCTCATTCTTGTACACATAGTAACTGAGGATGAAGCCCTCAATCATTTGATATATGGAGTTTAAATTATACCCATGTGTTATATGAACATTTTTAAAGATTACCTTAATTAATGGCCTCATCAGTGTAACTGGTTATGTTGTATATATAATGATGGTTATGGCAGCCTATTATGCAGGTAATATGCCTCTTGTGTTGCGACTGTGTCAACATTATGTCACAATTAATTACATAATGTCTGTGCCTGTGAATGGATATTTATGTCTTAAATTAAATGTATATTATATAGCATGAGTATATTAAAAGGTGTGTGTGTGTGTGTGTGTGTGTCTGTGTGTGTCTGTGTGTGTTTCTGCTTTTCCAGATGGGCCGCCCTTTGTAGTGTGTTATGTCCATAAGAGAACCAGGATTGTTGGGGGTGGTCCGGTGGGCATATCAGACGGTAGCTGGATGGTCAGCATACAGAAAGGGTACACCGGTGCATTTAATATTCTACACATTTTCATCTACCACAGAAAAAGAACGTCTCGGGTTATGTATGTAACCCTTGTTCCCCGAGAGGGGGAACGAGACACTGCGTCGGTGACGACACTATGGGAACGCCTCTGGACATGGCAGGGCTGAATTATGAATGAAACTACTCCAATTCTATTGGTGTTGCTAGAACGGTAGCGTGTGACGACATAACTGGAGGCGTATATAAGCATGCCGGCACACAGGACACATTAGCTCTTTGCTATGAAGCAAGGCATTCCAGGCGGGGTGAGGTGTGGCGGACCGACGCAGTGTCTCGTTCCCCTTCTCGGGGGGACAAGGGTTACATACGTAACCCGAGACGTTCCCATTCGAGGGAACTCGAACTGCGTCGGTGACGACACTATGGGAACGAGATACCCACTAGGCCGCGCTGAAACCCCCCCCTGCCCCCAACGTGCAGAAACCTGTAGGCACGACTAAGAGGAGAGCGCACGGGTGCCAGGTGCAGAAGGAAAGTCCAGACTGTAAAACCGGATAAAAGTGGAGGAGTGAGGAGTGGCCCAGCCAGCTGCCTCACACAAATCCTGGAGCGAAGCCCCTGCGAGGAGGTCCCTAGAGGCCGCCATGCCTCGAGTAGAGTGTGCCCTCACGGCCATAAGTGAAGGCAACCCATGCACCTGATAGGCCAGGGAAATAGTCTGAACGATCCAGTTGCTGATCGTGTGTTTAGAAGCGGGGAGCCCAGCCTTGGGGGACCCGAAACACACCAGCAACTGGTCTGCTTTCCTCCACTGGGAAGACCTCAGAGTGTAAATACTCAGCGCTCTGACAGGGCAGAGTAGATGAAGTCTCCCGTCCTCCGCCGTCACATGAGGTGGGTAATGAAACGCCTGCAGCACCGTGGACCCTGCCAAACTGGACGGAACCTTAGGGACATAGCCCGGACAGGGGTGCAGGATGGCTCTGACCCTCCCCGGAGAAAACTCCAGGCATCGAGGAGAAACCGAAAGTGCCTGGAGATCCCCCACCCTCCTCAGAGAGGTGATAGCGAGGAGAAAGGCCATCTTAAGGGTCAGGTGCTTGGCCTCAGCCAACTCCAGGGGTCCGAAGGGGGCCTCAGCCAGTGCTGTGAGAACCACTGCCAGGTCCCAAGTGGAAACCCTGGAACGAGTCATGGGTCTCATCCTCTGGGCTCCACGGAGGAAGCGCACGACCAGTGGAAGCCTCCCCAAAGGCCCATCCCTCAGAGGGGCGTGGAACGCTGCAATGGCAGCCACATGCACCTTGAGCATGGACAGAGAAAGGCCAGCAGAGAAACGGTGCTGGAGGAGCTCCAGTACCATAATCACCGAGCAGGTAACTGGGTCCACCGCCCGTTCTCTACACCAGGTGTCGTACACATTCCACTTCAGGCCGTACATCCTTCTCGTGGACGGGGCTCTGGAGCTGAGTAGCGTCTTGACCGCTTCTGCTGTCAGGCCCGCCTCGAGGAGCGATATTATGTCCGAGAACCACACTTGGGCCGGCCAAAACAGGGCTACTAATACTAGGCTGACACATAGGCTGACAGGGAACGAAGGCACCTGCTCGTAACCCGTATCAGACGGAGCGGATTTCCCCTCGGGGAGAATCCCTTGGATTTTAACCACCACTGCAGGGCTCTCATGTGCAGCAGGCCAGAAGGTATTATACTGGACGCTGCTGCCATGAGACCCAACATCCTCTGAAAGTGTTTCACAGTGATGGTGCGGCCTAGTTGCACTCTCGTCACTGTGGACAAAATGGACTAGACGCGTGCAGGAGACAGGTGGGCCCGCATCGTTGTTGAGTCCCACACCACCCCTAGGAATGTAGTCCGTTGGGCGGGCGTCAGGTAGGGGGGTGGTAGTGGGCCCCCCTACTCGAAACCTCTTTCCCCGGGCCTGCCGAGACTGAATGATGGTCCTCAGATCCGTCGTCTAGGGGGGCTGTGGGTGAGAGCGCCGCCTCGCGTCCCGGTTGGTTGAGGGGGACCACGGGAAGCGACGCTTCGCTTCTGGCTCTGGCGGTAGGAGCTAGACGAGGGCTGAGCTCGTCTCTCCTTGGCCGTTGCCGTCCTGGACCCAGACCAGCAGGGGAAATACTGCTCAACGCCTCTTCCTGCGTTTTTATGTGCTGGAACCTGCTGACGACAGTGTCCACTGCCTCACCAAACAGGCCAGTAGTAGTGAGGGGTGCATCAAGGAGGAAAGCCTTTTCCTTCTCTTGGATGCCCGAGGGGTTGAGCCACAAATGGCGCTCCGTAGCCACCAATGCTGCCATGGAGCGGCCAATGGAACGGGCCGTCTCCTTCGTGACACGAAGTGCTAAATCCGTAGCTCTACGGAGCTCGGTTAAGTCCTCCTCAGAGGGGCCTCCCCCTTGATCACAGTCCTTGAGTAGATCGGCCTGGTATGCCTGCAGGATGGCCATCGTGTGCAGGCTTGCACCAGCTCGACCCGCCGCCATGTAAGCCTTGCCCATCAGAGCGGATGTTGCCCGACATGGCTTGGTGGGCAGTGCCGGCGTCTTGAGGGGTGACGCGAGGGTGGGAGAAAGATAGCTTGCTAACACCTCCTCAACCCGAGGCATCACTCTATAGCCATGCTGCTTAATTTCTTTCACGTTGCTGTTATCCAGCAGAGGGGAAGTAGTCAGCCGTGCAGAGAAGAGTCTATTCCATGATTTACACAACTCATTGTGCAAATCAGGAAAAAATGGCAAGGATCGGTGCGTGGTGCTGCAGAAAACGCTCATTCAGTTTACTGCCGGCCTGTGGCTCCTGCACCGCCTGTGGCCAATCAATGTTCAGCTTGGCCACAGCCCTCGTCACCACCTCCAATAACTCATCGTAGCTGGGCAAAGACTGATGACGTCGGCCTGGCTCCCGGAAGTCATCCTCCATGATGCTAAGCACATCTATCTCCTCGGAGTCAGACTGTGCAAGCCTCCCCAGACTCATGCCTCAGGCGGGAGAAGCCGAAAAACAGGCTCCCGACCGGGGAAGAGGGGTTTCCCTAGGCAGGAAACACACATCTCGTGAGTATCCCCAGCCGTGATGTAGCGCGGGCAAGGAAAAACACACTGTCGGAACTGTTTACCAGACATGATCTCTCCTGCTTCGTCGGGAACTTCCAGGTAAGACGACTTTTCAACTTCAATAGTGGAGCTTTTAGACATACTCAGAGTGCCTGCTGAATAGAAAAAAGCTAATGTGTCCTGTGTGCCGGCGTGCTTATATACGCCTCCAGTTACACCGTCACACGCTAGCAACACCAATAGAATTGGAGTAGTTTCATTCATAATTCAGCCCTGCCATGCCCAGAGGCGTTCCCACAGTGTCGTCACTGACACAGTTCGAGTTCCCTCGAAGGGGAACAGTAGGCCATCCTGCCCAGACCACAGTTGAAATCTTAAATATTTCAGTGGAAATGTTTTGTTTTTTTAGTTTTTGTTTTCCATTGTTTTCCAAGTTCAAATGTCAGTCTTAGAGGCCTTGGAGGGTTTTAGATACATAAGCAGCCTTGATGCCAACCATTTATAAACGAGAAATTTATCGAGAAATAGAACTTACCTGTTTGTAAAAAGCCAATTACCTGTTGTAAAGTGCAATTGTGAGTTGTGCAAAGCCCACATTATCAATTTTAGTAAGTTCAGATAGAAGTGTATAACACACCTACTTCATCTCCAAGCAATGCAATAATACAGAAGCAAGTGAGATTTACAAAATCCATTAATCTGAAAGCATGGGTGTGTAAATGCTATACATTACTATTTCCACTAGTGCTATAAAGTTTCTGATGTGTTCAAGGCTATTTTGTGATGTGTTTGCATTTTTTTCATAGTGCTACTGTGCACCCCTGTTCTCAAAGTTTACATATAAGGGAAAAGACTGGATTTCTGTGAATAGCAAACATACCGTTTTTAAGAATGACAACATGATTTCCAGTATGGTATTCACAGCTTTTGATGTCTTTGATGTCTTCGTTGATATGTCATTTGTGTGTTGCTCTCTTCAGGTCAGTGCACTGGTGCGGGGGTTCACTAATACGAGATGAGTGGGTACTCACAGACAGACAGTGCTTCTCCTCATGGTAACTTTAATGCTCGCTGTCTGTTACTGCCATTTCTTTGCTTTTCCATTAACCTTGAACTGTCAGTGCATTTTGCTTTTATGCCAGTGTATTAAATGTAAGATTTATCTGTTCAGGTCGAATGTATTTCTCTATATTCAAGTACCAAACTCTCTATAGTTCCTACTGTCTGTCCTGATCAGGCTGAGGTTCTAGAGTAATAAATGTGGTATGTTTTATTAAGTCTTAACTATTTCTTGTGCCTCTCCAGTGTTCCAGACCTCAGTGAGTATCGGGTATGGCTGGGAGTCTCAGATATTCGAGAGGGCGCTCCTGACTGGTCCAAGAGACAGGAAGTCAGCATAGCTCATGTGATATGTGGTCCTGAGGGCTCCAGTTTAGCCCTCATAAGGCTGTCTAAGTGAGTACCTGGAAATATATTTATATATTGATATATATGTATGTGTGTGATGGTGATCATACCTTGTACTTTTTGGATTGTTTTATATGTTTAGGCCTGCCCTTCCTGCAGACAGTGTCCATACAATTCAGTTACCGGTAGATGGATGCTCCATCCCAGAAGGAACAACATGTAAAATGTATGGATGGGGAGAGACCAAAGGTATTGATATTCTACATTCACTGCAGCTGTTGTATACATACCTACTTTCCAGTCTCCCGGGTTTGCATTTATATTACTTTTCTCCTCCAGCATATATGTTGGAGGGGAAAAAGTATATTGTAACACAGTCCTCTCTTAAATAATTGGATACTGTATAGCTTAGGCCATCTGTTTTTTAACCCCAGGTCAGTACTGCTTATTGGGTGGCTTGACACAGACAGGATCACAGAAGATTGATATTTTTAATAAAAGTTCAAATGTGCCATGATTTCTGTATAAGCCATTTAGACTTTCCTCCATTCTTTTGGAAATAGAAATATGCTAAATATGATATATCACCATGTTGTATCCACATATATACATCATATTCTACAACAACACCAACAACAGAAAAGAAGCAATAAAGTGCAACCTTTGACTCTTTCAGGCACTGGCCATGATGACATACTGAAGGCGGTCAACCTGCCCATTGTCAGTAATGAGAAGTGTAGAGAGATGCACAGAGGGAACCTCCACATCACCAACACCAAGATCTGTGCAGGAGGCAAGAGGAATGAGGGAGTATGTGAGGTAAACTGTTCATATTCTTTTTCATGTTTGACATGTTTTACCATTTAAACATGAGGCCAAATAACTGTTTAGATGTTCAGAAGGAAAACTCAACGCTAGAATTCATATGATGATGTCTGTCCTGTTGGTAAACAGGAACAGGCCTTTAGACATTTGGCTAAAGTAATTGTTCCCAGTGTGAATTTGTGAGAAAATTAGTGCCTTGATTCAACACAGCGCTTTCAAAGCTCAGTTTGATCCACATCTCAAACAAATGTTCTTTGAATCCTTGGGCTTAGTATTCAGTCCGTTGTAAACAGAGCAGCTGGAGACTGTTGCGCTAAATTTCATCAGCGATCAAAGCCTTGGGTTTTGTGGTTTCTTTGGAAGAGAACTATCCATGTTCACAAATTCTGGTGGCGCTGTCTGTCACTGAGAGCGAAAAAATGCATTTTACTTTTGTTCAACCCTGTCATATAACCCTGTCATAAACGAAATCAGTGATGATATAACCATTTCTCAACCAGTGACATAGAAAAAATGTGCTATCTATTTCTTCTTTTGCAGAGGGATTATGGTGGCCCTCTTGTGTGTCAGGATGGTGACATCAGGGTTATTGTGGGAGTGAGTGTCCATGGCAGAGGCTGTGCTCGGGCCAACCAGCCTGGCATCTTCATCAATGTGCCCTTCTACACACAGTGGATCTACAAGGTCTTCAAATATTACCCCAACCCTCAAATCGTCTAGAGACTCTATAGGGGATAAAACAGCACCAGGGGACGAAATCAAACCTAGAGCTTCTACTTCTGTAAATCCAGCGGTGCACTCAGGACACCTAGTTTCTATGTTGTTCATACCTATATAGCCTACAGATCAATAAGAATCTGATATGAGGATGCTTTCCTACTAGAATGGATGGTGAAACATTGTGATGTGAGATTTAAACACATCACAATCAGATACCATACTGATTCCTAAAGTCATTGATGGTAATAATGAAGAGTAAAAGTTGATACTGTTCGTATCTTAGACATAGGAAATGGACTGCTGAAGTGGTTAATAGTAAAAGATGGGACCCAATACAAGTTGAATGTTACAGTAACAAATTAGAATGTCTTTGACTGACCTGGGAGCAGACCAGACAAACAAACATTTGTTTTCATCCATTTTCCATGGGCATCTTTTGGTAGCAAATCCACCAGAGTGGTATGTGTGCATGTGAATATTTTTGATTCCTGGCATTACTTGAATGTTTTGAACACCAAAGTGCAGTGGTTCAGCAGCTCCCTCAGTAGAGTACATCAATGGGCCACTTACAAGACTATCCAGTGGTAGGGCAATGTTAAGGGCATTAATACTAAGCTCCATGCATCTCCAGGGGCTTAGCTAAAGTGGTCCTTATTGTACATAGTATTTTAATGAGTGTATTTGTGACACTCTAAAGGTGATTTGGGTCTTATAGATCTATGACAAGAGAAGTGAATGTCGTGGTAGTCAGATAAATCCTTTACAGCGTGTTATCTACATTTCAGCTTTCAGTCAAGTTTCTGTGTCATAATGATCAATTTTCAGTATTTTAATGTTATCACAAAGCCACTGACTGTAAATATGAACATGCTCTTTGCATTCTGTGTAGATGAAAGGACTATATGGCTGCTCAGGCTTTATAGGTTTTGAAAAAAAAGCAAAAATGTAACATTAATCTGTACACACAAGCCGTATGTGTTAATTCATCGTGGGTGTGTGTATATGTTCTGTGTGTGTATCTGTTTTGTCTGCAGCAGTGTCATTATGCAAAAAGAAAACTGCAGAAAGAGAGACAGTGTGTGTGTGTGTGTGTGTGTGTGTGTGTGTGTGTGCATGTTTGAGCCAGAGCTGAATGAATTATCCTCTCCCTACACTCAGACCTTGGCAGACCTCCAATTTCAATCCACTCTGGATATTAGCGTCACAAAGTCTGTCACTTCAAACTTTGTCATGGAAAAGAAGGGATGGTCTTTCTAACTGCATTGTCTGTAAAGGATGTTTCACTGAAATGACTGAATGGCCCTCAAAACAAATTAACACATTTCTTTTAGCAGTGTAATGATTGAGATGGCTTTATATTATAACGACATTATGTGTTTATAAGAGTGAGAGAATGTGTGTGTGTGTGTGTGTCTGTGTGTGCGCGCGCACTGAAAGATGCTGCAAGCTGCTATATTAAACAGGTTGTACAGTACTGTCTTATGTACATACATAATACATTTTCTGTCATCGTATCCCAATATGCTAAATGTTAAACCCAATTTCAGCAATTATTTGAAATGTTTTATGATGTCTGTCACTATATTAAATGCCTTTTTTATTCTATGAGTTTAATTTTCTTTTCATGTTTTAAATGTCACATTCTTTGAATGCCCTATTTGAGTGTTCTGAATGCAAATGTGTATCGTCTCAGCCAGTTCTCCTGTCTTGCTGTAGAATTAAGTCAAGGCTGTTGTGCTTCCTACCAGAAGATGGCACCACAGTAGCACAGAGACTTTAAAGATGTGTTGGTAATCTTGCTAGTCTCTCTCTTTCTCTCTCACTCACACGCATACATATTCCCACATCTAAAGTCACACTCTTATCCACTTACATGCATACAGACCTACACAAATACACATGACACCCATTTCAGAGTTGCAGCTGATCTTGGTCAAATACTACAACAGAATTGCAGTATTCTGCTGTCACCCCAAATAGACAGGGAGGGAAAGATAGATAGGAGGGGCATAAGAGTATATGTGAGTGTGTTTGTGTGTGCGTGTGTGTGTGTGTGAGTGAGAGAGAGAGGTAGGTGAGAAGTGGAGTGAAGGTGAAAGAGCACAGGGACTAAGAGCTGGAGATTAATTGTGAATCCATTGATGCTGTATTAAGGAACTTATGGAGCAAGCAGAAAATACATGTGGATCGACATTTTCTGTTGCTATGCACACCATGAGCGCTGATGCTGACACAACCCACACATATACAGTACACACACACACACACACACACACACACAGTTGAATAGAGCGCTCTGTGATAACAGATACTGTAGAAGCATCAAAGGGAGATGAAGTGTAAGAAGTTTGCTTTCATCTGCAGATCAGCAAGATGGACAGAAAGACAGAAAATGTAGACATAAACAACACGACAGACAGAAGGACAGTTGCGCACACACACGCACACACAGTGGCTGACTTGACCCTGGCTCAGTGCACCGTGAGATCTACAGCGTACATGAGGCTAACGATCCAGAGAACATGTCTTGTGTCAGGGCTGTTCAGGCTGTCGTGAAAGCATTTGTGCGTGTGTGTGTGTGTGTGTGCGGGGGAGTGTTAGGAAGAGAACAGACTGAGAAATGCACATTCACTCAAAAACCAAAAGGCTCTGTCTTTCATGTGTTCAGATGAATGATTACATGATTACAAATATGTTTAAATTTACACACGTGTGAATGATTTATATGGTGAATAGTAAAATGTATTCTATTTTAGGATTGAACACCTTTAGATGTCTCATTGCTCATTGGAGGGGGTCCCAAAATAAAGTAATTAAACATTTTATGACTGAGAACAAATCAGTCCAAACAACTCAACTATCAATATCAAGACAGTTTTTGGCAAAGGGAGAAAGATACAAATGTTTTCTGCAGGATTACAACTGTGAATTTTGTGTGAAGTTTAAGGTTGTATTTTTTTCCTTCCCGTTTAAAACTGTAAGTCCAGCTTGTACCCAAGAGCTCGCATGTCCTGCTGTTCATGTAAGGGTGCATGAACAGATTCAGACTGAGTTGGTGTTATGGATAAATGTGGCATTTCCAGATAAATTTCAAATTAAATCTCTAGCTGGCTGGCAATTGAAATTCAAACAAAGTAGTAGGGCACTCTCACATGCTGCCACAGTTGGCTGATGATTGCATGCAGAGATCTAAGTGCGACTGGTGATGTCTCAATCCCTTTGTATGTGTGTTGCACGTGTGTGTGAGGGAGTGAGAGAAATAGAGAGAGAGAGAGTGACTGAGAGAGAGAAAGAGGGAAAATGAGAGAGGGACTGATCATTCCAGGGGAAGGCTTTTATAAGCCACAAGACTCCCATTACAGATCATTGAGTTTCAGATTTAGTTAGGAATATCTTTCATAATCTAATTGGGTTGTCTTTATAATGTCATTTAATGCACATTTCCAAGTGTCATGAGTAGGATTACTACAGTGGAGACTATGTGTGGGATAAGCTTTTAAAATTATCCTTCCCGTATCAGTATTTCATCCTGTAACTTGACGCAGTATTCTATCCTCACACTTAGTTTACTGTCAAGATGATTCTCACTTTTCATAGTATGTTCAGTTAAAAAACCCCAGACAGTCAAATGCAAGAGAGTAGAAATGTATTGCCTTTTCATACACTTCAGAAAGGAAAGATACTCTGTTTGACTTTGACAGTGACATCAACTACATTAAATCGTAGCCTTTCTCTGCAGACTTACAAATGTGTATAGAATTTTCTCACAGCTTAACATGTATTTGCAGACAACTGTGCCTGTTATTAAGATTCCCACCAACTCACAAAAGAAGATTTTATCGATGTTGCCAGAAATTGTAACAATCTATGTGCAGCACACAAAGTAGAGCAAAATGCTCATGAAATTAACTGTCCAAATCAAACAGAGTGTTCAATAAACGTCTGGACTGCTAGAGATTGACTGACTGGCGTCTTATTGTAGAAATGCGCGTTTGAAGAGGCGTGCCGCAAGCAAACTCTGGAAGAAAATGCACAGCATATCATCATTAATCAGGTGTGGTTAATGAGTTCCTTTTGGTAGTTTTCTTCAGCTTTTTCTTTGGAGTATGCACAATCTCGTTAGTCTGTTTAGTATTTATTAGTTCATTTCTGATGTGGAGGCCTAAACAGAACTACAATTAGTGTGAAAATTTAAGCTATATTCGCCAGGTGGCTAGGCACACAACTTCCAATGAATGCTAAACACCATTTTTAATTCATACAACAGTGCAGAAATTATGCCATACTGATAATAGAAGTAGGTAAGAAGGTAAGACAGGCAGAAAGAAGAAAGGGAAAGGGCAAGAAAGAGTCAATTATATCTGCAGAGATGAAAGGAGAGCAATAACTTGTTTACAACAATCGGATGTGTAGTCGCAAACATTAAGCTCCCATCATATTTGAGGGTGTACATGTTTTTCAATACTGTAGCAGCTTGCTTTCCAATCATACAACTAGATTGAACCAGGCCTGCCAAGGCCTTGTTTATATTCATTTGGAAATCCATTTTTTAACTTTCCCACAAATCAACTCCCAGTTAATAGATCTTTAAGGAACAGTGATAGGTTACCTCAGTGTGGCATTATCCTGATGTTCAGAAAAGCTAAATTGTATACAAAATATCTCTACTTCATTATTTCTGGATTTAAAAAATCTGGCAGAAAGAAGTATGAGTAAAGTGCTCTATCTTTGCTTAGCAACCACTTTGCAAACACCCTGGAGAAAAGCAGTTCATCTCCAACTTGTCAAATGAAGCTGCTCATCAAATTGACATTATATTAATACAGGGCAGCAACCAGGTGTGGATACATATACAATCCTGGGATAAGACTTTATTTTTCATAACACACCTGGTTAAATAAATGATTTAATTTCTAATGCTTGGAACTTGGATTGAAAAGTTCAGTCTTGGGCAGTATTTTTGCCAGTGCACACAGAAGTTTGGTTGTCAAGCTCGGATAATTTAGTCTCACAAAACCTTGCCTGCGGTATAATCTCTGTCTTTTTTTCATGACATCTCAAGGTCTGGATCAATGGGTACGGTATATCAGTCGCTGTGGCAGTGGCTGTGTTGATATTAATCATTAGTTATTCAATCAGGGCCCCAGGAGGCAACACGACAGACAGGCAGGCAGGCAGGCAGACAAACAGCAGGATGAATCATCGGGGAGGGGGCAGAAGTCTTTCTCACTTCAAAAATTACTGTCCATATAGAAAATTTGATGCATTTTTATTTGATGATGATGATGAGATTGTCCCTGATAACTGCACACTTGTGAAAAACTGGTCCAAAACATGCTGTGGATATGTACACGTACAGAAAGATACCTTTATGCATTCCTTTACTCACGTGTGGAAACTGATTTCCGACTTAATACGACACACTTCTGTACCACAGAGCCACAATGTTTTTGTGTTTGATTTCTGCTGGGACATCATGCTGCCATCGGCTGCACTGTCTGTCATGTAATGTAACTTTCGATACAAGGATTTGCCAACTTACATGTTAATATCTTATCCATTAATGCTGTAACATGCATTTTTAAAAGCTAGTGATCAGCCATTCCACCAATCTTTTGTCTGTCAATCTGTCTGACAGTTTTTCTGCCTCTTTCCCTTTCACCTTGCCACTATCTGTCTGAGTCTTTCTATCAGAGACGCAGGGATGTTTTATCTGGGTAAAGTACACCACAGTGCAGTAATATCTCCCGAGACAGCCAGGGAGCTGATAGGTATCACTCTACAAACAGGCTGTTCCTCCCAGGACTCTATGCAGAGATAATGTGCTGCTTTCTCTTCCTCCTATTTTCCTTTCTGTCTGTCTGTCTTTGACTCTGTATCCGACCGTCTATCTGCGTCTCTCTCCGCCTCTCTCTGTATGTATCTCTCTCTCTCTCTCCCTGTTTCTATCTATCTCTCTCCGCCAGGATGATCTCATGGGGATAGAGGTGTGTTACCTCTCCCAGTTGGAGATTCTGCAGATATTAGCCTTCTGTGTTCTCTCTAACCCAGGATGGAATTAGAAACACCACCCCCATGTGAGCGAGGCGTTAGCGCTGAATGCAGGTACAGTGGAATTGCACTGGTGCGGATAAAGGTGCGTTTGCGTGCATATGTGTTGGGTGCCAGCTGTCCTGCAGTGTGTTTGTGTCTAGTGCGTCACCCTGCTTTCTCCGGCCCAGGTTCCCAGCTGTGTTCGGCATATGGTAACCATGGGATACAGGCTACAGATAAGGCTATGTATACCACCAACTACTCTTTGACGTCATAGACCTCCTTTACTCTTCTCTCCTCTCATCCTTACTCATAAACCCTTGCTTTTTCTTAACCCTTCTATTGTGTTGAACAAACATCCGGATTAGTTGATGAACTCCTGTCAGGAGATGAGCAAAACGGAGAAGAAAACATGAGTCTATAGACCAGTGGCGCCCCCAGAAAATTTTCCTAGGGGCACACTAAACCAAAAGCCATAAATTCTGCACTATATATGAAACTACGTAAAAATATGAGTTAAGGAATCACAGACTGAATTACTTTGGTGTCTTATTTTACAGTTAATTTTAGGCCTAGTAATTGTCTAATGTCCATAGACTAAAACCATTTCAATTAACATTCCATAAAAATCTTATATATAAAATAAAAAATAATTTTTTTAATGTATTAACTCCATGTGTTAGGCAATTAATTGTTCTTTAAATAGGCTAGTTGACCATACAAATACAGCTTTTATTTGTAGGAGTGTATTGACGGGGAGGAACAAAACATTTGCTGGGAACAAGTCTACTCAAGATTACAGACATCATGGAGCTTAAATACATATGTATTTTTCAATTCAAATTGAAATATACGGTACATGTCTGTATAGAGTTGTGTTTTTTTTTATATAGTATGTTAATTATTTATTAACATACTATTTCACAAGTTTGGTGTTATTCTTGTTACAAACAACTACGATAGTTATGCTTGAAATATCACACTTTTTAACCACCGATTTGACCAGTGTCATATTTATATGTAAAAATAGTGGGGCACCAACCATTTCAAAACATAAATACCAGTAAAACTACTATACTCTCTATTGCTACTGTGTTTTTTAACATGTCAACAAACAGTGTGGCTCCAAAAACCTTAATATGAGAGAGAGCTAGAGAGAGACGAGTGCATTGACACAAGTTACAGTATCACTGTCACAAACCTAAATTAAGAATGCAATATTTAAGCCGACACAACCAAGCTCAGAACAAATGAGCCTACAGGGCCATAAGCAAACAGCAGTGAGCTCAACACCACTGAAGTCAACAAGGACGCGCACAGACAACGTTTTAGGGATCCAGAGATCCTGCAATCATAATGGAAAGAACATTCGCCAATATATATCCCATTCCCAGCTCTGTACCTTTAATACAGTGCAGCGAGCCAGCAAACTGGCCTAATAATCCCGAATAATAAGGCAATATGAAAGTGGCTGTATGACAACAACATTATGACAACAACCATAATCCGTAGCCTAGTCTCAACTGATCCAGCACAACAATTTGCCCATGCAGGGACCAGCAGCAGAGTCAGGATGATAAAAGATGCTTCCGCTCACCACAGAAAGGTGGCACAGCAGTCTTTCCTCTGGGCTAACTTCTGGGTGACTCTGAAGTCCGAGACAGTCCGCCGACTCGTTGTGCCCCCGCAGTGTTTGCGGCCTGTTGCGATGTTTACTCTTCTAAGTAACGTTGAGCCCAGTTTCACAGCATTGTCCAGATGACTCCCGCTGTTCTCACGTTTTGCAATCCTCTCAGAAAGATGAAGATGAAAACAGGCACAGGACGGTCTCCCTCAAAGTATAACGTTAACAGCTGGTCACACACGGTGCTGGGTTGCTGTCTGCAGACTAATAGCTCTCACACACAGTACAATCCACAAAACTGTGTAGCAGTATGACAAACTTATTATAAACTAGCCAGGCTACTAACTGTCTCTGTACATTAATTAAATTAGACTTTTCTTTCTTCTGCAGCTTGTCACTACCTCCAAAGAAAACACACACATTCGGCACAACACCGGTGTACTCCGATCCGCTCTGCGTGTTCGTCCCGCCCTTAACCAGTCACAATTTTAGAAACGTGATTACCATCTACATAAACGAATCGAAGGCCTTTCCTAAAATAAACATCATAGTCTGTCACAGTTCAGTGTCAGAGGTTACCCTCTTAAAGTGACAGAGCCTAATATGACAACGCTTGTTTGCTTTTGACTCAAATGCAGGGGTTACATAATATTTGCAGTATATAGCATTTTATACATATGCTCCGTGCCAGGATTTTCTTAGGGTGGCCGTGGCACCCCCTCGCTCCCCCCTGGCGGCGCCACTACTACAGACAACTTTAGCGGCTCTGTGAGGCTGAACTTAGACCCAGCAGTGCTTTGAGCTAGATTCTAACATCTAATAAGCACTAAACACAAATTACAGCTGGATGTGATATTTGGTCATAAACTAAAATATTGGACAACTTACAATTTTGATCTGATGATGGCACTAAGGAGGGTTACAGTAATCTTACTCACATCCATTATTTGCAGAAGGTATTTGACACCTCTTTATCATTCTTTGATTAGACTCAATCTTCACTGACTGCATTAATTGGCTTTCATTTAGTATCCAGAAAAATTAAATGCCACATATTTCAATTATATGTAATTTGAATTTGCTCAGATAGCTGTCTGTATGTAAATATGTGTGCGCTTGCACATTTGCGTATATGCGTTCTCACTGAAGATATTTTGAACTCTACTCACTAATCGTTCCTTTTATATAAGGTCAAAGAGTGCTGGCCCAGCACTGCCCTTTGAATTGGCTCACGGCAACACACTTAAAGTAATTTGTGTTCTGCTCATTTATCGAACAGTGGCACAGAAACTACTTCCTCTTGTTCCATTCTTTCCCCTCTCCGTCTCTCTCTCTCTTTCTGTGGCTCTGACTGAACCCTTAGCTCATATGAATAATGTTGGTTGGTGACCTATGAACTTGAATAAAGAGAACTGTGCTCTGTGACAACTGTGTGTCCTGCCTACCACCATAATAAGTATGAGTCCTACTCATCTAGCAGAGACTGGCCTCCCTAACATGAGAGCTTGGAATAAACTGCTGGGCTGAAAGACTGACTGAAAGAAAGACAAGACCATTGCAGGGTCTTGTGGTCACATGGCTACATCTCCAAATAAAGCAAAGGGGACATGCTATGGATCCAACTGCTCGAAGCCATTATGCACTTTGTCTATCCGGCCTCAGCAAAAATTAGCTCAATGATTTTAGCTGTTAATATGATAATCAATTATACATGTGTCAGAACTAATGACCCCGGCCAACATAAAAGGACATCAATGTTGAACTAAAAGACGAAAGGAATTATTAAAGGAAGCATTATTTCCCAAGGATACTAGAGGATTAAACTCCAGGGCTTGTGGGAGACTGGAATTGTTTTTCCTCTCCCTGGGGTTATCTCAGGTAACAACTATTCAAGTATTATTAAAGAGCTAAAAATGGCCCATACAGTTATAGCAACCTGAATTCAGGTGCCATGGAGTATTTGCCTGTGCTTGTGTATGTGTGTGGTGTCTGTGTGTGTGTGTGTGTGTGTGCGCGTGTGTACGTGCATGTGCCGTGATTGTGCATGTGCCTTTGCATGCATGTGTGAGAATGCCCTTGGAGACGTGTGTGTGTGTTTGTGGTGATGTGTGTGCTGACGGAGGCAGTTGGTAGTTGGGATATGTGTCTAAGAAGAAATCAGGGTTAGAAGACCTCCTTAAATGTGCACAGCTCAGCAGAAAACAACTTTGGCATTTGTGCTGGAGCACGGCAAATAAGCACCAGATAAGTAGGTCTAGTTTGTCACTGCAAACACTGCATATATTCCACTGTGTTGAGCAGTATTTACAGTGATATTTAGTTTGTTATGCATTCGGAATGTGCAATCTGTTCCGAGTGTGGTTTGTGTCTGTCACAGCACATGTTATCAATTCAACTCTTTTTATCTCTCCCTCTGCAGTTTTTGCACAAAAACAAAAACTTACTAATTTCATTACTGTGCCACTTCTTCATGTTTTATATGTAGGATTTAACAGACATGTACACAGCCACACTCACACATAGACACACTAAGTGACAATACCCCACCACAGGGCATGTACATCCAGAATGCCTATATGTGTGGATCAACCTCTTTCTTTTCCTCTCTGCTCTACTCTCTCTTTTTATAGCCCTCCGCTTTTCATCCAGGCATTCAGTCTTTTATTATGGCATTGCCTTTGCTCTCTTTAATTGTAAACAAGATTTAATGTCTTTTTATGTATGTTCATGTGTGGTGGTACTGAGAAGCAGAGTGCTCTGGACATGGGGAAAAGCAGGTCAATCACCAATACTGCTCATTATCCTTCACTATAATGGCAGACATCCACAGACATGAATGACATTTACTGCTATTCCAATGATAGTTAAGAGAGCACAGCAGCTGTGTCTTTGTGTCTGTTGAAACTCGTATGATCTATTAAGTGTCTCTTCACATAGATGGCTATGTCCTTGTGGACATACGGTATATACAACAGTACAATAAGTGGCTGCATGTCCCTCGATCTGTCTCATGCTGGTTTGAGTGAGCACAGTATGTGCCTGCGCTTTTGCATGCATGCATATTTACGTGTATGTATGTCTTCCCCTTCAGGCCGTAATCTCTGTAATCTTGTCCGTACTGATCTGATCCTTATTGAGTGCTGGTGACCTTGAAGAGCTTCACTGTCGACTGAAGCTAAACTTGCTGGTGGTGTGACTCAAATCTCAGCCACATTCGTGTTGTTTGCTAGTTACTTCCCAGGTCTGCTTCAGGTCTTCCATCCAAGGCATCAACATGAGACACCACTGTATATTTTGTGAGCCAGTGATCCTTCGATTCCTAGATACAAAGGCTTTGTATCTTGTTAAAAGTAACCGTATTTATTGGTTTTAAATGAACAATTTATTACAAAAAATAAATATCAGCTAACAAATATATACCTTAATTGTGGACTCTCTTCTGAGGCAGGAGGTGCACATGTGACTGACTGAGTGCTGACTGTGTGCCACTGAAGTTGATGTGAGTATTACTAGACAGGTCCACAGCTACCTGTGTTCTTGTCCCTTTTTCCTGGCCCGTTCCCTGGTGAGAGCCACTGAGTTCACCTGAAGTTCGCTGTACTCTTAAAATCTTGCCTGTTAGCCTGCCAGGCTGCAGAAAGCTGCAGGCCCTTGAGTACTTGACAGCACTCCAAATTACCATCCTCTGTGTTACTTTCTACCCCCCCCCCCCCCAAAAAAAAAAACACACACACACTCACACTCTCCACATCCTCTTATAATGTTAGTTCTGGTTCCATTTCTCACAGTGTGTTTGTTTGCGAGAGGGTCTTTTTGCCCGCGGTGAGACTGTCAGTTTAGTTCATACCACTGATGGGTTGGAGAAATGCCAAGTTATTTGTCTCTCTTAGGGAATGGGTGAGGAGAATAGAAGAGAGATAAGCAAACATTGCTTTGATCTAATCATTTTCATGCAAATCAGATCAGCGGAGATGGTATCTCTGAAAAGGAAATAAATGGCCGTATCTTTATTTATTCTGCATCATTCAACGTGATAAGTCTTGAGTGTCAGTGCTGTTAAATTTGTATTAGGTTGCAAGTGGCTATAACATTGTGGTATCACATAGTATTGTGACATTTCTAATTGCATACTTTCGAACACATTTGTGTTTCCACTCAGAAAATGTAAGGCAGTAGAGTTACCTGAGACCAAAACTGCGTCCATTACACCAACTAAGGTTATGCACTGTAAATCTTGTACAAGGAAGCCCTCTAACAGGTTCTGTACAACAGGACAGGCCAATCCCTCCTGATGTTGGCTGTTTAAATGGCTGTCATACCCAAATGAGGGCAAATGTGAGGCCCTGCTCTCGCACCCCTTTCCACAGTTGGGCAAGCAACAGGCAGACCCAAGGTGCTTATGTAATAGTAGAGAGTAGGGTGCTCTGTGTAAACACACAGCACCCGTAGCAAAACTAGACGCGTTACCATCTGGCAGATGAGTAAAATCCCAGGATAGCAAGTGGTCGCCAACACCATCATGCTGACAAGTAGAGAGGTGGAGACTTTTTTTACTGTACCATACTCCCCAGTTAGAGTGTGCTCTTTTTTCAATCACAACAAGTATCTCTGCAAGTGTAAAAACATGGACTGAGGTATCACAAGTCTCATCACCCACCTCTAGTTTGAAAATAGCAGTGAAGGGCCTGGAGGAGGATCCAAAAACATCCTGCAAGTAGAAGCAAACTAAGGGACAAGGCGCACTCCAGATCACCACAACTTGCATTCAGCAAGGACTGCTGTTGAGGCAGCCTTAGATTTCACCTTCAATACAACTGGTGAGGTGAACCAGCTCAAACACATGTGAAATGTAGCCACAGAATGAGTCCCTATTTTGACAGAGGCTGACCATGCTTTCTGTTACTGTAACAAATGAACAGCTCCTCTGAGCATCTCATGGAGAATGCTCCACTTAGCATGTTCAGCATTGCTTATCTGTCATTTTAAGTTCAAGTGTGGATAGACCGAGATGTGAATGCATAAAATCCATTTTTAGAAAAGAGGTTTTAGAAACAGAGATCAGTCATCACAAGAACCTTATCACAGCTTCTTAGAGCACTGTACTGTATATCAAAGATAAAATGCTCAGTACACCCACGCCAAACTGTTTTGCTTCTTTAAACTGTGCACAGGACCTAAAACTAAAATGTGAACGTGAAAGATCAGCTTGTCATGTTCCTGGACGATTTGATGTGGTTGTGAAGGCAGCTGTGCCTTCTACTTGCCCTTTCAGTCACCTTTTCGCAAGAATCTCTTTATCTCTTTGCGTGTATGTGTGTGTGTTTTGTATCTGTCTGTGTATGTCTGTCTCTGACTTTGTAGTCTGTCGACTGGGATTGGGCAGTTTTCTCACTTTATGCTTATCATTGTGTTGTTCGAGAACTCACATTGGCCCACTTCTCTCCTCTGACCAGCCTGCACCCTGTTGACCATTTCCTTCAGAACTTTCATGTTGAGTATGTCTCTGCCTCTCAAAATAAGCCATTGCACTCTCCAGACAAGTTAGAATTTAATGTGTTATATAATATCTGTTAAAAAAGACTAAATACCACACTCACATGCAGCTGACCTTCAAAAATACCAAAACAGAGAGTGTTGGGATCTGGAAAGGTTTGGTCATTAACAAATATCAAAGATATTTAGAAATATTAATAAAGTTATTAATAATGAGTCCGTTTCGATTTCAGGTTCCAATAACACAGTTATAAACCTATCGCAAGTTTCTTACTTGGTAGTGATGTAATGCGTCAGTCCATTTAGGTAATGTGGAAGAAGCCTTCGGAATCTGACGATACCCAGGTTACAGCATTGTTGCGAGTTCAACGGCGCCCTGATCCTTGGAGCAGCGGAGAAAACAGAGGAGTCGACTTAGTGGACAAGGCATCCGAATAAAAGAAGACATAAGCTGTTTCTTTTTTCTGCAAGTCAATATGTTGTGTATAGCGATCTCCTTCTGGATCTAACATGAGTTTGGTAAACACAAAACAAAAGAGAACAAGTTTAAGACCTTGACCCTGACCTTGAAGTTCACTGCTGAAAATGGGTTTCCTTCTGTAGCAACTGCAGGTGTTCTCTTTGTAACAGACTACATATAGGCTGCCTTGTTATGGCTTTTTCCTTACATGTAGCTGCTTCTTTGTTTCCCATAATGTGAGGACCCCAGCAAGAGGGAGATGGTTATGCAGGAGATTAAGAGATAGAGAAAGAGAGAGATCTATTTGGCCACTTTAAAGCGAAGTTAAAATAAGGATATACAGAGCCGTGTAATTCTTTAGAGTGACACGTACAACTGCTTAGGCCACGTTCAGACCAATTTTAGCACTGCATGACACAGAGTCGGGGCTGTTTTTGGTCTGAATGCACGCTTACAGTAGGGGAAAATATCTAACAATATCTTTTGGTCAGGCATCACAGAAATGTTTTCCGAAAAAAACATCACATCTCACTTCTAAGTCCAGAAATACAACAGGTATCAGACCTGTTCAGATGGAACACACTACGTGACAGTGTGAATTGAAATACAAGACCAAAATATTTGATGTGTCTAATAGAACTTAATTCTTCAAATTAAAAAATCTGAGGTAAGGTGAGAATACATCAGCACACCAAATCTGTGTCAGCTCCTGGGGTAGTATGATTAGGAGGGATACGGTTGGCTGCAGCAGTTGCCTAGTAACAGTGTCGTTGATCCAGGGCGTTTGTGTGTGCTGGCGGGGTGTGGTCGGGGCAAGCTGGGGGTCAGGTCATTGAGACGAGTGTGCTCAATACTCTTTACTGTATCAGTCAATTCTTGTCAATTACCGCTTATCCACAAGGAACATTTCTATTGAATCACAGAGATATGATTGAAAATTTTGGGAAATGTTAAGTGTTTTTATTTTTGATCACATCAACAAAGAAATTAAATATTTCTTATAGAACATCAAAAACATCTTCTTCCACACATTTAGGACATTCTTGCTGATAGTATCTATTAGTCATTCGATACAGTATATTGAATTCCCTTCATAGCACTGTGATGACATTGACTCAAAAATATGAGAAACTGTTAGCTCTTCATTGTTCTATTGATGCTTTAACTTGACAAAAGTCAATACATCATTCTTATAATACTAAACATTGTTCTCAAATGGTCTAGCCATATAGGATCAACACTTATCCCTGGTCACCCCTTTCCCCAGAGATGATTGGGGTCGAGGGCAGGATGTGGGGAAAAGAAAATTTATCTTTCTCCTGTTACCTGTTTTGTGGATACCTTGTATCACTGCTGCTCAATAAAATATATTGGGGAGTTCATCCCTTTAAACAAAACAAATCTAATTATATTTTGTAAAACAAAATATGCAGGGAAATACAATGCAGAGACAAAATGCAAACAAAATAATGAACTAATAGCAGACAGATCTAATATGCCATGTCCAATCAACAACAGGCAACCTCTTCAATCAGTGACTGTATTTTCTTGGCTTGCTTATAAGAAAAGGTCAATGCCATTCAAAACTCTTGAGAAAGACTTGCATTCCAATGAATTTTCATGTTTTTCATGGTCTGTTTTTGTCCTACTTGTGCTCAGTTGTGTACTAGGCTGAGAGGTTGTTTTTTTTTAAAGCAGGATCATACAGCCAGACAACTGCAAAAACAATGATACTGCTGATGATAGAGCATATCCTGATGCTCCTGATTTGCATCTCTAACACAAAATGTGAATATTAGCTTTAGGAGTATGATTCAGTCATGCATATTGATGGATGATAATAATAATCTTGATAATTTTGCTTTGTGAAATACCCCCTTGGGGATGCTATGATTTCTCTGGATAGGCTCACGGTTTTGTTTTTGTATGCTGTTTTAGCTTTGATGGTTTCATGCTATTATGAGACTCCTTGCAATTGCAATGCAAAAATAAATGCACTCAGCCGGTTTTGTCAGAACAAAAGCACTTTGGTTCTATTCCACAAATGCTTTAGCCTTCCCTCTAACAGACTATACATAGGTTTGACCTTGCACTACATGTACTGTACTTGCCCAGCAGATCCGGATAAGCCTTTCAACCTTACAAGGGCTGACCCCATAAAAAAGCAGTCCTCATTCCTTATTCACTCTTCCTCAGCAACTCCAACATAATGGACAACCAGCCTTAAAATGTCAGGATTGGAGAGATCTGGTGGACGCCTGCTCTCGCTGGATGGATCTTTGGTGCCTTTATCTTGGACTCTATTCACTGGTGCCAGAGGCTGGAGCTGGATTCAGCACAGCTGTGGCATCATCTTTCCTTCACAGTGAGGCCCCCATATCTCCCTCCCGGATCCTTGTACAATGAAATCACATGACATCAATGAAAAGCAAAGAGAGGCACAGCATCCTCTATTTGGCTGTGCCTCCCATTATGGGTTCCAATCCACATCTGGCTAAATGCACACCCACCCTGATGGTGATGAAATTGGCAAGGATTAAGGCCATGATAACTGGAAGGAACCAGAGATCGCATCACCACCTCACCTCACAGTTTTGGGGCTTCTCCAAACCAGCCAAGCAGAAGACATAATTGTTTGTAAGATGGCCTGTCCCTCTAGCCAGTATCCTCTAGTATCCAGCTCTTTAACTACACTACACCAAACATTGCCTCTGACTGGGAAAGCTGGGCCACCATGATTCAACTGCCCCAGCTTTCCCACATGATTTCAATGATCAAACGTCAGAGGGCAGCACACAAGACGAACTATCTAGTCAGCTGCTGTGATAATTTCCTTTAAAGATGCAGCTCTATATGATCTACTTGAAGTGAAACCTTGTCCCCACTATTAGGTTGCAAGCTACCAGTTTACAGTGATGGATCAAAGAGATCATCACAAAAAGAACATTTGTTAAACTATGAACACCACGACCATGGCACCAACACTTGCAAAAAAAGTGATTTGCCTGTGGAGCCACCCAAAAATAGATTATTGTGTACTCTTATTTTTTGTCAGGTGGTTCAGATTAAAGCATCCTCTAAATGGCTTGCATTATCATAATCATCCACTCTTTTCTTACCTTCCTTTGTTTGTGAAAAGTGGAGGCACATAACACATAAAAGGAGTGTTTGTTTTCTGTGATCAAATGGATTATTCTTTAACAAGTAATAGCTACAAAATCTCTTCAGATATACAGAATGTCAAGGATGTTTACAACAATGATTTACACTGGTGCATGGAGTCAGTGCTTTGACTCTGAGATGCTGAAAAGCCATTAAGATCAGAGTGACTGCACTTTAGGCGTCTGTACATAGAAACCTGGTTTGAGGCTGAATCTATATGTCCTTCACTCTGCCGTGTGTGTGTGTGTGTGTGTGTGCACAAAGAGTGTATCACACTCAAAAGCCTATTGACCTGACACCTCTGTAAATACTGTCTACAGCCTTTAGTGTTTGTGGGTGTGGAAACATTTGTGTTTGAGAGGGTAAGCAAGTGTGTGTGTGTGTGTGTGTGTGTGTGTGTGTGTGTGTGTGTGTGTGTGTGGGTGTGTGTCATTGGTAGAGGTCATGTCAGATAGGTGATCTTTATCTACTTGTGCTTCTACCTGATCATGTCCACTAGTCTCTGTTGCTGTGTCACAATTCAAGATAGTGCCTATCTGAGCTAGGGAAGACAATGTGGCTCAGGCTGCATTTAGAGGACACTTTAGATTTATCACGATTTCAAAAATTTACATAAGCCAACGTTTAACCTTGTTATGTCTGACATGACAAAACCAGTGCCCTGGGCAGGAGAAGCAACATTTTAGAGTTAACGGTTCAGACAGTACATCACAACAGTGAAGCTGCTCTGAGATTGAAGAGTTGTCCCAGGAACACACATATACACATGCCAATAGCAATAACAGCCCTCTCTTTTTGGAGGTGTGCCTGTGTCTGTCTCTGTTGCAGGACTTCTCATGTCCTTGTTAGCAGTAATGAAGAGTTATGAGTGTGTGAGTGGCACTAATAACCATCCTACAAACATGAATGTGCTATTAGGCCACGAACAAGTATAATATGAATACAAATACAGCCATCAGCCTCTTGTTGTTACAATGTTATGATGATGAATAATCATATTACTACTATATTAAAGAGACAGCAAGCTGCTCTGTCTTCATCAAGCTGACCGGATCTCAATGACCAATGTGTGAGGAGTAAAACTCATTATTATTCACAAGAGGAGAGGTCAGCTGGGGCCACAAAACACACATAGATAGTGAGAGTGGGTGGAGGGACAGTGAGAGAGAGAGAGAGAGAGAGAGAGAGAGAGAGAGAGAGAGAGAGAGAGAGAGAGAGAGAGAGAGAATGTTTTGAATGAAACAGAAAATCTAAATTGCAGCTGAGCCTTAGAGTCTGGTGAGTCATATATCCTGACAAATACAGCAGGAGAGAAATGAACAGGGGAGTAGACAATGAGAGTAAAGGGGAGAGAGAGGAAGGTGGGAGGGTGGGGGTGGTTTGGGGGAGGAAGGTACCCTGTGAACTTTTTAGAAATACAGGCACAGGTTTTTCCCTTGGGCAGCATACTGTAGAGGTACTCTTTTTACAGATCCAAATGGAGAAAACAGTCATGACAAGTAAGCCGAAAATAACAATGGAGCAGAAGTATACACACACACAAGTTTTCTACCCAACCATTTTTAGATCACTGGAAAATATGATCTGTTTTCTGAATTTGTTCACTTGTCACAATTACATTCATGTTTGTTTGTACATTTATGGATTTTTTTTGCTGCAACTGCAAAACTATAACAATTCATGCGAAAAAGGCTTGGACAGAAAAATCTGCAACAACTTTCACATCCTTTTGATAAATAAAAATAATAATTGACGGTTTCATACATGTCATTGTAGTTGTTTTTTCCCTACCGAAATACCTAAAATACACTCACCTCTGGGATAGACTATTGGAACTAATTCCCTTAAATTGTTCTGACCTAGCAGCTGGATTTATAATGTATGGGGGACACAAAGTAGTGGTAAGGTGAGGAAAAAGAATCCAGTGTTTATCAAATCGAAAAACAGGACAAAAGGACAGTCAAATTCTAGTTTGATACATATCTAGGTAAATGACAATTCCAGGCAAAAAAATGATAGTGATGGTGATGATGGTACCAGGCTGTTTGACATACTTTGACATAATTATGCAAGTCAGGTTCCACCGGTTCCTACATACATACCCTTCATCTTTTTCAAATAGGTTGACAGAATAGTAACTGTGGTAATTATTTGAGTTGAAGCCATATTATATAATGTTCTGATCTCAGAGACATTGTCTGTAGTAATAAATCTTTGTTTTGGATTGAGTGTTCAGGTGTTGCTCTTTTCATCTGTGCTGTTTTCCATTACCCATTTAGTGTTTCTGTAAAAATTGCCCACAAATGTGGTTGCGTACATTTCCCAGTTTGACGATGTGTCAGTCTCACAGTCAGTGATGGAGAAAGGAGGAAGGAAGAGAGTGTGATTGATACTTAAATACTTGATTTTTTTATGTAGAAGAAATGTTATTTCAAATGTAGTTAGTATTGGCAAATAATATGTTTCTATTTACAGTGAAGTTCAGATTGTTTCCAACTGTTACTGCAATAACCAGCAGACTCTTTGAAAAAACTGAATTATGAGACCTGTGGCATACACCGCAGCTGACACAAGAACTATGGCTCTGTTTTGCAATTGTTTTGGATGCAACTTTTTTGTTGGACCTGTGTGGAATGGTGAATCTTGCCTAAAATGAGCAAACGTACTGTAATATTGTCTGATAATGAACTCAACAATGACTGCAGTAATAGCTGAACAATGATATTTGTGCAGTTCTTAGCTGACTACAATCAGTTTACGTTCGCCAGCCATATAAGCTTGGAAAAAACTGATACATTGTTATTTCTAAACAAATAGTAGTCTGGGGTTCCACAATTCTCATTCCTGTTAGCATTACTTTTTCTTAAAGATCCTGTTGAAACTCCACCTATCTTTACACACAACGAAACAGTTACAGTACAGCTCAGACCAGCTGAGATATTCTTTATAGTCTTGGGTTGAAATATTAGTTTTACAGTTTTATCCTGTGACTTAAACTTCACATCCAGTATACCTATGGTGTGGTGGCTAGAAGAGCACCAAAAGGCAAAATGTCCCAGTATGATTTAGAGTGTGAGTATGTGTGTGTGTTTGTGTGTGTCTGCATGTGTGTGCGTGTGTGAGGGGGGGAGGGGGGCAAGAGATACTATACTACTATAACTTACGAAGATATATGTGAAATATGAGTAAGAGTTACTTCGTGCTTTCCTATCGCTCTCTGTCTCTCTCTCTCTCTTAGTGATCGTGACTGTACTGACAAAAGCTCTCATCTGGGGAAGTTGGTTGTTCTCCATGTGCAGACACCCTGGTTGCCGGGGAAACCAGTCTAAAGTTGTGAGCAAGAGGCGGCACAGGCCTCTGCAGTGCAGCAGAAAAACAGCAGCACAAGCCTGAACTTGGAGTGACGGCATACACACCAGCACTCATCACGATACACACAGTCACACAGTTCTCCAAACTCTGCATCTGAGTCTCTCTTTCTCTCTGTCTCTCTCTGTCTCAACTGAAGAAATACAGCACACACTCAACAGTTCTAGCTGGTGTGTAGGTGGGTGGCTGGAGCTGTTTGCTGGTTAACATCAACACGTCACTTGGAAATTAAAGTGAAAGAAACTCTTAGAGTAAACACTTCATGTTTACTGCTCAGTGTGTAGCCGGAGCAAAAAATGTGCTAATAACCAAGAGCTAAGCCAGACAAAAAGTGACAAATATACAGGAGACCAGATGTGGATCAACAGTAGGGATAGACAACAACAAACAACATTATTTCAAGGTTCAGTGTGTAATAGTGGCATCTAGTGGTGAGGGTTGCAAATTGCAACCAGTGGCTCATGGTGCATTCAGATGCTCCTCTGATGGTCCCATTGCCCAAGTCGTTCTTCCAAATTCAGTGTGTGTTCATGTGCTCTTAAGTCGGAATGTGGAATCAACATGGATGCTACCACAAAGATTTGTCGGATTAGCATTATCAGAGCGTATAATCAACACACAGACATCTAGTTCACTCTACATGGACAGCAAACTAACCATTAAAACCATATTGCAAATTACATGTTTGCAAAATACGTATATGCAATACATGATTTTGCACAAATCAAAGTTCTGTATACTTCGTTATGTCCCATGTACACTTTATTGCTCTTTTTGGAATAAATTGTGATTATTAAGACAACACATGAATGCACCGCTTCAGTCACTGCTCCTTTTCTGAGCACACAGGAGAAGCTATGGTGGCTCTTGTGCTAAATGATATGTTTGCCTCCATTTTTTCAAATTTCTCTTCTTTTGTTAGTTCTAATAAACCAGTCGACTCTGCTACTACCAATGTTACTTTTTCTTTGTTCTTTGAATGTATTCAACATAGTGATGAAACATGCTCTGTGGAGGAGTTTGTCCGTTTGGGCTACTGTAGAAACATGACGGCACAACATGGCGCTTTCCTTGTATGTAGACAGAAATGGCTCATTCTAAGATAATAAAAACATAACTGTTCATTATGTAAGGTCTTTAAACAGCACTGAAAACATACTTATGTATATTATATTGCATTTCTGTCAATAGATCCTCCAATTTATTACACACTGAATCTTTAAAAGACATAGGGCCAGATTTACTAACATCCCAAATAAAGAGAACTAAATTGCGTGTGCATTCTAAAATATTGCATGTGCAATTGTAGTACCTGTTATGGGTGATTTTATTATGTAGATGACAACAGGAGCAAACACAATGGAGGTGGCGGTATTTAAATGAGGGTTTTGCTTGTTTTAATGGTTTCCGCCATGGAGAGTCCGGAGGGAAAGCAGCCACCACGTAAAAACCTTGGTTTGTTTCCCTGAGTATGTGGAAATCGTATGTAACTGCACATCCTGCCTAAGACTGCGCTATAAGTACATGGGACAGCACACCTGAAAAACTGCTCTGGGAAACCCCAGCAGAAACAGATACAGTATGCTGGAATGACCAAGATGCGAGGAAATGCCAGCAGATCGTGCTTAATACAGCCAGACACCGACTATCAATCACAGACTGTCCGCACCGTGCCCGCGATCTCCTGTCCCTGGCCCAATACGCCCCATTCCATCTACGATACCTACAATGGATTGTGTTGCTGCTACGACTGGTGTGCTCTGATCAGTTGGTAATCATTCCCTCTGGCTGGATGAATTTTAAGTGTGATCTTTGCACTGCAGCTGGGGGTTCTCTGCAGTGCCACGCAGCTTTCTAAATTCTTCCATCTCACGGAGAAAAGAAGTCAGGTCGAAATTAAATTTTCTTTATTGGCATGGATGTTAATACAACAGTATTGCCAAAGCTAAAGGAAAATACAAAAACACAATTCAATTCATGGAATAAATAAAATAAACAATTGTATTTCTATATATTGGATATAGAATAATATTATCTAATATTGTTAATTTCTCTATGTTTTCTTTCATCACAGCTGTGTCTCCTTCTGGCAACAACAGCAGCCATCTCTGCGCAACACTTGGCGGTTTGCACCTTCCTTTCAAACACTCACATGAAATTGCGTTTAGGCTTGTTAGATTGCATTGTGTGTAGTAAATAAATGTATTTGCATGTTACCCTCCCACTACTTACACTGCACAATAAAGTTGAAACGCCCCAAATTGCATATTCATTAAGGCAAAAGTACTAAATCAACAGCAGGTGCTATCTTGCACTTTTGAAAGACTTCATTCTGCGTGCACACCATTAGTAGATCAGCTTATGTGTTAATTTGCAGGTGATATCAAGTTTTCACATGTTTTTACTCAACAGGTATGTATATATACATATATATATATATATAGGTGTATGACTTCAAAATCCATCCTTTAGCTCACAAAATGAAACATTTCACTCAAAACCACAAATGTCAAGCTTATGGTGGCGCAAGGGGAAAATCAGAGCATCACCATTTCAGTTGGATTCATCATCTGGAACCATGAATGTGTGTACCATATCAGTCTGACAATGACAACAATGTGAGTATTATGCATTATGACCAGCAGTAGCAGCAGATGTAGAAGCAGTGTATGCAAACTGGGCACTGAAGCAGCAGCATAGGCATGCAGTTTAAATGAGTGAGCGGTGAATGTCAGCTTCAACACACCGCCTTATTGCCAGCTATTACTGTTGCAGAGTTTGTCACCTGTGAGTGTAGCAGTGCAATCCCAGTTGTCTGCCTGAACTGGCCTCGCAGGCTTTGGTCAATTTATTGTTGTTTGACTGGGCAAACTGCAACCACACAAACCTTATTTTTCTGTCCTCGCTGATTTTGATGGCAGTAATAGTTTCATATAATCATATTTAATTACATGCCATAAACAGCCTGATGTGTGAAAAATGAAATGTGACTATGCAACTCTTAAATTCAGCCAAATGAGTCTTATGATCCTGCGCAGTCATGAGAATCTAATGTCCTACTTAGCATTTTCTCAGGTTTCCAGGTTAATTTTAGCTTCTTGGAAGGTAATGTACTCCAACCCACTGATGCAAAGACTATCTCTATGGAGAAAAGTACTACTTACAAGAAAATTGTGTATGGAAATGGTTTATTGCAATATAGTAAACACCTAATGTGGCTCTAATAAGTCATGTGCTTATTAGATGTACTGATCTGGCCCATTTCTTTTTCTTCTGCTTGTCACCCTAAACAATCTCAACAACAGTCTTTTGTCAGTTTCATATTTGACTATTGTCAAAGGTTTGGAATCTACTGTCTGTCATGGGGAGAGAAAAAAAAACTCACTGGAATAGTTATCATCTGTTCTGTCAGCAGTGCATCCATAGTGATGTTCAAGTCCCCTTTTACGAACGAGAGAATCAAAAAAAAAAAAATACTAACAAATTTTTTTCAGTTACAGTAGCTTACAGACATAGTGTCAGCTAAGACTCAAGGCCTCCTCTCCTCCTAATTTCTCCTCCCTCCCTGCCTCTGTGTGTGTACATTGTATTGGGCTTCATAATGCTGACGGGCAGAATGAGAGCAGAGGGAAGCTCACAAAATGAGAGAGAAGAAGAGACAGAAGAGAGGGGGAGAGGATACAGGGAGGCTGGGTCGCCTGTCAGTCGAGCCCAAGCCTTATCATTTAGAAAGAGAGTGAAAGAGAGAGTTTGAATGTGTGTGTGTGTGTAAATAGGTGAGAGGAAAATTAATAACAAGAGTTGCATCTAAATTAAGTCTATTTGTCAGCAAATGCCAGTCATTGTGTGTGGCCCCTGGAATTATTGCGAACAGCGTTGGCTTGCATATTTTAGCGGAGATTGATATTGTTTTCGGTGATTGAGATACATGAGCCTTGTTAGCAAGGTTGTCTACAGTGCATGTGGTGTGAAGTTTGCCTCCCTCTCTCCCTTTCTGTCTCTTTACACGATCATTCAGCTAGACAATGAGGAACACAAATCAGAGGGAAAAAGAGAAAACTACAGGCGTGATAAGATAAGAGCTGCTCTAAGCTGGCTTTAATAAGCTGTGTGTGTGCTTTGATTAATGGATCAGGAAACTCAGACATGTATCAGCACTTTTCATTGAAGAAGCAAAGCTATGCACGCTCACTTCGCAATGATGTTTGCACCAGCTAAAACACAAGCTCAAATCTCATTCAAGGTGAAAAAGCATTCATTTATCTGCCAAGCTTTCTCTGTATACACACCCCTCAAAAAATCTTTCTGGTGCCTGGCTGCTGTTTGCAACTGTTAGCAATTGTCGTCTTTCTGCTGAAGGTGGTTTGTGGCCTAATCAGGGCATTAGTGGCTGTCCTTGACCTTTTCTTGCCATTAACATCCTCTCCTCCTCCCATTAATGGCAGAGGAACGAGCTGGAAGAAAGGGCAGCTCAGGGGAAGAGAAGTTGAGGTGTGGGTGGATGTGAAATGAGAGAGAGAATCTGTGTGTGTGTGTGTGTGTGTGTGTGTGTGTGTCCTGCTGATCAGCAGTGTTCACTCTGTAGGAGTCCAAAGTGAACAGTGTTGCCTTCAGGAGCAGAGTAATATATTCAGCTGATGAGCTCTGCTGTGCACTGTAAAGTGTTCCCTCCGACGTGCTCCTGTGAGTTCTCCCAGGGTGCTACATGAATAAATACTCCTAGGGCTCCCATGACTCTTCCTTCCAGAGGCTGAATATTTTATATTGTATTGTGAGGGGGGGTGTAAATGCTAATATGATCAGCTGCAGTTTTAGATAATAAATATTACAATAAATATTGAATATAGCAACTCATTCAGAGTGAGTGGGAGAATTGTGTGTTAGCTGTATGGATGCATTGTGTGTGTGCGTGTGCGCGCGTGTATGTGTTTGAGAGACAGACAGACAGACAGACAGACAGACAGACAGATAGAGGCGGGTACAATGGCTGGCTGTGTTTCATGAGCTAGTCCTTATTTCCTGAATGTGGCAAGCAGCAACTTGGAATATCAATGACTCTACATTCCCCACAGCAAAAAGTGCAAAGAGAATAAGCTTGTGTGTGCGCGTGCATGTGTAGTATACTGTACATTATTCAGCTCTAGCCTGCAGTCTTTGCCCAGCTGCAGCCATAGGCCAGACACCAGTTTACAGTTTATAAACAAAATTACACACATACACACTCTTGCTCGGGGCGAGCTCTTAAATTGGATTGAGACTAAAAACTGATCAAAGCAGTTTGTAGCCAGATTGATGCTACTGGGAGTCCTAACCTGCTTACAAGAAAGCTCCCCAAACTCAACCTACCCACCCCACCTGCCCTAAACACACACACACACACACACACACACACACACACACACACACACACACACACAGTTTGCTAGAATGTTCTTTTCAGGACTGTGTTGGCGTGTGATTCATACACTGTCTGCACAAAGACTTATACAGATAAACAAAAAGGAGAGTGTGTGTGCTTGGTGATGGTAATGATTAATACTCAAATCAAGGACGATGATGTCTAACACCTTGGGTGTGTGTAGGCTTTTGGCTCTGTAAATCAGTACACGTGTTACTTTATGTTTACATCGATTAGGGTAATGCTTACCTAATGAAGTTGCCTGCTCAGTTAAAAAGTTTGATGATCAAACTGTCATTAATATAAAAAGTAACAGCTGGATAATTATGTATATTACAGACTAAAATAAGATCAGCATCTCGTATAAATATGTTCTTTATTTTTAACACACCGACCTACCTACAGATACACACAGGTAAACACATTATACACACATGTAATCTCTCTTTTGTTCATTAAAAATACACCTTCAACCCAGCAATATTGCGATGGTTATGGCAACTCTTATCTCTGTCTGCCCACCCAGACAGCTGTTGACATCTCAGCAGTCATCATGTAATAAGTTGCCATGAGGACTACTCTGATGAAAATTCCTCAAGCTCACATAGTATATAATGATATGATGGCACAGAATGCTGGGTATACTGTATAAATTTATAACAGGCTCTGAAGTGATGCCATTGGCCTGATTTCCAGTCTAATTCTAACAGGCCCAAGCCAGCGACTCCCCAGAGAAACCTGGCCAGATCAACTATGAGAGCATGAGCAACAGTTAGCCTCTGTGGCATTCTGCATGATTCACTGCTAAAGACTTCAGCTCAGCTACACAGGCTTAGGAATTATGTCAGCGTGTATATAGTGACACTTGACATGTTTTCAGCTTAATGATTCAAAATTTCTATTCAAGCAATGAGGACAAAACAAGTCACATTCCCTCTGTATGGTGCTTCAGTGCAGCATGGCGATGGACACCAAGGAAACCTGAGGAAATGAACAAAAAAAAGAGAGAGGTGAGGTACAATGGTAGGGCAGTCAGATATTTGCCCATTTCTAGTCAAGATCATTCTTTGTGGCCAGTTTGCATTTTGCTGTCAAAGGATAAGTAATCACAAAAAAGGCATTGTTTTTGTTGTCAAAGCCTAACCACACCACAGGACCCCCCACTCTTTAGTCCTGCGCTTTGAATGCCACCATCCACCCTGAGCACGTCCCCACGGCTTGCGTGCAGTACAAGAATATAGCACTTCCCCGGCTCGACAAAAAATTGGCTGGGAACATATTCCAGGTAGCTATTAGGTTAACAGCCTAATTACTAATTATTAGGGAATGGAATATGAACAATTTCTAGAAGACAGTGTTGGCAAAAAAAAAAATCATCTGGTTTCACAAGGATATTTTAGACTCGTTTGGTCTTTATTTTGCTCTTAGATTAGTCTAATGCGAGGTAGACACTTTCACAAAATAAACTGGAACTAACTAACTTCCATGGCAGCCATCACTGACACCTGGCTTAAAGTTATGGTTTGCTAACACTGTTGTGGAGTGAGCAATGAGAAGGGAGTTTTTAGAGACCTCAGTAACCCATTGAAAATATATAGCAGTGAGGACATTGTCAAACTACCGTGAGAGTACTGAGCCCTGTCACATTAAGAAACCACAGCATCTCAGCTTAGAATTTGCGACACATTAGTCCTAATTAAAGAGGTGGTATTATGCTTTTTGGTGTGCCCTCTCCTTTATGGAGTTACATCTCTTCCCATAGGAAAGCAAAATCCAAGATGAGATCTCATAGTTGTTTCCTTCTTTCTCCTAGACACAAATGAGTTGCTTTTAATACCAAGGTGAGACCAAAGGCCTTTTCTCCCACTTCTCAAATTCATCTCAGGAGAAACAACCATATAAAATCTCATTTATGTCTGACTCTGATCAAAACAAGAGATCTCTAACTGATCTTAAGTCTAATTTAAGTCTCCTGAACATTGGACCATGAGATCAGAGAAAGAGCTCAAAGAAAACTAAGCTATGACTCCTGGGATCTCGCAATTCTTCTCAAATATATCTCAGTTTTCTCATATTGGCCTTAGGAGCAAAAAGCTAATCTCTGATCAAAAGATGAGATCTCTACAGTATCTTAAATAAGTGTGGTTTCAGTCTCCAGAATGTGGATCTGAAAAAAAGATATTTCTCAGTTTTGTCTTAGTGACCCCACTTAGGGGTTATTTTACTCAAGTACTTTAGTTACTTCAAATGTTGAGGTTATAAAAAAATAAAATACATTTTGACATTGAAAATAATGCACTTTCAAATGTCATGCTTTCCAATTTGTTGGCAGTCGGCATAAATGGAACACCCAATACTTTGACCTGATGTTTACAGATTAATTTGTTGAGGACCAAATGCACACAAGAACTGAGATACAACATGTATCTGTCATACAGAATGAGCACTTTTACTTTTGATGCTTAAGTACATTCACTATGGAATACTTCTATACATTTTACTTGAGTAGAATTTTGAGGACTTTAATTGTGGATATGGTATTTCTCCTCTTTCAAGTAAAGGAAAATTGTACTCTATTTAAAGTCCTTCATCAATCCTAATTTTAGCTGGATGGCGCAGCGGCAGTGTTGTTGCCCTTTGAACAACAGGCGTGGGGTTCAAACCCAGCTTAGGGCCTCCAGCATGGTTCTCCAAGACAGTAATGTGATACAAACAGCTCCCAACTGCTTTTTAGGAGCAATAAGCAAGACTTTTAATGAACTCAAAAAGATACAATGATGAGATCTCATCTGTTACTTTCATTTATCCTATTGTAATCTCAATTCAGTATCCATTTGTCTTACCCAAGTCTCAAAACCTCAATCTCTCTTCATCTCATCCTTTTCTCCTAAGGGGTTTTAGGAGCAACAATTCAGATTGGAGTGATCTCAAAAAGATATACTATTGAGATCTTTGTGTTTTCTCAGGAGTTAAAGAAAAGTCCATTCTTTTGTCCATGTAACAGGTTTGCAAAGTGAAAAAGCCCAAAGTCCAGCCCAAAGGGAGTTCCATCTTCCACAGAAAGCACTGCTCTGAACAGCTTGAAAACAGCTCGTTTGTAGTCCAGCCCTTCACTTCCTTTACTTGTGACGTCACAATGAAAACGCGTCATAAAATTTGCCAAGCGGCTAGAGGGGTCAGGCACGCCCTCAAACCAAGCTAGTCTGAGCAGAGGCCCTTTGGCTCGACTCGCCTTTGTTTGGTTTTCCATTATAGAAATGTTGTACCTGTACCTGCTTCCTGGTACTGTTTTTGTATCACCTGATTGGTCAGAGAGAATCGTCACTATTCACTGCATCATCATTGCTTGCACCAGACAGAGGCCAGCAACAGAAGGTTTTACAGTCTTCGTATGGAATTTCATCACTAAATCCACTTCTGAGAAGTTCTGAGGTGAGAAATCAGCTGTGTAGATTTTGAAAACAACAATGCGCTTGAATATTTTCGGAGTTGAAGAGCTCCGCAAGTGGCTGCAGGGGATGCCTGTGCCAACCCGTGGGAGGAGCGTGTGAGGCCGGCCAGCCGCCCACTCACAGAGACCTCTGCAGCAACAACGGCAGAGGAAAGGTTTTCATACCGCTGATTTGTCTTTACATTCTGAGTAATGTTGAAACGTTTTAACTTAAAAAAAAGAAAGCTGTGTGGATCGCTGTGTGTGTGTCGCATTGAACATTACGTCGCAGCAGTTGTGTGTGGCGTCGCTATGACGACAAGCTACGTACTATCTCTGGGTGCTATCTGCAGCAATGGAAAACGTAGCAGGGCCGAGTAGAGTCGAGTCTATCGATTTGTGCTATGGTAGCAGTTTTCGGCAAGGCAGCATAGATCATCAGAACACCGGCAACAGTTCAACCTTTAGTCCTAAAAGACGATGCAACTCCGACTCTGTTTGGGCCTGGAAATTCACAATCAACCCTGTAAGTATGCTTTATTGGTTGTGACTTATATTTAAAATAAACACGGCAATGTAACTTCACAGACTGTTCAAGTGCAGAGTTGTTGTAAACGTTGGCTAACACAGCTAAAGTTATAACTATAATGCTAATGTTACACCCGATGTGAAAGCTACTGAGCAAACGTTTAAATTGTTTGGTCAATTTTTATGTAAAATTTAGTTGAAATATGGTGATTTTTGTAGTGGTTTATGGTAAGATTTGGAACAATGATGTTGTGTGGTTGTGGATTTGTGAGTAACTTATACCATCTGCTGGGTTACGGTCGCAGTCTGAAGCGGCTTTGTTTTGGATCACACTACCTTGTTTCGACCCGCCCTTCTCTGCTTCTGATTGGCTAGTAGTCCTTACCTGGGAACTGCGCATGTGCAACTTCCAACAAAGATTTTGTACAAGTAAGATGCAACTCTGTAGCTCAAGAGCGGAGCGTACAACACACAGGGAACTAGGCTTGTTATAGTGGGCGATTAAAAAACAGCGCTATTCTCAAACACGGAAGGCTGCCTGGCTTGCTTTATTTGACAAAGTATAAAGCACAAATTCACCTCTTGATTACTGTATATCATCATTATATAAACCCCCCTGGGCCCACAACCAAATTCAAACCATGTAAAAAGCACAGAAATATGTTGTCAATATGTAATCACCACTACTCCGGCTAAATCCTTCCATTTTCACAATCTTTCCCGAGTATCCAACCAGACCAGCCATATAAAGGTTTATGTATATAATTACTATCATTATCTCTGAATATTATCTTAAAATATTAATATCAGATTTGCAGTAAATATATAGAAGTAATAAGCTTGATACACTATATGAATAAACACGCTCTTATTAAAATTCAACCAATTTAATAATAATCTGGATCAAGCCACCAAGTTCTTAAAGAACTCCAGCACAGAGAGAGGAACAAAGAAATAAACACATATAAACGCAGCAGTTTGGCAGTTCTGGACGCAGAATGGGCCACATCAGGTCCGGATTCTGCAGACAGAGAAACACACATGAGCACACCGCTCTCAAACACTGCAGGTTGCCAGATATTGCGATTACGATTCGATTTGCAAATTCTAAATCAAGGACAACTGAACAAATAAGCAAAATCTGAACAACTCAGCAAAATCAGACAGGCAAAACGCTCTTATTCCGAAATGTTCCATGTGGATTTGTAACGGAATGGGCTCACAGAGAGAGAGCTGTTATCCGTAGTTGAAGCACACAAAATGACAACAAAACTAACAACACGTTACCAACGTGTAGGCTAAACACACCACTGCTGAAACACTTCAGTGTGAGTTGACGCTGGACAGAACCACGGCACTGTGTTGGTTTGGCTGTTGTTATAAAATGTACATGCCCTGTGCACGCTCTGGGATGTGCTTCCCTTACAACCACGAAAGGTAGCATTGAACTATCTTGGTACGATGCATCGTTAAACTAACAAGCATCTGAAGTACGAGCGTTTCCCAAAACCTCGTACCTTGTTGGTACCAACGTAGTTTGAGCCAATGTAGTTCGAACTAACATGTTTCCAGGTGTGTTCGTCTGACTTTCACAGCACGAAAATGTTTTCATATACTGCCTAAATATGTCAGTTATGGCCGATATTAAGTGACGTTACTGTGCTAACTTATTATTTAGGCTTTTCATATCAGAGTCGTACTGACAATAAAAAGAAAATCAGTAGTATTAATGAAATCAACAATATAAATAATATATAACTTAATCATTTTATTTAGCCTACATATAGTCTATAACTTAGAAGAAAAAAATTAAGAACTATTAGCGATTACAAGATATTTAGTAAAATAGATCTAATCTGCAAGTGTCTTCGTGTCAACACTTTAACACTATTATGAATCCCTTGGCTGCAACTGATCTAGGTCTTGAAAATAACTGAAGAGCTTGTGTATGACACGGGTTCGACTCCCGTGAGTGCTCTATTTATCTTTGTTATAAAGGCAACAAAAACTCTCAGGGATTTATTCATTACAGTACTTTAATGGATTGTATACGGTCTCTTTTTATATTTATGTTTGTAATGAAGAATAGAGAACACCCATCTCCCTCAGAGACCTGGAAATCTATATATTAAGGTAATATTAAAAGTCTTGTCTTTAAATTCTCTGTTTTGTCCTTTAACCTTTGTACTGGGTGACTAATATTAACTTAAGTTATTGTGAACAGATGGGTAATCTGTGAGAAAAACACCTGTTGTTCGTAGATCGTTTACAGATAGTCTACTTAGTACTGAAATAATGCAACCCTACCCATGACCCGACAAACACATTTAAATATATCTTCACCTTAAATATGTTTGTACAGCAGGATTATCACTCCCTGCTTAAAACACATTACATCCACCTCCTAACACTACATTTTATGCTATTTGTGACGTAGTCACCGTGAACTGAGCTTCTAAGCACAGGTCAGGAGCTGTAGTTCGAACTATGCAACTTAACGACAGTTGGTGCGAACGTTCGTCAGAACTTTGGTTTTGGGGAACACCTGCGTCGCTTATCAATGGTTCGTACCATGTAAGTTACCAACTTAGTTACCTCCATAGTTCGAACTAGGGTTTTGGGAAACAGTTGTGTCGCAACTGCGTAGTTCCAACCAAGGAATTTGATACCATAGTTAGCAATGATGCTTTTGGGAATGCACCCCTGATTGGTGAGTAGGACCGTAACAGGAGGCGCTTGTGATTGGCGAGCAGAACGGAATGAATTTGTAACTGAATGACTGTTTAAAACGGCTCAGCTGTGCTGTATAATTAACCTACATTTTAATCGCCGTGTTCACGATTAGCTAATCGCATTCTTTCAAATCGTAATTTTGATTTGAAAACAATTAAACGTTCAGCCCTAGTAGACATCTATCTGAAGTCTGCCTGTTAGTTTCAACTATGACATAGTTGTAAAACCAGCCCCAGGTTTACACTTGCTCACTAACTCTTGCTACCCAGGGGACATTAGGTGCCTGCAGGTTCTCACTGTTTACTTCACTTTACCTTGGTAAAGAACAGGTCCCCAAATAAATATGTTTTAAGCCTCAAGTTTGGCGATAGGGCGCTGCCATGTTGACTTTTTGCAACTAGCGGCACCGGACGTGATCATATTTGGACGAGACGGTGGAGCTAACAGCCATTGTGGAGCTACCTTGCTTGCTTAACTAGGTGCATCTGTAATTCACGTTAGCTGTCATTTTAAAACGGCCGACAACTTTGTCTAGCAAACAACAGGCTTAAAACTAAATGCACTCACCAGAGAAAGTGAACAGCCAACTGCTAATACGCTTTTTCAACGGCGCTGGTTAAATTTACACAGTGCCGTGGGTACGAGTCACTCTAGCCTGATTGACAGGTCGCCATTGTAACGACTTCTCAATCATAGATAATCCCGCCCTGAAGCATACTCTGCCTTATGGTCTATTTTCCTCTAAATGGGACCATCATTTACTAAATGGACATCATGTTGTATTGAAGAAGACATGAAACTAGTGATTGAGACCATAAACTCATTAGGAAAGTGATTGAGACGAAATACTCATTAGGAAAGTGTTTACTATGGTAATTATTCAGCTGAGAAGCAGGGTCATTTTACCATTATTTATAATGGAGCTACGGCAACCGGCAGCGCCAGCAGCTGGTAGGTCCTTCAAACTTTGCTACACTTTTGTTTTTTATTTGTTTGTTTTTTGGCTTTATTGCCAAAACATGTGTTACCTCTGACATAAGTACAGTAATTGGAAGATGAAGAAGGGGTTTTTGGATTAAAGAGCAGAAGACCACGATCCACCTGGCCCAAACAATCGGACCAGGCACCACGGCAGGTGCGGTGATTCCCCAGAGGAGAGGAAAGACAGCCAGGAGAGGAGCCATGCTGGCCCAGCTTGGACTTAATTCTGCTCCTAAAAAGCCGGTCTGGACAAAATGGCACTTACTTTTTTTGTATAACCACCAACTGCCTTAAACCCTAGACTTTACATGATTAACGCTGTTCTCATTTGGGTCCAGTCGGGGAATAAAAACCCATAAAATTTTTGGCCTCATCATTCCTGGCCTGGCCACATATAGTTAAGTGTAGTCCGACATATAAAATAAAATAAAACTATACAGTTATTTATATACATAAATATAGACACGTATAACTTCCACCCCGAAAATTCCACACTTCATTGTCACTCACACTGTCGCCACTGGTCAGAGTCTCTTCCCCTCATGGCGAAGATAAACACGCAAACTCACTCTGCTATCAATTGTCAGGAATCAGCTGGGACACCCAGGTCTTCATACATCTACCTTGGTCCGCTAGTTAGTTAACTCTTTCGTCTGCCAATATTAAGGATTATTGCTGGATTTTACCATGCGTTATGGAGATATCCTCCATATTGATCAACCATAGTACATCCCTTGCCGTTTCTCTACACCGCAGGACCCAACACTTTTTGCAACCAGAGGAGTCACCCCCTGCTAGCTGTTCAATAGAATGCAGGACGCTTGGCCCTGATGCATCCACAATTTGTGGCAAGATGCACTAACCACTTTACCGTGAACAATTACTTGCGACAAACGCAGCTCAGGAAATCCTCCAGTAATAATGCACCAGAGCGACTTATTTAAGTATATACCATATATAAAATAAATAAATAAATGGTTAAATGGCAGAGTGGCTGCTTTGCAACTGGTAATGCATGAAATTTTTTTAATGTAATTTTCACAGAGATTTTTTTAAAAAGATTGAAAATAATGAACGCTGTCTGCAGCAGGCTGGGACTAAAAGCTACTCATAATGTCATGGTAAATTAATAAAAATCTGTCTCTCACTCCCTGTTGTCTCACAGTGGTCTTGGTCTCTTATTTTTAGCCCATCTCTCCTTATTGATTCAAGACTGATGATCCCTGATTGAGCATGGAAGTAAATGTGCAGACAGCCACAAAGACATTAACATGTGCACACACAGAAAAGGACAGTGTTGTAGTATGTAGCCATCAGTGTTAATGTGATTTATTCCGCCCTTTGCCTCCATTTACAGTCCAGATCTGATGCAATGGTAATATCCAGGTGATATGCTATGGAAAATTCCAAGAAGTTACATTTTCTTGCAAAGTTCCCCATCTTGACTGTCAAAGAAACTCAAGAACACTGAGGCGGTTCTGTCAATTAGGCCAGCGCTCAGTCACCCACCCCCACACACACACACACACACACACACACACACACCATTCTTCCATTAATTCTTACTCTCTGCTTGCTCTGTGTTAGACAGATGCGTCAGTGGGACAATAATGGAGCACAGAGGCATATGAGTGAGTCCTGAGATGACAGAGGGCCTGGCGTCCCCAAATCCCCCTCTACTGCACCATGGCTCTTTGTCATGGTATAATCCTTCCTCACTCGCTCAGAGGCCATGAAGGAGATTTAGAGAGAGGGGGAGGCAAGTAAAGACAAGGAATGAAAAAAATACATTTTTAACAGATAAATAGTTAAAGCTGATCAACACATGGCAGAGGTAGTTAATAGAAGAACAGAGAATGGATTTAAAGGAGGAGAGCTATGCTGAGAGGGAGTCACTAAAAGAAAACAGCTTGAAGGGAAGGGTATGACTCAGCTGCATAGGCAATTAGGGCAAGGTACAGTTCTTAGACAGAATCCAAATTAAAGAAAGGCATTTAGAAACTGAGTGTGAAAAACAGAGAGCAAGGGACAGTGAGAAGAGAGAGAGTCAGTGGCCGCTGTGTGTGGGTAGAAGAAGAGCAAAAGAGAGGGAGCCAAAATGAAAATAAGAAAGAGTGGAAGACTAAGGCAATTAGCTCATTTGAGTTGACAGAGCCGAACCAGAGTGTTTGGAAGTGATAAGGAAGTGAATGCGCAGTACAGGCAGAAGGCGAAACAACTGCATCTTCTCACCCCCCTATTAATACCAATGACATGCCATTGAACACTCTTGTTTCCAACTTGGTATTTTCTAAGCAAACATACACACACAAACACACACAGGCTTGGAGCACATTTGCTGGTGCTAATGGTCTGCGTAATTTAAACACAACAGAATTAGTGTTGGAAATAAAAACACATTTATGCCCCCGATGTTTACCAACAGTTTGTTTCGAAGCTGACAGTTTGAATTTGAGAGAATGATTTGGAGGGTAATCTTCTGTGTGTTAAGATAAATACTTAACTTGCTTACATAATTTTTCCGTATACAGTATAAAACCAGCGCTAAAACTTGTAACCTCTCATTCCCACTTAGTGTATGCTGTGGACGAATTGGGCTTCTGAGCGTATTCAGTTACACAGTATCATAATTGCCATTTATCATGCTTTTATTCCATCACAGACTGTGTAATTGAGTGTCTTTATTGGCTCACTGAAAGAACATACACAGGCCAACACATACAAAAAAACGTGTGTGTACTGCAACAAATAAATTCTGTTGCCATACCAACTGAACAAGTTTGCTGTCAAGGTTGTGAAATGCTTTGTGAAGAATATGTTGCAACGATTGAAAAATTGACAAACAGCTGATGCTGACCTCTACCCCTGCACAGACACAATTGCCCTATATTTTGTTCAGATGCAGCTCATTGAGCTTGAAGTTGCTCATACTTTGCATACATGAACTGTTGTCAAGGCAGGACATCAAATCCAAAAGCAGTCAGTCTAACAACAGACATTATTTGTAGCATGATTGGCGAGTAATCAGCTAGCTAGTTTTTTGAAAACGTTTGTAGGTCAGAGAGTACAATTCTCTGCAGCTGCACTCAACAAGGCTACTAAAAGCAACAAAGAAATCCTAAATTTATAAATACATTTATTTTCCTTAAAACTGCTCTTCGACTTTGTTCTGCCTTTGAAAAATGAAAGAATGCGTGTCCTACAGTTCAGGTGAGAAGCATTTGTGTTTTCAATGACTTCTGCACTGCTGTGGTGTAAAAAAGACAGAGGTAGAAAAGGGCAAAGAAATTATAGGCAGTCTGTCAACAGCTTGACAAATCAAGCATCTGCATTAAAGCCCAACTGAAATTAAATTGCATTGTTTACCCTGTGGTATCATTTGCCATGACTGTATAAAAGAAAGGGATGCAACCATTGTCATTAACCATCTTGGTTTTATTGGAGCCAGAGGGGACCACATTTCGATAACAGGATGAAGCTGGGGAGAAGCAATGAGTGGATATGACTGGTAACCTGAGGACAATATGCACACCCACCTATGTAGACAATGACGGCACCTGACTCCTGGCTACGCCATGCAAAGTCGGCACTAAAAAAGTTAGCTTTCATAATTCAAAGTAAACTTTATAGCTTAGTTTGAAAGTAATGGCTTATTAATTAGACTGCATGTCCACATTTGGCAAAATGACATGTAGATTAAACTGTGTGTAAAACATACATTGTTAACATTGTTTTAACATTGGTTGTGCAAATCTAAGGATCCGTGAGTGTTAACAGTGACAGTAAAATGTAAAACGGGGGTTTGTCAATGCTGTTAATTAACTATAACGACGTGTTCTGTATGTTACACATCATTAACTATAATGGAACTATAACGTTATTGCAGTTTTGTTAACTGCTAACTAATAATTGCTGTCTCAACGTGCTGTTTGTTCAAGAACCACCACATCAGCAGATGGATATTAGCTCATTTAACTAAGTCAGTTTTACACCATGTAATTGATTAATGTGTATTCTCCCAGTTAAATGAATGATGTACCATTTCAATGTTATGTTATATTAATATTAACATTCTTTGATTAAGTGTTTTGAAGGCTATTGTGTCAGCAGGTCTTCTTCATGTCAGAAACATTTATCGTAATGATTATTTCTGCCCTGTTTTTTTATTAACCTGGCAATAACATCTGTCGTGTCTGAGCCGATCATAAGTGGACAGCACTAAGTGCGAATGCACCAAAGATGCATTGAGGACGAATTGTGATGCGATCAAACAGTATATCAACTCTGGCTTCTTAGTGGCGCTAATAAAATGTGGAGCTGCATCTTGGAGGGTAAGATTTTGGAGGTATCTCATATAGCCAAACAAAGGTAAAAAGCATTTGCACTTAACAATTGTTATTTAATACAGCTCCCCTTCAAATAGTCTTTTTTTGCCACAACTGAAGAAAACCATTTATTGAATTTGCTCTCGTTTTTGTAAAAATGGCTTTTATAGTTAAAATATATTAACCATATAACAACATAATGTCGCAGGATTTGGTGGTCATCATTTGATTATTGGCTTTATTTGAGAAATAATGTTGATCCTGTAGTAGTTGATCCTGAAGCTTTCAGGAAACCTCTTAAGAGAGGTTCAGCTACATTATTGGTTGAAATGACAAAGTAATTGTATTTGTGCCATTTGTTTCTAATTTTTTGTTTGCAACACACCAGTTAGGTCTGGAAGTACAGAAAACCAATATAAAAAGTTTTTTCTTTTCAGTGTGCCTTTTAAAAAATGTGCCAAGGACAAGAGATGCAAATGATCTCTTTCTGTAGGCTAACTCATTGAGACTACTTCTATAGATCAATGAAATGAATCTGGACAAAATAAACAAAATTACACCAAACACTATCTGCTTTTAAACCTTTCTTCATTTTGATATAAGGAAGAATACAGTTTGCACTTTTATTGTTACCTCATCCCTCCATGCATTTGTGTGGGGGCAGTGGTTGTTTGAACTTGTCCAAGCATTCACTGGTTGACAGCACTGAAACAGCTTGAGGAGGTTGCCAGTTGAAAGGCTAACTCACAAAAACCAACACATTCACACTCACATTCACACCTACAAGTAATTTGGAGTCTGCAGCTCACATGGTCAGCTTGTGTTTGGACTGTGAAATAAAACTGAAGCACCCAGAGGACACATGGGGAGTGCTTGAAGACTTCACATAGAACAGAAATGACAAGGACAGATATTGTATGATACTGAAAAGCAAGGACCACACCAGCATCTTATGTGATATTTGCAGTTATGTTTACAAGCTGTTTAATGTGCTGCAGCTGAGCAGCTAATTAGCTATCTTGCCTGCAAACTAATGTTAGCAATCCACTTGTCCTCTGTGAAAAAGGTGTGAAATGGTGTAGTACTTAGTAACTATTAGAGTACATTGAAAGCACTTTTCTTATTAAGTCTTACAAATTCAGAATATGTATGACATAACCCAGCTTACGTCTTTCAAATGTTTACTAAAATGTTCTTCAGTTGACTAATTAATTTTATGTAAGTATTTTGTCAGTCAGTATAATGTTAAATTTGTTTTATTTGAATGCTTATATGCCTGTTTCTTAATCTTTAAAACATTATTCTCCATATTTTATTAAATATAAAATTTTTCGTAAAACAAACAATAAAAAAACACAACATTAAATTACTGACATCCTATACTTGTGTCACGTGATGACACCTGAGCAACTTCCGATATGGCGGAAGCTTTGGAAAAATTTAACCTTAAATTAAAAATGTTATCTGTAAACATGAAAAATATGACATAACACACCTAATGGTCAGATAGTGCCTTCCGGGTGAACACTGGCGCTATTAGCTGCCGCTGCTGAGGGAGGGAATTTTAAAACTTTTAGTACTTCTAAAGCTTCCTGCACATATGAATGCATGGATGCATCTATGAACTGTTTTAAACTATTTTAAGGAGCCACTCCGACCTGTGTCTCCACGCTGATTCGGCGGGTTTATACGCTGGTCTTGGTACGTGTTGATGCTTTCTGCGGTTGCCGGTTTGTCTGCCGGTTACTGACTGTTCTTCATGGTACCTCTGGCACTTGGATCAACTATGAAGATCACTGAGCTACTGGTGCGGTTGAAATACATCTGGGTCGTCCTTTCTGCTATATACCATTCTGTGGCATGGTCGATGCTCCAGTATTCGGCTTCGGAACTTACTCAGCTCCATTTGCGTCCTTTTAATCTTCCGTCAGGTCCATATCTTCCCACGGATATTGTGTACATACCACGTCGGAAATATATACATCGCGGGTCTCGGCAGAGTTATAACATTGATGGCTCATGTCAAATACGGTCCTTTTGGTCATCTAAACCAAGCTCACCGAAGAGGCTCTCACGGACTGTCGATCACAGTGTATTAACCAACCTGGCCAGATCGGTTGGCAACGATTCTGGTAAAAACAATTTTTCCTTTGGATTATTTAATATACGATCTCTCTCTAATAAATGACCTCTGGTGTACGATCTACTGTCTGACCGTAAGTTTGACTTTCTCTGTCTAACTGAGACATGGCAGAAACCAGACGACTTTTTTCATCTAAACCAGTCTGTCCCCAGGATATAGTTATGTTTGTAAATCCCGTGATACAGGACGGGGAGGGGGGCTACCAACACTTTATACAGAGAAATTGAAAGTATCTCAGTTAACTTTGTCCACATATTCTTCTTTTGAAACAACTGCCTTAAAAATCAATGGTGCAATTCCTACCATCCTCACAACTATTTACCGTCCTCCCAAGAGCAATAATGCCTTCTTAACTGAACTATCTGAACTTTTGACTTATCTATCTTCCATGTCTCCAAATGTAATCATTCTGGGTGATTTTAACATTCATATAGACAATGTCTGTAATGCATTTACATGTGAATTTTTATCATGTTTGGATTGCTTTGGTATGCAACAATTTAACATATTGCCCACTCATACTAAGGGGCATACTCTTGATCTTGTTTGCTGTTCTGGTATAACACCTTATAATTGTACTGTTTCTGATCTGTCCATATCAGATCACCTGCTGGTGTCCTTTTGTGCCAAATTGGCAGTTTTTAAGGTAAACCCGTGTCGTTCGATCACATTTTGGAATATTAAGAACATTGATGTGCCTACTCTTGTTGATGAACTTGCCATCTTCTCCAGTAAAATGGATTTATCTACTGTTGATGAACTAGTTACATAGTACAATGATGGACTGAACATAATTTTAGATGAATTTGCACCTGTGAAAACTCGAACTGTTTCATTTGTACACTTAGCTCCTTGGTTTACACCTGAACAACGTGAACTTAAAACTAAAGGCCGTAGGTTAGAGCGGTTATATGTCAGGTCTGGCCTTACTGTTCATAAAGAAATGTATGCTGAACATATTCGAAATTATAAAAATGCAATGTCCAAGGCTAAATCTGATTACTACTCCAACATAATTGGAGTTGGTAATGGGAACTCCAGTTCCCTTTTCTTGGTGGTAAACAATATTCTGCAACCACCTGATTCTCTGCCATCTGATATGTATTCCACTGACTTATGTGATCGTTTTTTTACCTTTTTTTTGCATCTAAGTTTGAAAAGGTACATCAGCAATTAGGCCTACTTACTGGTACTCTTCACAATGACTCCTGTCAATCTATCACTTACACACCTCCCCACTCTTTTTCTCTAACTTTACACTACCAACTACTTCAGAGATAGTGGGTCTGATAGGTAATTCTAAATCTTCGACTTGTCAGTTAGACCCTCTACCTACTCCTTTAGTGAAAGCTTGTTTACCAGTTCTGTCGCCATTAATTACTAAAATTGTTCATGCTTCACTTGTTTCTGGTTCTGTATCTTCATCTCTTAAATCTGCTATTATTACTCCCATTCTTAAGAAACCAGGGGGTGATCCATTTAATTTTGATAATTTTTCGTCCAATTTCAAATTTACCATTTATCTCTAAGATAGTGGAAAAGTGTATTGCAGTTCAAATTCATGAACATCTTTAAAATAATAATTTGTACGAACAATTTCAATCTGGCTTTCATCCCCACCATAGCACTGAGACTGCTCTTGTCAGAATAACCAATGATCTACTGTTGGCAATTGACTCTGGGCTTTTATCCATACTTGTTCTTCTAGACTTGAGCGCTGCTTTTGATACTGTCTCACATAAGATACTTCTTGACAGATTAGCTTCCATTGGTATTACTGGCACTGCTCTGTCTTCGTTTAGGTCATATCTATCTGGACGCAGTAAGCGTATTCAATTAAAAGGTTTTTGATCGAGAACATCTATAGTCACTACTGGTGTTCCCCAGGGTTCTGTCTTGGGCCCACTTCTTTTCATTATTTATATGCTCTCTCTTGGTTATATTTTGAGGAAATATGGGATTAATTTCCACTGTTATGCGGATGACACCCAACTCTACTTGTCTGCCAAACCCACTGGATCTTTGCCACCACCATCTTTGTCCAGCTGTTTAGCTGAAATTAAAGATTGGCTTTCTGCTAACTTCTTGAAGGTAAATGGCAACAAAACTGATGCTTTGCTTAGTGGCACTCGATCTGTTTTGTCTAGATCTAATTGTCTTTCTTTGTACATTGACAATACTGTAATCTATCCTTCTTCAAAGGTTAAAAGTTTGGGTGTCATCGTGGATAGCACACTATCCTTTGAAGATCAGATTAATAATATCACACGGATCGCATACTTCCACTTGTGTAATATTAACCGTCTCCGCCCCTTTCTTTAAATAATAATACTGCAGTTCTTATTCATGCACTGGTCACTTCACGTATAGACTACTGTAATGCTCTTTTCACAGGTGTTCCCTCCAAATTGCTACATAAGCTTCAGTTAGTTCAGAATTCTGCAGCTCGTGTTCTTTCTAGAACTCCTTATACTGAGCACATTTCTCCAGTTCTTAAGCGATTGCACTGGCTTCTAGTAAAGTATAGAGTTGAATTTAAGATTCTGCTACTTACTTATAAGTCACTTCATAATCTTGCACCTCAATACCTTACACAACTTCTCCATGTTTACTTCATCTTCAATTTCTCATGTGGAACCTCGGATTCAACTAAATACCATGGGTGCCAGATCTTTTAGTTATGCTGCCCCCGCCTATGGAACTCTCTTCCCCTTGATGTTCGCAATAGTGACTGCTTGTTGACTTTTAAAACGTGTCTTAAGACACATCTTTTTATACAAGCTTTTTTATAACATGTTGTACTGACTTTTTAATGCATTTTCTCTGTATGCAGCTTGTTTGTTGTGTGTATTGTTTTATGCAGTGATCTGTATAAATGTGGATGAGTGATTAGTGTGAAGTTTGAGTGTTGATGAGTGGTAACAAAACATAATTTAACCAAAACAAAAGATGTGCTGCTGCTGCTTGCAGGTGTGGTACCAGTGGCCTGTACTACAAAGCGGATTAACTGGCTTATCCAGGTAACTTCAGGAGTAACGTCCTGTGTAACTTCCCGGTTAACCTGTACTACGAAATTTGCAATTTACGCTTCATCTTTAAACTTTTGTTCGTGGTTAACCACATCTGTACTAGTGTTAATGATGAGAAGTAGAATATTAATACACACCACTTCAAAAAATATGTTTAGATTTCATCCTGATTTTTTCCACTACTGTTGCAATGAAGTTCTGAACACAACAGCGTCACGTTCAGACACATTCAGCCCTGCAACCTCCGTGATTTTGGAGACAAATCTTAATTAATAAACGGGACAGTTTCTTAGATGTAGCCCATCTGTGGGCTATATTTGAATTCTCCTAAGTGTTTTCACATATTTAGATAGACTATTTTACATGTCCAAAAAATAGAGAGCCAGGGTGTGGGTTAATAACCGAGAAAAAAAAATTCTAGATGAAAGTGTGAAATTTACAAGAAGAAAAATAAATTCCCTGAAATTAATGTCATAAAAAATCAAAATCACTCTGGTGTTTTCTTCTGAATACGCCCAATCCAAGGCAAAGTCTCTAAGGTGCATGATAGTGATTGTGGGCTAAACTCAGGAGTATTTCCTCACTGCTAAATCTGATTGCAAAGTTTGATCTAATTTTCAAATGCATGCATACTACACGGCAGACGTGTGTGTGTGTGTGTGTGTGATGTTGCAGCCTTGCAAAGTGAAGTTTCTCTCATAAATATGTGAATATTCAAGTTTTTACTTGTAGATTAATCTTGGAAATTAAATTTTCTCTTGGATTATTAGGACTACCCCTCTCCGCTGGCTCCTTTTTCTCTATTACAATGGACCTTATGTGCAGTTGTACCTTTATCTCAATCATATTACACATAAGAGCCCATAATATACATAATAGAGATTTGAACTGCAATAACAACACTGTGAAGATAATTAGGCTACAAATTTACTCAATGCGATGCCAACAAGCCTCCCTGGCTTTGTTGTCCGCCATGATATTAGATTTAGCCGTTAACTTGTCTTTACATTCATAATTTCCTGACACTACCAATGTGCATTCCTCTGGAGAAATACGGATCATGCACCGTTGCGAAAAAACTGCCTGCACGGCCAAACACAACCTTTTTATGTGAACGTGCATCAACTCCAATTAAGTTAACACCGGGCTAACACGGACTCAACTAACCAACATCTTATCCACTGTCACAGTACCGTTTAACTCCAGTGTAGGCGGTCAGAGTTTGTCAACCCTGAGTTTGCCTGATAACCCCAAGTTAACTCTGAGTAGGTTGAACTCCCTTCGTAGTACAGGCCACAGATCAGAGAGAGTACGAGAACAAAAGGGCCGGTGTATTGATCCTCCCAGAGCATCTGGCCCAAGTGCTCCCAATCGGGCCTACGGGCACTGATACCTTCAGAAGGGAAAACAGTAAACTGACCATCACCACACAATTAAACACCCCACTAGGCAGGGCCGTTACACTATCTTCAGCACTACAAATTATCTGTAATAAATAAATAAGTAAGGAGAGCAACTGCTTGAGGGCATTGGAGAACACAATATTTTCAATAAAATCCAATTCATTTCGCCACAACATAGTACAGAAACAGCGTTTTTTTGACACCCGCCTTGCTTTGTCTGTTTGAACTGAACCCTGGAGCATTTACCCTATTGTTGCGGTTTGTTTGGGCAGGTGTGAACGCCGGACTCAAATGAAACAACCACCCTCGCCAAAGGGGTGGTTTCAGACCGCTGTCAACTCTGAACTCTGGAGCAGTTCATTTCAACATCATTCAAACCAATAGCAGGAAGCTATCATTTCATTGGTCACAAAACACTTTGTCTTGTTTTGTTCATTAGTGAACTTGAATATTTGGGCTGAATAGAATGTTTATCAATTACTAGTTTAGGAGCAATAAGAACACAGAGGTATTCGAAATATTCAGCAATAAAATGAAGGAGAATTGATTCCAGAACATTGCTGAGCAGTTTCATGTGTATTTGGAGAGTTTGTTGTCATTATACCCACCGACTGTATGACCAATAATTGAAACACCATTTCCACCATGTGGCTTTTGTTTAAAATTTCTGGACCATTTGAGTTATGCCTTTGTGAACACAAACCGGACCAGTTGGAAAATTGAAACAAGTATCATCCTTGCCTTAATTCGATTCAGGAAGCGGACCTTTAGCTGTGAACCTGCCCTAAAAGTAACAAATGACATCCACATGCAGGCTGACAATGAAGGACATTCTATCCTGGTCCTGCTAAATCTAACTGCTGCTTTCAATACTATTGATCACTCCAATTCATTATATTCAGTCACGTGACATGTGTGGTGACCTGGAGGGCAGAACGACAGAGCCGGATGGCTCACACCGGACTCCCCGAAGAGATGCAGCAAAAGCCGTTAATTTTTGCTACCCAAGATGATTTGGATCATCTCTCAACTCAAGAAAAACAAAGATATGGAGACAAATTGCAAGTTTTGGGCACTTGTGATCCATACACAGCACAGTGGGCAGCGGAAAATAACTTCTATTTTGCCCTCCAAGGGAGCGTTTCCCTTGAAACGTGATGTCACGTGAAAACTATGAATAGTGATCCACTTGCCAACAGGAAGTTTCAGGTCATCAAAAAGAGCTCTGGCGTCCTCAACTGCTCCTATACTCTGGACTTGCACAGGGTTTTATCCATGGTCCCAACCTTTTTTCACTCAACATGCTACCTCTTGGCAACCTGGTTAGCCAGTTCACCTGCATCTCCCACCACTGCTATGCTGACGACATGCAGGTGTTCTTTTCAATGCAAGCCACATGATCTGGGTAAAGTCCTGGATATACTTGCTTTTAACTACGCGTTTACGTACACAAGTGTACCTGCGTTCCTTTGGAGTGTAGGTTGTGCATGTCCCCAGAAATTAAGGCTACGCGTCCGTGAGATGCAATTCCGCATATGAACGTGGGGGCAGTATGTCAATCTGACTGGCAGGTCAGTAGCAATCTCCTGTTCCACACACCAGCCCAGGTGGTGGCGGAATGCAGTTGGTTTGCCAACCGCCGTTTAACGCAAAAGAAGTCTCATTAAAATCACAACCTGCTCGAGTGTCGCTATGTTTGATTTGTTTACGATGTGCAAATTCGGAGGTTGTCGGAGTAAGATAATCCAATGTCAGCGAGGATGACCCAGTCCTGGTCTGCCCCCTAGCGGATTGAGGTTTAATCCTCCAGGTACACGCAAAGTACACAGGTAAGTATGTGAACAATGCTGTTTGCGTCGCTGACGCCTGTCTACGCCTACGCATTGTTAAAAACGTGTACATCCAGGGCTTAGCAGTGACACGCTCCATGACTGCCTGACCGCTATTAAGGAATGGATGTCAATCAACTGCCTTCAGCTAAATCCAGAAAAGTTTGTAACTATCCTTATCATCTCTGATGTGAAACCTTGTATTGGCCCTCTGACCACCAATGTCAAACCCTCCTCAAGAAGCCTGGGTGCGATTTCTGACCAATTGTTAAGCTTACAAGCATATGCAAACGTTCTTCTTTCAACTCTGGAGTATTGCAAAAATCAAATCATCGCTATCACCCAAAGACCTATAATTACTAATCCATACCCTAATTTTTTCATGTCTTGACTACTGCAATGCTTTAGCCGACGGTCTACATAGAAATACACAACTGACCCTTCGCTAAGCCACACACCCCTTTAGTTACTGTTGCTAAGTCAGACAAACTGTCGGACCTGTCGGATTTATCACGGCGCTGCCACTGTCTATAACTGCACTCCCTGAAAAAATTATTACCCAATTTTTGGAAAAATTAAAAAACGATCTCAGAAAGGACACAAATAGGTTTGCATTATACAATTGAAGGTTGTATGCTAAAGCTTACCGATCACAGAGTAAGGTAAGGCAAGGCAAGTTTATTTGTATAGCACATTTCAACAACAAGGTAATTCAAAGTGAACAACCGTATCACCTGACGATTGAGACAAAGGACAACAATATTAAGGATTAACACTGTTCCTGTAAAGCTGGGTATTCAATATTACAATAATTAAAAAGTAAAAACAGTAGGGTTATATAGTGTTACATTCAGTTGTAAGTTAAGTTTGGTAACGTAGCGTTAGCCAACTAACATTACATTAGGAACAATCCACAGCCTACATTTTTCTGGATTTGTTTTTTGAATTAATTGGAGTAATTGGAGTTATGGAATGGGAATAAATCTTACTTCTACTTTCAACCTCTCTGCATAGCGATTGTAATTATTACAAGTATCTTGTAAAAATACAGAAAAAAAGCTAGAAAACAACTCTTGCATACGAGTCAATGGAGCGCAGCCATGAAAGTATCAGACCTCATTAGAGCGAGTCCTGCACTGCACTGTGATTGGCCAATTGCGTATTCGGGTGTGGTTTAGCGAAGGGTCAATCTAAAACACTAAATTCCCATGTTTGCAAGCACATGTTAAAACGTAATATTTTTGTCTGTAGGTATTCTGAAAATATCTTTTACATTATCTATGCATGGCCACTCACCTGTGTAAACAAGAACACTTTGCCACTGTAAAGATACAATGAACACAGATGTGAAATATGTCCCGCTACATTTGTACCTTATTATAATGTTTTATGGTGGATTTTCTCTTTAAGGCGAGTAGCATAACTTTACTTGTGAAACTTGACAAACTTGATAAATTGCTTCCTCGAAATGTCTTCACAATGCATTGTCATTACAGCTCTGCTTTGTATGATTTGTAAAAACATCATAATTATCTTTTCCTTTTTCTCATCACTCCCATCTGTTAGAGCATGATCTCAACGCACACCGGCCACTGAAAAGGCCCTTTGAGCTTTATTTGGAGTGGCTGTCTAACCAATGTCCTCCAAGTAAATATGAATACAGAACATTCTTTCAGGGTCACAGTAAGCTCCATATTCACACAGCTCCATGTCTACCACAATTTCCTAAACAGCCAATCACCATTGCACTGGAATCCAGGGAAACCATAGCAACCGTGAGGCCTTGGATGTTATTGGCAGGGTCAATGGAATGAAAGAGAAAAGAGACGGAAGTCAAGTTTAAAGAAAAAAAACCCAACTGAATCTATGCAACTGCCAAAACTGCCACCAGGCTGTGTAGATTTGACAGTGAGTCTGTTCATGAACCTACTATGAGCTCAAATAGTGTTTTAATGGCTCATTGGCTTCATGCAGCTCGCAAACTCCCTATGTACTGTTTAAAATTTCACTGAGTTGTGTGTCTGTGTCTCTCTTTCTCACACTCCCTCAATATGTCTGGGTAGGTTGGTGTTGAGTCACCTATCTTGCTCTCTCCTAGAGAAAGAGATTGATGCCAGGTACGTGAATGATTGTGTTATCTTTAACGATCAGCTTTCTTTGTAGTGTTTGTATTTACAATAATTTTGTTTCTATTACAGACAAAGATAAATTCTATAATAAACTTGTGTAAAGTACTACTTTATAGTTAACTTGCCATATCTACTGGACAATGCGGAGGGTGTTTTATGAGTCTGTGGTGGCCAGTGCTATCCTGTTTGCTGTTGCATACTGGGGTAGCAATTGAGGGTAGCGGACGCGAATCAGACTTAACAAACTTATCCGCAAGGCCAGTGACATTGTAGGGGTGGAGCTGGACTCTCTGTTGGTGGTGTCAGAGAGGAGGATGCTGTCCATGCTACATGTCATCTTGGACAATGTCTACCACCCACTCCATGACGTACTGGTCAAACACAGGAGCACTAGTGCGAGACTGCACCACAGAGCGCCACAGGAAGACATTCCTGCCTGTAGCCATCAAGCTCTATAACTCCTCCCTCTAAGTGTCTGACCCACGGACACTTAGTTGGTTATAAAACTGGATCTTATTATCTGTTTTGTGCAATATTATCTGTTTAATACTTAATGTGCAACATTCTTTGCTGCAATTCTACTACTACTACTTTACTCACTATTACTGTTCACCATAACAATTCTTTTTGTAATGTAAATATTGTACATATCCACGCTCCTTTATATTTTTCCTTATTTTTTATATTTATACTCTTATATTTAATATATATTTCTTTTCTTTTCAATTTTCTATTATTATTTCTATTTCTTATGCCTTGATGTACAGTGTGTATAACTGTGACAAGAATTTCCCCTCGGGGATCAATAAAGTATTTAAGATTCTGATTCTGATTTCTGATATCAACAGAGAAGTATACATAATAACATCAACACCTGTTTTATTTTTGATTTTTTAGTTCTATTTTATTTTTTGCAAGACTGTAATAAACCCGATTGGCTGACCTACCTGTTTTGCTACATACCTACCTTTTTTTCAATTGGATCCAAAATCTGTCACTGTCTCTTGCTAGTTCTCCAACATTGCCTATTTAGCACTGGATTGCAAAGTTGATGCTTTTATTGCGTGAACCCCCTGTACAGGGATATAATAATAACTATAAAGGAAAATTACATTTAATTAAGGCTACATAGGTTATTCACTGCAGCATCTAGTATAGCCTGTTCTTGATTGTACATTCATGTTTCTTTTTGCATTATTTCTCCCGTTATATTGTTTTTGTTTACCTCCCAACGTGTTTTCCTGCACGAGTTCTGCTTTAACCTCCTGCTTTAACCTCCCCAGTAGTGAGTGGGAGAGGCTACAATAACAGTACAGTGGCTTCCACTGCTATCTAGAACACTCTCTTACAAACAAACACACACTACTCACAAGATAGGGAAAGACAGACAGACTGAATGACAGAGAAAGAGACATACAGGAACAACCTCCAGCTGCCACCATTATCCAGAGCTGCACAGGTCTAAAGAGAGCACACTGGCCTACATTACAATGACACAGACATGTACTGTACAGTAGTATCTAGACTGTGTGTCTTCTTTAAGGTAGCATTTTGGCAATGTCATATTTTGCAATACAACTTGCAATGCCATAGGACAATGTATTTTACATTATGTTTTTATTATGTATCATGATTTGTAGACATGAATACAAAAGCATGTTTATGTTTTAACCTGCAGTAAATCAGGGCAGAGGTACGCAGTTCAGAGTGAACGTCCTTTCCTGTGAGGTCAGTGTCATACCTTCTCCAGCGTGTGACAAAAACTAGGCATCAGCCATAATTTGTTCATACTCTCAAAGGAATAATATTCCGACAGTATCATTTTTTTTGAAGAAGGTCACTCACCTCAAGCACACGGCCATGTTGAGGAATTAGAAACGGAGTTCCATTATGTATCTGAGCTGTGACTCACTAAGTATAGTCTGTTTTCTCCTTCCGTCCCTATTTTGCTGGAAGTAATTCAAAGAAGTTTTGCAGTGTAATCAGATGAAATGTCTTTGGTTGTTCTCTTAATGTACATGCAATATTTTCTTTGTTGTTTTATGTAGAGGAAGTGTTTAGGAAATTACATCAATCTTAAAAAAAGCTTTGAAACACTGACGACTGAAAATGTAACTGCTTGGGACTGGTAATTATTTCTGTGGACTATTTGTAGATTTTGTGTATGTTTATGTGTGTTTGTTGAGGATGTGTTTGTGAGACAAGCAGTTGCCTATTCTCTCCCATTAATCTCTTCTTTATTGTCTATTTTTACTTGACCCTAAACAAAGGACGCAGAAGTAAGCAGATATTTAAGAGTGCAAGAGTAGGCTCAAGTCAGGCCAAAGTAAAGCACTATAGTAAAAGAGTCCAGTCAGGTGTAGGCTGACTAATCAAGCGTTGAGAGAGGGATGAGAGTTGCGTCTAGGCCATTTCTCACTTCTAAGAAGACCATGGATCATTTCTTACAATCCCTTTGTGGGCACAAAAAGGCATCAGTCAGTGAAGAAACTTTGACAGAATTGCTGTGGCCTGCCACCTGGCCAACGCCGCTTACTGCTAGGGACTTTATTAACAGATATGGATCTTGAGGCTCAAGGACTCGTTCACAACAAACCCTTAACCTCACGGAACGTTAGCCGAAGAGCCTTATCCCAGCCCCTTTCCTGTTGTCTCTCTGCAGATCCCATCTAGCTGGAGTGAGACAAACTATATAGTGGCAGCTTAGTAATTCTTTTCACCTCTTCCATCCCCTGCCAATATGGATAGTATGAGCCTGTGACACACTACTTACTTCAAAAAGATGCATCACGTCTTTGGCTAAAGTTTTATCAGTAAACCACGGGCTGGAAATCAATAGGAGGGGGGGAAACAGGTGGGCATTAGTGAGCATGCACCAGAAGACTATGCAAATTTGTGACAGTTGCTGTGCCAAACAGATACAACGAGATATAGAGAGAGGTATCAAGAAAGGTGATTTAAAAAACAAGCCATCCATGCTATATAGAGGGGGTTTCAATCAATGAGTTTAAGTCAATTAGTGAGTGATAAAAGGGAGGGGACAGAGAAAGGGAAACAGCAGCAGTTATGACAAGACATCTTCACAGCTCTGCAACAAGGCAACATACAGCCAAATTCAAAGCTTATGACTGACTCAGCTGCTGGAGATAAGACAGCAGCAACCCCAGAGACAAGATTCATATTAACCCTCTACTGATGTTGTCAGGGAAGGACTATTGTCTCGGCACTTGTTTTCTGCACTTAACACAATGGCGGTTCCACTCCAGCCCTCACTCTCTTCACCCTCAACACTGGTGGAGCAAACCCAATTCGACTGAATGGCTGATACTACTATGTTAATTCCGGACCTGGCTCCCCTTTGCTGTTAACACTGAAGAAGAGGAGGAGGAAGAAAAAAGAAGAAAGCAAGTAGTTGTCAGTGTTCCTGTATGTGGCTGGTTATCAGGCACATTAAAGATTTTACAAACAGCCACTAGCCTCTTATAAAGCCTCTAAACGGTCAGAGCCATGCTGTGCCAGGGAAATAATAAGAGTCTGCTCTTTTTCAACCCACACATACTGTAACAACCAAGAACATGCTGTTTTGTCAAAGCAAAGAGCAGCCATTATATTCTGGCGATGACTGAATATTCAGCAGTGTATTGCTCTCACATTTTGAAGAAAATGAAGAAACACTTGACATAGTCATAGGAGTTCCATCTGCTTGTTGAGGCCCACCTGTACTCACACACTGCCAGGTGTGCTGGCAGACAACACTAGCACCTCTCCATCCATCCATTCAGAGCTGAGGAAATCTCCAGAATGAAAATATCATTAGAGGTATTTCCTTTATGCCTGCAATATGTTTTAAATGCCTTCGTTTGTTTATATGTATAGGACATCCTATTTAAACAATCCAAATATTAAAACAATTAAAACAAACTCCAGAGAAAACTGACTCCCACTCAACCTGTATTCCAGACGGTTACATAATTGCTGTCCCTGTTTAGTTTTACTGCACCAGAAGAGTACCTACTGTAACGCAGTCATCTTATTGTGAATGAGTAAAAATGCAAATATACACATAGTAACATAATGCCAGTCAGTGGCTTGAAGCACATTATTACTGGTCTCTTGATGGTTCAGGAAGTTCCGCCTAGAGGTTTTAAATGACCCCTTGGTGTTCCTGTCAACTCACTAAGCTCCATCAGTCTCACAGGGGTCATAATGTAATTTCCTCTTTATCCCCAAACACCCTCACCAGTAGCACTTTTTGTATTACAACATAAACCTTTTAAATGGCCAGTAACCCGCAGGGTTGAATAGCATTTGTTGAAATCAGTACAAAATAGGAAGAACCCGTGAGTGATTGTATGAAGGGCAACAGTACAAGGTCATAGGTATGGCGTTTCAGTCACCACAGAGACCAGGCACACTTATTTATGTTAAGGGCATGACGTAAAGATAATTTAGATTGCTCAGAAATGCAATGACACATACAGCATCTGCAAAAAATAAATTATAAAAATCAGTCTGCTTTTCCAGTGTTAGACAATATATGTAGATTGCATTCTAGACGCACTTGCTTTGCTGAAGTAGGATAATGAACTGCCAACAAAAGTTTTTCTCATTATTAAAAACACAATATATTGTTTTTTTTTCACTTGATAAATTTCATGTTCAAATGGGAACTACAACCTGCAGATGAGCATGTAAGGAAAAGAAACCCACAAACTGTAGAACTGTGGGATACATGTATTTTTCCCCTTCACAGTCACTGAGAAATCAATGTTAAGAACTAAGCTGAGGCATCAAAGACCAACAGCCTATCTGACCTGCATAGAGCCCCACTGTGGGGTATAATGCAGCATTGTACACCAGTTACTTAAAGACCCATTCATGCAGACACTAAGTAAATGCATAGGACCGTAAGATGGGGGTTTGGGGTAGGATACGATTTACAATACTGCCTCCAGCCTTTACGATTAAACAACTTACACACAAGTCGAAATATATTCAGAGTGAAGAAAAACATCAGATGAAAGTGTTTCTGATTAGAGAAATACAAACCAAAGGTTTTTATTTTTCATAGCCTCCTTTGTCTCTCCATAAAAATAGTGTTGCTCAAAATAAACTGTTAAAAGAAAAAGAAAAAGAAAGTCATGTTTCAGTGTAGTCCATGGAAAAGCCCCGGTATCAGACATTCATTTTGTTTCACTTCAATCCTCTGTTTTTTTCTCCAAAAGCAGAACGGTCAGCAAAGCTCTGTATCACTGCACCACATGTCTGTTCTTTTGAAAAATTAGCATTGGAATGAGCCCTTGCAGAGACAAGTCAGGCAACTGCTGTAATGCATTATTAAATTAGCCCTAAACACTACACAAGCCATTAAGAAGCATGTAAAACCTAAGGGAAAAGAAATAATACAAAATGCAACTAATAACAGAACAAAGTATTTGCAACAACTGTTATTAGCCTGCACTTCATCTTTGCCAGTTAAACCAGTGGAGAATCATGTGCACACTAACTAAACATGTTTAGATAAGCTACAACTAAGAAGCACTGGCACTGTCAAATAAACGCAGCTTAGCTCCAGCGAACAGAGGGTTAAACCTTAGCTGCAGAAATTCACTGCAGTCCAAAAGCATTTGGCTGATAGCTACTGAACAGCACATTCTATCTGTGCCATTACGCCGCTATCCTTGGACAAATGCTTCTATCTATCTAGATTTTGCTTGGGTGTCTTTTTGTGTTCCTAAGTCTGGAAATACCATTTTATTGCATATAATATTTGGCACAGTAAAAACTGGAGCTTACATATGGGGCTGTATTTAGAAACTGGTGCCTGTATAAAGTGTTTTTTACTGCATCCTAAATATGGTCAAAAACAAAATAAATGCCTCTTTTCCTACAGTAGACAGTACCACCCTCTATTATCAATCACAAAAGCAATTCAATATCTTTGTCTTTTTTAAATAGTCACCAGTTATTAGAAAATAGTTTCAAATTACTTTCTTTTCTAATATAATCTGCATGTCTCAACACTGCCTCATAGTAGTTTCATTTATATATATTTGTATTTTTTTCATATTTATATACTTATGTATAGGCATGTACAAGACACAAAAAACTGTCTCTGTTTTGCACTTCTGCTCAAAAGAAAGTTACCGTTTTGTTCTTTGTGCATTCTATTGCATGGACTGGTGAGCAGAAAGGTGGAGAGGAGAGGTTGGGGCCGAGTCAGAGATAGATCCATAGGGAGTATTACTCAGATCTGAGTCTCTTGAACCTTCTCCTTGCCATGAGAAGTCTTAATGATGTAGGGATCAGCAATGGTGCTGATGTGGCTGTGATGCTGTCTGACTGAGCGATGGAGAGAGTTGTTCTGGGTCCAGTGGGCTCCGTAGCCCCCTTGGCGGGATGAGGAGGAGGACACGTACCCAGGCTTAAAGGTGTTGCTGTTGTGTTCTACTAATGTAGGCAATACCAACCCTGTGTCATCAGAGCCACTAGATCCGGAGGTGGGTGGTGGAACAGGAGGAACTTCTTCCTCCATCTGTATGATTTCTATGGTCCTGGCTGCTGCCACCGTGCTCCTCTGTTGATGCCGCTTACGCAACTTATAGAATGCTATCAACATGGCGGCTGCCAGCAAGGTAACAGCAACAAAACAGCCAATGATGATTTTGGTGGTTTTCATCACCTCATCCAGGCTGGTGGCTGGTCCACTAGGGACTCTGGCAGTGGGGATTGACACCTGCCTTGGAGTCTGAGTGTTTTGGAACAACACAGTAGGTGTGGAGATGAAGACAGGCTGAAAGACAGAGGGCGAGGCAGGGATAGTAGGCTTGGGTTTAGGGGTCTCCTCCACTGTGGGCTCCAAAACTTCCACAGTTACAGTGGTAAAATAGGACAGATTAGATGTGTTGAGTTCTGCATTGCTGACATTTAGATAGGCTGAAGCATTGGAATTTCCTGCCATGTTGCTCACCATGCAGGTGTAGACCCCTGTGTCTGATGGGAGGATGTTGGAGAAGTTGAGTGTCCCATCATTAAGGACAGATATCCGTGGGTGAGCTGAGCCATGGGTCAATACAGTCCCATTGGGGAGAAGCCATCGGACTGAGCTCATGGCAGCTGTGCGACACTTCAGTTCTGCCACCCTTGCTGCTGAGATGTTGAGATCTCTAGGAGCATCGAGTATGAATGGTGCTGAACACTGAAAGGTGGTCTGATCAACTTCCACCAAGTATCGTCCTCTCATGTGGGCTGGGGTGTGGCAGCGTCCACAGCAGGTGGAATTTGTGGGAATGTATTCTCTGAGCCACCAGGAGAGCCACACTACATCACAGTCACATCGCCAAGGGTTGTGGTGCAGGTGTAGCTCCACCAGGTACTGTAGAGGGGTGAAAAGATTATGGGGGAGGGATGACAGGTTATTATGGGCTAAATTCAGCTCCACCAAGGCTGTGATGTCATCAAATGCATTCCTCTCAATAGTTGTGATAGCAGAGTTCATAATCCACAGTTTACGTAAATTCTTAAGACCACGGAAGGCCCCAGGCTTCAGTTCAGGGAAAACATTCTCTGATATTTCTAGTTCCTCCAATCCTACCAGTGGTGAAAGATGAGGAAACTCCCTCAGGTTGCACATGCCCAAGTTTAGGTACTTGAGGTTTTGAAGACCCTCAAATGCCCCATCAGAGATGTACTCCAACTTCCTCAGTTCTCCCAGGTCCAGTCTCATGAGGGAGGGGACACGATTGAAGGCATAAGAGGGGATGCTCTCAATGGGATTGTTTCTAAGCCACAACTCTCTCAACTTTGACAGGTACTCAAAAGCTCCACTGGGTATGACTGTCAGTCTGTTGTCGAACAGCTCCAGGGTATTGAGGCTGGTCAGGCCATTGAAAGCCCCCACTTCAATCTGTCTGATAGCATTTCTGCCCAACTGCAGTACCTCCAGGTGATGCAGGTGCCTGAAGGTATCTGCCTGTATAGTCTCTATGCTGTTTTCCATCAGATTCAGGTACCTGGTGTTCGCTGGGATGTTAGGAGGAACCCTAATCAGGCCTCGGCGGGTACACACCACCTTGCCGAGCTGGTTAGTGCAGGAGCACACACCTGGACAGTTTTGTGGGTTAGCCGAGCCCAATGCGGGGCCTGTGGACTGGCACATACTGAGAGCAGGCACCATGAGGGAGAGCACGGCGAGCAGGGCTGCGTTCCAGGTAGGCTGCACACTAACCTGGCCCAGAGGACTCATGGTGTGGACGGCTCATTATTTTGCATGGTGGGGGGAGACGGCACACACCAGAGGACAGACCACCCTAGCCTGGCTGGAGCAACTCAAGGCTCCCAAGTTCCATCGACAGTGCAGGGGGATGCTACATCAAAAATTATGTGTGAGAGAGAATGGAAAAAAAGAGGGACAGAGAGGGAGACAGAGTGAGAGAGATTAATACAGGAGAAATAGCAGAGGAAAAACAGTGCAGCAATGTAAGAAAAAGGTTGAGTAACACTATTAGTGACGTACCTCATTAGTTTGGAAGGGGTCCTTTTTGCCTCTTTCCAAATGTTCAAAGGATCAGTCATGCATCACGTTCATTTATAATTCCCTTCCATGGAAAGACTTGAGATTGATGTTTTCTTGTTTTGCCTTTCTGAAAAAGTGAGGTGGCCCTCTATTAGCCAGGGGTACAAAATGGCTCCTGGTATTGAAGACTGAGAGCAGCATGAAAAGCACTCACAGACAGAGGTAAGGCCATGAAGGCTTGGCAGGTGCCTGGATCCCTTCTGCCCCCACTAACTGCCCCCCTGCCAGGCTGCAGACTCTAAAATGCAGCTCCTCAGTGGATAAATTAAAATGATCCATGATGCAGTTAAACGCGACAGAGGAGGAGAGAAGAAGTGACCAACTGAGATAAATAAAAATCCCCAGTTCTGTCGGCTCCTGATACATGAGTTGGCTCGTCGGCTGGTCGCCTGTTTGGTGGAGAGACCTCCCTCACTGTGACTTTGCCAAGGGCTAGTCGGTCGCTGATTAGCCCCGTTGTGACAGAGACTGAGAGACAGAAAAAGGCAAAAGTACTCCCAGCACAGTCATCCCCCTCTCCTCTCCTCCTCCGTGTTCCTCGTGCTTCCTCCCAGTGTTGGGCTGGCCCTGGTCAGAGCAGCTGCAGGCTGCCGTGTGCACAGTTAGCAGTAATCCGTCTATTCCTCCTGGGGGGAGGGGGGGGCTTGGGGGTGGTGAGAGAGATGGTGGCACTGGGTGGGGGGTGGAGAAGGGGATGCGCTGCACTGTTGGAGCTTCGCAAAAGGCTGTCGGGAGAGAGAGAGAGCACTCTTGTCCTCTTCTGCAATGAGCGAAAAGAGAGAGGATGACTCTGGGAAGGATGTGTGTGGAAGTGGGCTCCGTATCTGTATCCAAAAACAGAGAAAGGTATTGAGGATTCTTCCCTCCACTCGCTGTTTGTCCCCTGGGCTGTCTCCTGCAGTGTTCTTCTGCTTGCTTATTTGTTAGTTTTTCTCTAGCGCTGAGGTAGTAAGTTGTGGCAGTTAGCCATGTGTGTGGCTGTCAGACTTGCGGCTGGCTGGTGGACTACTGCAGTAGCCAGAGTAGAGAGAGAGACAGTCAGAGAGAGATTGAGAGAGAAAGAGAGAAAGAACCACTGACAGATCAAGAGCAAGAGAAAGATAGAGTGCGTGAAGGAGAGAGTGTGTGTGTGAGAGAGAGATGAAGAAGAGGCACGCGAGCACTCAAACAGGCAGCCCACCGTCACAGAAGCAGCAGGAGCAGCATTCTAATCCACATCTCCTGTTCTTGTTTATTCTCCAATCTCTCTTTTTTCTCTATCCCCCCCCCCCTCCGTGTCGGTGTTGCAGGCAGCTAAGATGCTCGCTCTGCCCCCTCCCTTTGTCCTTCAGTGGGAACGTGAATGTACTGCTGACGCACTCCTCTCAGCTGCTCAGCCAGCCTCAGAGCAGTGCATTGGTTTGATGCAGTGTTCCTGTGTATTAACACATTCAACCTCCCCTCCTCCCATATCCCACCTTCTCCCTCCCCTCACTGTAACTATCTTCTCCTCTCTTTCGCTCTCTCTCTTTCTGTCTCTGCTTCTCACGTGTTCTGTCCCTCGCCTTCTTTCTTTACTCTCACCCTGTAGATCACTTCACCTGTGTCGATCTCCTCTTGTTGTCTGTCTCCACGCCACCTCCCCTCCTACCTATCGTTAAGAGTGAAAACCTCCCATTCCAATCATACAGAGACAAGAGGTCAGACTTTCTACTCCAACTCTAGAGTGGTTTCGTGTCCTGTGTCTCTCTGTCTGGTGAGCGCAGCAGTGCGCCAGTGTTTTCCAGTGGAGATGCAGCTATTCCTCACCTCTTGTAAGGCACAGTTTGGTGAGTGTTTCCCTAATGCATTATTACCATAAGGGACAAAAAGACAGATTTGTTTGATGTATGTGCTTTTCTTATTGTCAGTTGTAGTGAATTTTTTATGTGTGTGTGTGGGGGGGGGGGGGGTCTGGGGGTCTGTGACATCATAGAGGACTGAAATGCTGACTCTGCTTCTCTGTGTCTGCTGGGCAGTCTTCTCTTCAGGGAGGAGAAAGATGAAAGAGCTTGCACACAGTTATCTCTTAGAAAGATGAGAGAGAAAGACTGAGAGATAGAGCAAAAGAGACTTACCGGGAGAGTGGGGGAGAAAGATGGGGGCCGGGTAGGAGGAGATATATCCACGTCCTTGGTGAAATAGGGGAAGGAGCCTATAGAAGGAAGAGAGAAATGAGATAAATAGGGATAGAGAAGAAGGATGAAGGAAACAGATGAGGGAACATACTGCATAGTAGCCTCCTCAGTAAAATGGCTGAGAAAGGCAAGGAAAAAGAAGGGTGAGGAGTAGGGGTGAGGAGTAGGACAGACGAGAGATGAGAGGAGTGTTGATAGTGTTGGATTAAGCATCATTTGAATGCAGGAGAAGGAGTCTCTGCATTTGGTTAATGACCACATTCTCCCTCTCCTCCTCCTCTCTCATGTCACATGTCCTGTGTGCTATTGGGGTTGTGATCTATAGAAGAAAAACACAATGCATGCAGACAATAATAAATGTGCCACTGTCAAATCCAGTTTTTATTCAAATTTATGAAAATAAATATGACATGACTGGGATTTTGCATACCACTATGTAAAGATGTTGAAAAATGTATGCTTTGTGTAACAAGGACTAAGTGATACTGAAGCTGACTTAAAGGGATGCAAGGACAGTTTGCAGAAGAACAGCATGAGGACTAATGCATTTGTGTTACTGTATGTAATATCGTTAACACATATGAATATGAATAAAACATCATTCTAAATAAATGATAGCGCTCAGTATTACCTTCCAGATACTTCTAAATAAAGTAGTAAAAATGCTACCCATCTCTCTGCATTTTATTTCCTACACATTCGTTTTAATCGTATTTTACATAATGTTCTTGGATGTGATATATAAGAAATATAACACACTGCTCAAGAAAAAGAATCACAGGATAACATCAAGTCAATTAAACTTCAGGGATATCAATCTGTCCAGTTAGGAAGCATAAGCATAAGTGAATCAATGAAAGTGACAACAGGTGCACTGGAGAGGCAACAGCAAGGCAACCCCCAAAAAGGGAATTGCTCTCTCTCCTCATCCTCCCTGACTGACTGTTCTGTAGTTTTGCATTTTGCTTGTGTCCTTGTCACTACGGGTAGCATGGGGCGGTACAGTGGGGCATCACAGTCTGAAGAGCCTGGTGGAGATGCCAGGAGACGGGCCATTACACAAGGAGAAGAACATCAATCCAGCAGCAGGTCCAGTATCTTCCCCTTTGTGGCAGGAGGAATAGGAGGAGCACTGCTAGAGCCCTACAAAATGACCTCCTGCGGGCTACTGGTGTGCATGTTGCTGACCACTGAGGGAGGCACGCAGGGACCTCTAAAATGCCAATAGAGTAGTTTAGTGGGATCTGTGCTCACAGCCAAGCCCCGTACAGCTCAAGCAGCATTTCTCCAGAGAACCCCAGAATTTGCAGGTCCGCCATTGGTGCCCTGTTTTCTTCACAGATGTGAGCAGGTTCACACTGAGCACATGTGACATACATGAAAGAGTCTGGAGACTCTTGACCATGACCGTTTTGGCGTTGGGTCAGTGATGGTCTGGGGAGGCATATCCCTGGAGGGTTGCACAGACCTCCATGTGGTAGCCAACGGTACCCTGATGAAATACTCAGTGCACACATGCACGTAGGGGACATGCACACTACTGAGTCGCATTATGAGTTGCTGTGATCCAAGTCACGCAAGTTGGGTTGGATCACTTTGTTCTCAACAAATTTAACAATGTACAGTAAAGATTTTGAATTTTCAAATATTTTGTTCATCGAGATCTGATGTGTGATTTAAGTGTTCCCTTCATTTATTTTAGCAGTAAATTTCTAAACCAGGCCACATTGATTGAGAGAATGCATTCTAGCCCTGATTTGCTTTTTTATTGCATCGTGTAAAGTTTAAAGTAATGTATTGCTGTTCATACGTCGATGACAATTGTGTACATACATTTATTTTATATGGCAAATGGCTAATATATTGTGTCCCATGCCAGAATTGCTTTGCCTTTATGTTCATAATCACAGAATGGCAGGATTATTTTTGTTTATTAACACACAATAATAAGGAGTGACAGGAATGGCCAGGATTGATTCAATAGTCAAACCACCATTTGGAATAAAATAAAAATAATCTTTGCAAATAGGACAAAATATTCCGTGTGAATTGAGGGGTTATGGCTTTGAACAAAAGAAGAATGCAAACTGTCCTTCAGTGCCCTTCAGTATTTTGAGAGATACCATTGTGTGAATAACAAAGGGAATGAATGAAACTTTAACACATGAAAGAAGGACTTTAAGAGGGCTGAAATAACAGATGAAAAACAATAAGATGAATGAACATCTGTGTATGAGGCAAAATGCCAGACAGACTAGACAAGCATTTCAAAAATGTGCCAATGCATTCATGTACCTTTTATATTCCAATAAGATATGGTGCTTTAGCATGAGGAGTGGGGCGAGGAAGCAAGTGTGAGAGAGGCAGAGCATGGCAGGAGGGAGGTGAGGGAAGGGTGAAAGGGGAGATAACTATTAGTTAAGGTGGCGCAGGCAGGGTTGGTCAGATAATTGATGGCCAGGGTTGTAGCTGCTGTGTTAATGCGATTACAGGGGGCATGCACATGGAAAGGTCAGTTAACACACTGAAAATATGATGTTTCCTTATGCTGTCTTTATGGCTGTCTCTCTCTTCACCTCTATGTCTTTCTTTCTCTGTCCCTGTTCTGTTTAAATGGATCTGCCGGGTGTCAGAGCAAAGAATATCAGCTACAGTAGCTCTGTAGTCCAGTTCTCCCTTTATGTGAAATGAGCCTTCGGGTGAGGATTTATTTCCATCTGAAAATTAATATATGGTGTGTGGTAAATTATAAGGAGTTTTATGGAATGAATCTGTAGTATGATATAGCATCTTGTGTTACAGTGTGTTAATTCCACAATATGATTTTTATTTTATTTTATTTTTTTAATTCTGTCTTCCTGTGTCATATTGTATATTGTGATGTGGGTGGGTTATCTGTTGAACTCACTCCTGCATTTGAGTCCTTCAAAGTAAATTATAAATGACAACAGTGGCCACATCAGACAAGTTTTGTTTTTTTTAACTGATCATGTAGCACACTGTAGCATTTATTTCCACTTTCATCAAGAAAACCAAAATGTGACATTGTCATTATTCTGTTAATTGACAACATCTGTTGCTATTCTATCAGCCTTTTTTTCATACAAACTGCATACTGTACACTTTTTATTTGCTTAAGCGTGAGTTAGTTATAGAACCATGCTGCATGCTTAGTTTTTCTGTTTAGAGCATCATCTGTAGTTTTAATGCGAAATATATTGCAGTTAAACTAACATCCCAAAGTTGTAAAAGTAATACAAAAATCTTAAGTCTAAATGTCTTCAAGGCAAAACAAATTGCAAAAACAAAAACAAAAACATAAAATATTTATTAGAGCTGAACTGATATGGACATGCCCAAGGATAGAACAAAACAACTGACTTGACTTTTTGTCAACTGTTGTCACCCATGATAGAAAAGCAGACTGGAAAAAATGCTTTGATTTACTATAAACTGACATAATTAAATTGTTACCAAACAGAGCAGGAAATGGCACAAGAAATAATACCAACACATTTTAACCATCTGAGCCACTCAATGAGTATCTTTGGTACATGGTTGAATAGACTTAATCAGATCGAATGTGGGATTATGCCCAGACCAGCTTACTCACAGCTGGGCATATCTGAGGCAATTTCTCTTTAGGGTTATGATGTGCTCTGAATATGTGGATTTAGATCGAGCTCCTGATATGGGACACAGAGTCCAAACTCTCTGCCTCGTTGCCAAATTGGTTGGTATAACGTTGGTCAAACCTCAAACTCACTCACTTCGACTTACCTGGAAGGTGGGAGATCTTTTGGCCATGCATTACCATATTATCTCAAAGGAGGCAATAATGACAAAACATTAAAGGCAGACAGGGCCAAGTACTGCTGAGGGGTTCAAAATGTGGTTACAATCTTTGGAGGGTGTGGGTCACTGACACACTGGGACGGAGGGGGCTGGTGTTAAACATCTGTAGGCCAAAAGCAGCATGGTGTAGGAAACAGTGGGTTATGTCAATACAGAGCGAGTGACATCCTGCCCTACAAAGCTGCAACAGGGTTAGAGGGGAAATTCAATGTTGTAGGAAGTGGAATCTACATGCTGATAAATGTCTGTGTGTGTGTGTGACCCAGTTAACCTGTGTGGGCTGTTACCATCACTGAAGGTTCAAGTTATAACGCTAGATGGCTCTGGGACTGCTACCAGTCGTCTGTGGTGATGCTGTCGCTACATAGGTGTGCTGCTCTTACAGTAGATGGCCCACAGTTTACACTTTCTACTACTTCACTTTTTTTTAGCTATGTTCACTCTTCCTGCTGACTGCTGAGCTGGAAAACACCATGATGACTGGCAGCAGATGTTCCTCTTGAAGTCATTGAGGGACAGGTATTGCTAGTTGGTCACGGCCATACACATATTCTATTGAGCCATAAAGGTTCAAGACTCCCAAAGTCCAAAACTAACAGTGCTACTGCCAGCTGCTGAAGCTAGCACTACCACAGTCACATTACCATCACCCACTCCTGATAATGCCAATAGAGCTCATGAAGCTATTCAGCTGCAGGGCAGGCAAAACAACATCTATTGCTTAGTTACTGTTAGTGACCATTTCACCAATGTCGCTTCACCTCGTTCTGTAGTTAGAACTGACAGATCTAATTAGGTGCTAGCATTAGCCATTACCTCGCCTTAGCTAATGCTAGATGTCTCTTGGCCCCTTGTGGATCCCTTGCCACTCAGCCTGCGCTTAGTGTGGCAGGTCAGCAAAGTGCTGGAGCAGCATTTGGCCTGAGAATAGAGGAGTGGATGGTGAGAGAGGAGACCGGTGGAAGCAGATCGATGTGGCCTGTATTCATTAACCCTAGCTCATGGCTCCCTTCCCTCCCCAATCACAACCCCGCCATTTTAGGACGGCAGGAGGTGATTTATTAGCTGCCCTGGCTCAGTCAGCACCATCGACCCACAGTCTGAGGAGAGTTGACTCACACTAGGATATACCGATTCCCTCACTGTGGGCTGAACTCACTCAGTGAGCCGACACCACTCAAAGAGGAACCATGCTGGAGAATACAGGATGATCAACATATATGTATTTCTATTCTAATAACTTTGTCAGATGGCAGGAAAGGAGGCTACAGGCAAACATGGGGGTTACATTTAGTTAGACTGTGTCATCATAAGTTATTTGGTCCTTCCAGTGCAAAAAGAAAATTCTTCTTGAGTTGAGTGAAAACTAGTGACAGGCATTGCTAGATGACCCTGTGTGTCATGAGCCAAACACACATGCTACTGAGCACCTGTATAACAGATTTGTAATGGGACATTTTCAGCACTGTTCAGTGTAAGAGCAACACAATATTGCAGGTGTAGTGGAGACACAGACATATAATTAGAATATTATTTTTAACAGTTTGGTTGATGCTTGAATTGCTGTTCACAATACTGACGTAAAGCTCTGACAGATGTGAAAGCATTTGACATAACCTCTGATTCATTTGGCCTCCTGTAAGGTGAAGCCACAAGTAAAGCTAGAACTAGATAAAATACACCATGGGCTTCATTTCTAAAATAATTTCCAGAAAGTCCATTTTGTAAATCTATGTAAAGAAAATGTCAATCATGGGGACAGGGTTGGACAGAGAATTATTTATTACCCTTGTTGGCCAAAGCCAGGTTGCTGTGTCTTCTTTGTAACAAATCTCTTTATGTTAGAACTGAAAATACAGATGCCACAAATGTCTGCGCAGACACTGAATTAAAAAAATGTGTTACATCATTTCTAGGTTTCATCGTTCTTTACAGAAAAATACCCACAATATTAAAGAGCAGATCAGTTTGAACTGCTTTTTCCCCCTGGCCTTTTCATCTGGTGAGTTTGTCGTAGACTTCATTTCAGCACCAGGAGCTGTCCACAGTGTGACCCAGTTTGCATGCCTCTCTGACTTTCCTGGTGGAAACAGATATTTTTTCTTTTTACAGGCTTTATACACCCCCAGTGTAGACTGACACTGGTTTCACATTTGCATAAATACCCTGCATATTTAATACATAAAATGCCATTAAATTCTGACGGTTGTATTCATTATCCAAACTAAATCAATGCATATTTTGCAAAAGGACTGAACAAACAGTGTTATATACAGACATCTGTGAGAGATAGTATGCATAAAGTATTGAGTGCAAGTCAGACATAATGGAGTTTTGGCAATGCAAATGGGTGCATCTGTCAATTAAAGCCCATGTTGTGTTTTCATGTTGTTTTGTTAATCTTCCTTACACACTCTAACAGCTGACCATTTTGTTTTATAAATCCATCATCCAGAAGTCACATCTTGTCTGACAAACAGCTCTTAATAGAAACGGTGCAGCTCAATGGATTTTATTGATTTCCCTCAACTGAGAACACAGTAGGTATTCGGTAGTTGGGACAGAAATGGCCGGTAAATGGGGTCAGATCCTAATCCCATGTTACTTACAAAGGGGGAATCTGCACATTAGTTAAAAAACACAGACAGAGATGAATGACATTACCAAAATAAGAAATTTAAGAACAATCCAAACACAGTCATTGCATGCTTATCTTAGAACAATTTCTTTACTGAAGAACAGCATGTCCACTGCACAATTCTGTCTGTTGTGCTAAAACAATTGTGTCTTTGCTTTCAATAAATACCATTAACAATATAGGCTACATTGCTGTTGTATGATTCCTTTGTTTAAAAAAAGGTATTAGGTAATGTTAGGGATGTGAGGAACACTGATTATGACAGTAAACACTATTAATCAGTGCCACACGCTTCTGTGGGAAATAAATAAATAAAATACTTCAGGAAATTAGTCTTTGGCAGGTTGAGGTATTTATCTATTTTTGTTTTCACGTCTGGATGCTCATACCCAATTAATTATATTTGTGTATCCTATTAGTACCGTGATTAGTTTTGTGAGGTTGAAATAAAATGTGCCACTCCTTACTTCCTGTAGGAAGTGCATTTCTGAACAGAGCGGTCATTGTTTGCAGCCCGGCATCCTCATCTTCTTACTCGTGTGTGTAGGGGTGGGGGAGGTGGCTTTAAAACTGCAACTTGATTATAGTTAGCACAGATAATCTTGGTCATAAACTGAAGTGCTATTTATTACGCAGAGCCCACAGGAAGGGATGAGTGTTTCTCATTCAGATTTCAAAAGTGTTCAAATACTAAGAAGTAAAGCCTTGTACACTAGGTCTCAACCCTGTACCACAAGCTGTTGCTCACCATGCAGAACCAGGGAATTACATTTATTTGTCATAAAAGATTTAACAGCCCTATGTGCTCCACTGGAAATATTTGTACTGATTTGAAGAAGTGAAGTTGCTCCTCTCCTATGGTATTTCAATGGCCAAAAAAAAGCAAAGAAGAAACACCACTTTTACAAATGAGTCACAGAGCAAATTTTTGCCAGACCTTTTTGTACATTCAAGCGTGCACACAGATACACATCCCACTATGCTGGAGATGTATGAAGGCAGTGTGTTGGATGGACTCCCTCACCTCTCATATGCAAATAACTTTCCCCCATGCAGCTCTGTGATTGGCTTGCTGTTATTAATATTCTGCCAGCGTGTGACTTCGTTAGCCCGGAGTTACTGTGCCAACAGGCAGCACTAAAAAGGGACTTTGTCAATGTTTGATGTCTTGTGAAGTGTTTGTGTGTGTGTGTGTGTGTGTGTGCGTGTGTGTGCGTGTGTGTGTGTGAGAGAGAGAGAGACTCTGTTTTCTAAGGAGATTCAAATTTGGGCAGCGGGAGACACTATTCCCCGCTGACATCAGATTGAGTAGGAAGTGGCTATCTACTTCTGAATATGATTATAATAAAATTCTCTGTATGAACACCCTGTTTGTACCATCTCTGTAGAGTAGCCAGCCACACAGCCGGCTCCATCCTGTCTCTCAAATCACAAGGTCTAAGTACAGGTTTGGCTTATGGACTCTGTCAAGGAGAAATCTCAACCTATTGCTTTTCATCCATTTAAGCCTGGGCATCTGCCAAGTACGCCTGTGCTTGTAAACAACAAACATCTTTAGTTGAATCACACAAGCCAAACTAAGCCATGTATAGGGATGTGATGTGAAGCCTAAACTGGCTGTGACATATTTGCCTGTGGCCAGCCTTCAGTCACCCGTCGTCACACTAAGTCGCTCTGTCACTGCCGTATTTCAACAATGACAGCATGAGCAGTGTGTTCTCAACACAGATCACAGGGTTTGTCATGACAAGGGTCTCTCTGCTGTGTGTGTGTGCGTGTGTGTATGTGTGTTTGTGTGTGTGTGTTTGTGCGTGTGTGTGTATGTAAAGGTACAGTAAATCCCTTAAACTGGAGCTTGTGACCCTCAGTAATACATTTCCTTTGGCAGGAGCTGGTCTGGATCCCCCCCCCCCCCCCCCAGGTGCCTCAGGCTTTCGTAGGGAGAAAAGTGAAAGGCAGCATTTTCTATATTGAAGTCAATACCAATTGGCCATTTATCTACAAGCACCCTGACGCTAAGGGCATCTAAAGGTGTATATGTGCACGCACACATAGCCGAGTTTTCATTCCAGAAGCTAAAATGATTTACAGCCAACAATAATCTTAAAATGAAACTAATTTTCTTAATCCTAATTCATTCAAATAGCGCCCATTCACTAAAACACTCCTATTGTATGTGGGCTTGTTTGTATCAAGCTCCCTTGGCCAAGTTTCTTAGGAAGGGGATTGTTTCTTAGGAAACAAGAGGATTTTACAATACAGAAACTAATTACACCTCCTCACCCTTGAACAGACTATTGGAACTACAGCAATAAAAGGGCATGTTATGCATACAGCAGCAGTCAGCTTTAATACATCTTTGTACTCCATACATCCTGGAATGTTGAGTCATCATGATGGATGGAGCTCTCTCGCTCTGTCTTATGTTAGACAGTTTATGATACAATTGTTTTACCTTGTCTGAGTAATGCTGGATTTACGACATCATGTCTTAGTGTATTAAAAGACACAACATCAACAATCTGCCTTCTTTGACTTTGATTTGTAATCAGATTTTGAAAATTACTGTTTTTTTCTTTTCTTCCTATCCATAGCATGGTGAGTAAATGAACAAATGAGTGAATAATTTTAAAAATCAAATATTTTTAAAGTTAGGTAGGGATTGAGGACTGAGGATTTAGAGGCTTTGATTGATTTTATGTGTTGAGTTTCAGAGTTTGTGGCAATTAGAAGGGAAGCCACCATAACTCCCTCCAGCAATGTGGTATTTTCTGCATGCATCATTAAAAATGGTGTGGACCTTTTACCTCATTTCATCATAGCTTTAAATATCCAATGTGTAAGACAGGGACAGAATTTTTGTTTAAAACATTTTTAAAAATGAACTCACATTATCAACAGAATGTGACAAAGTAAGAGTTCTGACGTTATGTCAGAGACCTCTATGTACTGCGAAATCAACTGTAGTAAGCATGCTAACGACCTAGCCCCGGCCCATCCTGTGACATAGCCCCGGCTCATCCAATACCAATTGCATCTTGAGAGGAAATAGTCTGATAGTATAGCTAAGGTTTCCGTAGTTTCAGCTATGAGATGTGTGTGAGCAGCGAGTTTGCAATAAAAGCTCTCTTTTTAGTCTAATAAATAAACAGAAGTAAACCTATATATCAAAACCTTCTGAATTCAAGTTTCTCTCTTTCACCGAACTAATTGCCTTCTCATCTCATCTTAAAATACACACAACAAAATAAAGTGTTGTTATTTTCTTTCAACTGTCCCAACAATCACCAACTCTGGTTTGGTCAAAATAAACCCTTAATTCACTGAGCTAGATGTGAAAATATTCTGGCTCTACATGCTTTTGGTGCCTCTCTGATAGCCGAGCTCCCTCTCGGTCCTCTCCTGCATATTCCCTGTCGTCGTCAAACTGGCCTAAGTCAAGCTCGGAGGATGTGTTTGGGTCAACTTGGAGGCTACCAAGCCGTATTTTGTTGCACTCTCACCTGACTCTGGTTCTGTTGCTCACTCCAGGCTCAGTCTGCTAAACTAATCAACATTAACTAATCAAACAAGCTAACAGCAGCGAAAATGACTTGAAATAAATTAAAATCCCATCGGGAAAATTCATGTACTTTACGTTACATGCTAAAACTTTCTTTCTAACCATACTGCATTTGTCAGACCAGTGTAAATGAACCATTTCGCAAAGGAATGACTATTGATTGTTTGGCTGTATTCTGCAGATTTGCCCCCCATGTTCTGCAGAGTGCAGCTGCTGTTGTTGTATAATTTCTCCATGAGCACCTTCATTATGAGACGTACTCTGCATGTTATACACTGATCTATATTCAGGGCCTAACCTTGCGTTTTGTGATGGGGATTATGCGCTCTAGAGGCATGATAATTTGATATCCATTGATTGAGTCAAGACCCAATCTGAAATTGAGGAATTGTAGTTATTGCTATTGATTTTAATAACTAGGATGTTACAGTTCATTCAGTGCCGGTCTAGTCGATACAGAAGGGAATTGTTTCCATTCTTCTGCGAAAAACAGGGTTCAATCCAGTGGTCCTGTGTGTTATTGTGAAATATGCTGTGATACAGTTATAACAATGCCCCCTGCTATTGTTCATTACACTATGATGTGACATGATATCCAATGATGAAGATAGTCACAGCAATAAAAAAACAGTCAAACATTAACACAATTGAAAAACATTTTATGAATTGTGCTTTTGTGTGTAATATGAATGGATACAGTGTGTATGTGTGAGCTACTATCGCTCCCTCTGCATGCATATAGTGCTGCACATATTCTGTTTCAGCCCTTTCAATAACCCCACAAATCCTGTTAATTTACTTTAGTCCATGGAGACCTTCACTCAAAGTTTCTACTGATCCATATTTAACTAGTTATTGGTTTCAGTCTCCCTTAGGAGTAGTAGTACTCATTACAGAACTCCAGACCATAGGCACCTCATGAAACTGTCTGTAAAGAATATTCCAGGACCATGTTTAACGCTAAAACATTGATATCTTAATGAAAATATTAGTTATGTTAATGGTAAGAAACTTTTCCTTTTCATGTAACAATTTATTTATGAACTAATGCAGTTGGAAAGGCTCATTAAAATTAAAAAAATTATATAATTGATGTTAATTGTTATTGTCAAACTGAATCCTTGGGTTCCAGTAATAGGAGGAGTATTTTCTCCAGCAGACTCTGTAAAGTACATTTCCAATATATTTGTTTGCCAGGTCCAGGAGAGATTAGTGGGAGTCTGAGCCTTAGCAAGAAACTTCAGGCCAGCAGTGAGGTGTAAGGTTGAATACATGTTGGAGATGTTGAAGCCAGTGTTGACTTGGTTTTCAATAATTTTCATAACAGTGCAGAAAACAATTGGTTCAGACAGGCAGAAAGGGAAAAAAACAGCACAGGTAAGAGTAAATTACATCAGGTATGGATGATGGATAATGGTTGGTTTATAATAAACTGACAACCTGACTGCACTGAACAACTGCCTGACTGCCATTACGGACTTGATGGGAAATAACCTTTTACAGTTTAACACAGAGATCCTTAATGTTGTTTCCGGCAGCATAGCTCCAATGGTCGCTCAGTGTATTAGGTCTCTATCGGCTGTATAGTTGACCCTCAGAAATCTTTTACAGTATATATATATATATACAGTGAAGAAAATAAGTATTTGAACACCCTGCTATTTTATAAGTTCTCCCACTTAAAAATCATGGAGGGGTCTGAAATTGTCATCGTAGGTGCATGTCCACTGTGAGAGACATAATCTGAAAAAAAAAATTCCAGAAATCACAATGTATGACTTTTTTAACTATTTATTTGTATGATACAGCTGCAAATAAGTATTTGAACACCTGAGAAAATCAATGTTAATATTTGGTACAGTAGCCTTTGTTTGCAATTACAGAGGTCAAACGTTTCCTGTAGTTTTCACCAGGTTTGCACACACTGCAGGAGGGATTTTGGCCCACTCCTCCGCACAGATCTTCTCTAGATCAGTCAGGTTTCTGGGCTGTCGCTGAGAAACACGGAGTTTGAGCTCCCTCCAAAGATTCTCTATTGGGTTTAGGTCTGGAGACTGGCTAGGCCACGCCAGAACCTTGATATGCTTCTTACAGAGCCACTCCTTGGTTATCCTGGCTGTGTGCTTCAGGTCATTGTCATGTTGGAAGACCCAGCCTCGACCCATCTTCAATGCTGTAACTGAGGGAAGGAGGTTGTTCCCCAAAATCTCGCAATACATGGCCCCGGTCATCCTCTCCTTAATACAGTGCAGTCGCCCTGTCCCATGTGCAGAAAAACACCCCCAAAGCATGATGCTACCACCCCCATGCTTCACAGTAGGGATGGTGTTTTTGGGATGGTACTCATCATTCTTCTTCCTCCAAACACGGTTGGTGGAATTTATTACCAAAAAGTTCTATTTTGGTCTCATCTGACCACATGACTTTCTCCCATGACTCCTCTGGATCATCCAAATGGTCATTGGCAAACTGAAGACGTGCCTTGACATGTGCTGGTTTAAGCAGGGGAACCTTCCGTGCCATGCGTGATTTCAAACCATGACGTCTTAGTGTATTACCAACAGTAACCTTGGAAACGGTGGTCCCAGCTCTTTTCAGGTCATTGACCAGCTCCTCCCGTGAAGTTCTGGGCTGATTTCTCACCTTTCTTAGGATCATTGAGACCCCACGAGGTGAGATCTTGCATGGAGCCCAGTCCAAGAGAGATTGACAGTCATGTTTAGCTTCTTCCATTTTCTAATGATTGCTCCAACAGTGGACCTTTTTTCACCAAGCTGCTTGGCAATTTCCCCGTAGCCCTTTCCAGCCTTGTGGAGGTGTACAATTTTGTCTCTAGTGTCTTTGGACAGCTCTTTGGTCTTGGCCATGTTAGTAGTTGGATTCTTACTGATTGTATGGGGTGGACAGGTGTCTTTATGCAGCTAACGACCTCAAACAGGTGCATCTAATTTAGGATAATAAATGGAGTGGAGGTGGACATTTTGAAGGCAGACTAACAGGTCTTTGAGAGTCAGAATTCTAGCTGATAGACAGGTGTTCAAATACTTATTTGCAGCTGTATCATACAAATAAATAGTTAAAAAATCATACATTGTGATTTCTGGATTTTTTTTTTTTTTAGATTATGTCACAGTGGACATGTACCTACGATGACAATTTCAGACCCCTCCATGATTTCTAAGTGGGAGAACTTGCAAAATAGCAGGGTGTTGAAATACTTATTTTCCTCACTGTATATATACAGTATGTTTGACCAATAAATGTACTTCATCATCACAAATTTCATTCATTTCATCCCGATATCATCCCGAACTCCCTTTTCACCTACCTCAGCAGGTTGTCAACAAATGGTCCAGAATGCTGCTGCTAGGCTGTTGACCAGGTTTGCAGGACAAGTCACATCACACCCATCCTGTCATCATTACATTGGCTACTCAATTCAATTCAAATTAGCTTTGAATGAACCTGGGTAAATCTCTGACCTGCTGCACCCCTACATCACCACTAGGTCACTTAGGTCTTCAGACCAAGGCTTACTAGTTGTTCCACATGATCGTCTAAGAACAAAAGGTAACTGTGCATTTGAAGTGGTGGCTCTTCCCTTAGACTTACATTCTGAGGTCTTTGTTGATGTCTTTATTATTCAAGGTGGCCTTTGTCTTGCCATTTGCTATTTAAAGTGTGGAAATGTGTGTTTAAGGTCTGTTATTGCTTTAGATTATTTTACTGATTATTTAATTGTTTTATGATGTCGTTGCATATGTTTGATTGTTTGATTACTATTCATTACTATTTTACAATGCTTTTGTTTTATTGTTTTCTTTACTATTTTTTTCTTTTTTGGTGGTCTTATTTTATATTTTCTACTCTTGTAAAGCACTTTGTGACTTTGTTCTGTGAAAGGAGTTATATTAATTAAACTTACCATATGAATGTGTAATGTGAAGATGGTCATTGTTGGCTGCTCTGCATGGAGCGATGCAGAGCCTGTGGTTGCGCAGCAAGAGGCAATCCTTGCTAAGCAGGCCAAGCGTGGCTGGTGCAGCTCTAAGTGGGAATGAATGGAGGATTAATTTGATGGGAGCCACTTTTCTCCCCACCACATTTAAAACTCCATTACACTAACATCCACTGTGAGTACCCCACAGGTCCTTTTGAGATGAGTGAAATGCATAGGTCACATACTCATACAAATGCAGTGTGTATCCTGCAGGTTCCCTCAACAAGCAGTGTTGAAAAAAATGGCATTATAGAAATTACTGGCTTATGTAAATGTGCCATGGCATTATGGTTACTTGACCATGAACAATTCTGAGCCTTTGAAAGGTTATAGCACACACTCTTTTCCTCCCTGTCTTTTCTCTCTCATCCACGCACACCTGTCACTGAGGCCCATTAGCGCCCCTGCTGAGGTTCTATTTGGCTTTTAGACTCAGGCACAGAAGACCCCCCGTGAGGAGAGGGACTGGCACTGTCTCTCACTGCCTCCCTTCCTCAACTGTAAACAGCGAGTAGAACGACTCTCTGAGATGCTACTGTACCACAAATACAATAACACAAAAATGTGAGTAGTTGCTACTGAACAAGTGAAGAACAACCTCACAATTAATGAATCAAAACTAGTAACAAGTCATTCATTACTAATACTTCATCATTAGTTAATCTTTTTGTGCAACCCCAAGTAAAGTTACACAACATACTGAGCATTTAGCCAACTAGCCTACTCTTTTTATGCTCCAAAGTAAAGAAAAGCATTATCATACTAAACTAAATAGATGCTGAGGGGCACATTGTTGCTGCTAATAGTACCATGAATTGCGTATCACTTGCAGCCACTATCTGCCCTGTCTCGAGGTCCAGTCTCGAGTTCAATTTGCCTTTGCTTTGAACATGTAAAGTGTTCATCTTCAATTTTCTCTAGTGATCCCAGTAATATTTGTTCTTAAGGTGTACTGAAGTAGCATAGCACACAACATGGTTAAGCATAGAATTTTATGCCAAATATGTGGGGTAGGCAACGTTGGAGAGATTAGCAAGACTCTTTTTTGAAACTATCCAACCGAAAAACGCCCACCCGTTTCCCTTCAGACCTCGCTCCAAAGCCTCTCCCCCTCAAAACATTTTCAAGCGCAGTGAGAAAGGACTTTGTTGTGTTGCGATTACATTAGGAAATAAAGTATTTCTAGCAGTTTCTCTATGCACACAACAAACATCTCTCTCTCCAACTCTGACTCATGTTTCCACCGGCGTCTTCCTGCAACAACTCACCTCTCACGAGATTTCAGAGCCCCTAACCCCTTTCTCTCCCGTTTCTCAGTTCTCCACCCTGAGTCTCGACCCCCGCTCCGGCCACCAAACCCTTAAAAACCTCCTTCATCCATCCATTCTCAACACCTTCGTCCCTCCATTCTCGACCCCTTCATCCCTCTCCCCTCAATCCCTCCGTCATAAACACTCCTCATTATCCAAACAAACTACCTTTTCATACCTCACATTGGCGTGGTCTTTGTTAGTGATTATGAAAATAGGGTTCAGGTTTAAAAAATACCAAAATGACCTTTAAGAAACTAATTGTGAATTAGTAACTCACTTATTAGCTACTTGTCATAATCATGATGTAATGAGGGACTACTTAGAACCAACCCAGTCTGAGCTATTGCTTTAAAAAGTATTTATTAACACGTAATTCTTGTTTCGCTCCTCACGCGATCCTTTTATGTACCATACTGTAAAGTGTTACCACAAATACAATGTAACATAAGCATGCATGTGCGCACACACTCATTAAGAGCAGCTACTAGCAGTCATGCAGTGTGGGACCACCTTCACAGAATGTGAACAGGTTGAACATCACTGAATTTTCATCTAGCACACACAGACCTCGTGGTGTCGATTCCACGATATCAGAATTGGCAGAGGTACGGATGCACAAATGGCTTGCTTGCGCATGCATGTGTTTCTGCACATGCATGTTGGAAAGTGTCTGATTGTGTGTGTGGGTCTGCTGTGAGATGTATTGTGTAGGTGTATGTGGAGAGGGAAAACATCAATATGTTAGAGGATTGTTTTTTCTCACCACTGTTATCTTTGCTTTCCCACCTCCATTACACCCCCATCAGCCTTGGATGGATTAAATCAGCAATAAAGACCTCCATCCGAGTCTCTGTAAAAGACATGAGACACATTAACATCATACACACAATGAGCAGACGGATTTTACAACATCTATATTTGTTGTGCCTGCTGCTTTGTTGTGTACATCTTTAGGTATACTGGTTTGTGTTCTCATACATGCATCGGTACATTTGTGATTGTAAAAAAAACTGAGGATGTAGCAGGCAAGACAAGGGAAATATGTTACAGCATCTTGGCCCATGCACATTCAGATGCCGGGCAAATGATTAGAAATGTTTTTTATTGACACTGTAAATGTGTTTTACACAGGCAATGTGGCTGCCAAGGGGATAAAAGACTCATGCTATCAAAGCCTGTGTGGCAGGCCTCCCACATCGCGTTGTTTGAGTGTTTTTCATAGCTTTTCTTTTAATTACCCCCCTTGCGAATTAGTTGAGGAACAGGAGACTGGCTGTGCAATGTAAACTATCTTTGGCTGGGAATTATCTGTTAAGTCTGTTCTGTTTGATCTTCAGGAATAAGTCATTAGTTTGCAAGCAGTCTGCTCCCTGCTCTATTACTCCTTTTTACTCCCTTTCTCTTCTTTTACTCCTCTCCTGCGTGGTGTCTTTATTTAGGCAGTTTCTTTGGAGCAGGGTGACTCAAATTGTCCTGTTACATAACAAAAAAAGGGTAAGGAGATGTTGTGCAAAGAAGGGAGGGCTTGGTAAGGACATGGAGAAGAAAAAAGATAGAGGGAAGAAGTGAAAGATAGAGGACGTGAATCTTTACTTCCAGCTGATCGAGGAAATGAAGGGGTTCTTGTACAGTACACTGCACATGGTGAAAGGAGGCCGCTTCTTCTAGCTGCAAGACAAGAGCAAAGATTAAAAGTGTGTGTGTGTGTGTGTGTGTGTGTGTGTGTGTGTGTGTGTGTGTGTGTGGAGCTCAGACAGTGTGGATAAAAAGATTGTTAATACTGGATGAAGAGCAACCATTAGATGGTAATTGGCTGACCAGATGCTCTTCTTGCTGCATACAAATTACAGTCTTTAACTTCACTATGCCTGTAGCTTACGCCGTGCCATTACTGGTTAGTGTATATACAATTGGAGCTTTCACTCACAAGCAAAATCCTATTGTTTTCAGGAACCACAGTGTACCCATGTTCCTAGACCACGATAATGTTTGTATTGACATTTTTTGGTGTTTATCCGGACAGCAAAGTGTTTATCTGTGATATGTATTTGAGATACAATATTTTGATATCTTGTACTTAAAAGATTGTTCCAGAAAAAAAACTTTAAAAGTGTAAGTCTTTCTCTCTCCCTCTTACTCTGGGCCATTTACTTGGTGTTTCAGTGTTACTCAGAGCACTTTCTAAGTCTTTTTCAGACAGGGTGCCAAACTGTGTCAATGCCAAGAGAAGCATTAGTGGACCCTGTGCAGTCCCCCCACTCCAAATGGATATTAATAAACCGTGTTCCGTCTAGCATCTACTCTCCTAGCAATCCCACTTGTTCTCCCTCTCCATCCCCTTTAATCCCCGCCTATCTTGCACTCCATCGTCCTTTTCGTTTTCTGTCTCCAGTCCTTTTCCCCTTAAGTGTCAATAACTCCTGCTTGCAACACACACACACACACACACACAGGAACACGGTAGTTGCAGTGTCAGGCTTTCCACAGGGGCTGGTATAGTTATATAGAAGACTCTGTGGGTTTAGTAAAACCCTCATTAGGACTCAGTGTAGGTGTGAGCATCCCTGCTGCTGTCTCACAACAAACTGCTTACCTCAACAGAATACTCACAAACACAAACACACACAGCTGCACATGGACCAAACAAAGAGCAGAGTCAGACACCGATACAAGGCAGGAAACATTCACGCCTAGGCATATGCACACTCACACAATGTATGCTGATAATACTAATGGATGCCCCCACCTGTTTTCCAACATCTCAAACACACACTCGCTAACAAACACAACACAAAGTGTTAGCGTTGTTGTGTGGTGACATTTTAATGGAGAATGACGTCTCCCCCTAATTAATGTCAGTCAGGATGGCAAAGTATTCAAAAATAACTCATATAGTACACTGCTGTGCCATCACCCTGGTACACCAATTATAAATATTCAGAGACTATCAAAATATCCAGCATCATTTTAAATCTGACAGCTACTTGACCTGGACAGTGCTAACAAAGATGTTTGTGTGGATTTTCTTTTAAATGTTAGAATATTATAGTTGATGTAAAATCTAGTCTTTTTAAAAGTTTTAAAAGGCACATTTGCCATGTTTGCTACCATACTTCTCAGGATCGGCTGGTTCTAAATCATGTGCTAAGGGGGAGTAAGCTGTTCAGTGTGTGCAAACTGAGTGGGGGTGGGAGAGAAAAGCAAGTACAGTATGTTACTGGCATTAACCAGTGAGCATCTTACATCCCCATTTGTACAATTAGAAACTTGAAACAGGCAGAGAGTTGAGGACAGAGCCAAGTGACAGTAGGTTCATCCTCTTATTGAACAGGAGATGAGGCATGTTCAGACTTCTTAAAACAACTCCATACAGCAATCCTCTGGATAATAGTCTTGAAAAGAGCTGCAGAGTTCACAGTATTTAGGGACCAAGTCACCAAGAAATGTCAGCCTTTGTAGTCTAACATGATGAATAGGCAAAACGTAAGTATTTGATGTATTCCATCTATAATGATTTCCAAAGGTTTTTCGTGTCTGCTGTGCTTCCAGTTAAGAATATTTTCTGCCCTGCTCAGCATGCTATTGTGTCACTGAGTCCCCTGCTGCTTCTGAAATGTGTGAAAGGTCCAGCCATTAAAAAAAAAAAATGTTTAAAGTGTTGACATCAGTTACATGCTCATTCAATTCGGTTCAGAAAACATTCTCTGGAGTTATCATTTCTAATTCATTTTCAAGAGAAATACCTTGTTGTGTCATTGTAACAACAATGACACAACAAGGTACAGTGTAATTGTTGTTGCTTGTTATAATGTCCATTGTAACAAGCAACAACTCCAGGTTGTAAATGGATCCTTTTTTGTTAATAGAAATATGAGAATTAAATGTTTTATTTTCCTTTCATTTTGTTTCTTTTCCTCCTTGTTTTTCCACATACCTTGGTAATGGAAATCATTCTCAATACCTTTCTATAAGTGATTTATACTACAGTATATAATTTATATACTGTAGTATAAATCACTATTGCTAGTTCTGCTTGTTGGTACACATTAATTAAAACCATATTCATCATGCCCTTTTCAAAATACTATTAGGGATTAAAACAGCAGTGGGTTCTTAATGTCAACACAGGCTCTGCGGTAACTTCTGTGGGATGTTTCACCAACATTGGATCCAGCAGGAAACTAGTATTACCTCCTACAAACTACTATGTATTACCACCTATAGGTCTACAATCTTCACTGTGAAGCATAAGAGCTACAGTAAATATTCATGTTGATTGATGTTGATTCTTGCCAACATAAATGGCTTGATGGTTTTAAGCATGTCTGACTGCATCTACCTGATTACAGCTGATAGCTCCACATGACAGAATGTCAGCAGAACACTGTGAGTAATGATCTCTTCATCTATTCTAGAGATTAGCTGCAGATGTTTAGCTACATTTGATGAGATAGACATTTACTGTATATTTATAGGCGTAACATGTGTAAGACTCATTGCTTTCCATGACTGATTGTGAAGAACACATCTGCAGGCTGCATTCTGAAAGACCCAAAAAATGACGTGCATGTGCGCATGCACATGGTAAAGTTAGCATGCACTTAAACTGCCTTTTTGTGAGCTCTTTCTGCTGTTTCTCTCTCCTGCGTTTACACACACACACACACACACACACACACACTTACACTTGAAGGGCTGCTCATTTGGCTAACAGACCTCATTACACGGGTGGATGGACCATCGACCCCTTGGTGGAGGAATTAAAGAAATCTCCCTTTTATTCTCTTCCATCTAGAATGTGTGACATGATGTCCTGGAGTTATTTACCTGCTCTCTGTAGCATGACAGCTAATCTCACCTGCAGCCCTGAGACCTTGCACATGACAGCTAAAATGTCTGCAACAGCATTAGGTGGACAGACGAATGTATTCAAAATCCTTCTGTGATTTCTGAGAGTAAAAATGTGACATTTTTACATGGAGACAGTGAGCTTCCTAATAGAGTAATACACAATAATCTACATAGTGTTTAGTTACTAAAATATACAACATTTGCAGTATGTTAAAAGATCATCCTGTCCTTTGAGCTGAGATTAAAGTAATGCTTCACTGCTACGTAGCATTGGTATTTATAGGAATAGGAAAGCAAAATCCAAGATAAGATCTCATAGTAGTTTCCTTCTTTTCTCCTAGACACAAATGAGCTGCTTTTGGTAAAAGGCCTTTTCTGCCACTTCTCAAATTCATCTCAGGAGAAACAACCATATAAGATCTCATTTATGTCTGACTGATCAAAACAGAGATCTCTAACTGATCTTAAGTCTAATTTAAGTCTCCTGAACATTGGACCATGAGATCAGAGAAAGAGCTCAAAGAAAACTAAGTTATGACTCCTGGGATCTCACGATTCTTCTCAAATATATCTCAGTTTTCTCATATTGGCCTCAGGAGCAAAAATCTCATCTCTGTCTTACTCTGATCAAAAGATGAGATATGTACAGTATCTTAAATAAGTGTAATTTAAGTCTCCAGAATGTGGATCAGGAAAAAAGCTTCAAGATATTTCTCAGTTTTGTCTTAGTGACCCCACTTAGGGGTTATTTTACTCAAGTACTTTACTTACGTCAAATGTTGAGGATGAGTATTTTCTTTTTATGGGCGTTTGTACTTTTACTCCCCTTAATTTCAAATCCTTATTTTATTTATTGTTAATTATCTGTTACAAGTTACTGAGAAAAATAAAATAAAATTTGACATTGAAAATAATGCACTTTGTCATGTTTTCCAATTTGTTAAGGTAACCAGCATAACTGGAACACCCAATACTTTGACCTGATGTTTAGAGATTAATTCATTAAGGACCGAATGCACACAAGAACTGAGATACAACATGTATCTGTAATACAGAACGAGCACTTTTACTTTTGATACTTAAGTACATTCACTATGGAACACTTTTATACCTCTTGAGTAGAATTTTGAGGACTTTAATCGTGGATATGGTGTTTTTGGTCTTTTAAAGACAATCAGTCCTTCCTTGTTAATTTTAGCTGGATGGCGCAGCGGCAGTGTTGTTGCCTTTCAAACAACAGGGTTCAAATCCAGCACAGGGCAGTGCTCCAGTATGGTTCTCCAAGCACAGACAGTAATGTAATATAATTAAGCTCATGAACATCTTCCCAGAGCTCCCAACTGCATTTGAGGAGCAATAAGCAAGACATTAATGATCTCAAAAAGATACAATGATGAGGTCTCATCTGTTATTTTCATTTATCCTATTGTAATCTCAATTCAGTATCCATTTGTCTTACCTAAGACTCAAAACCTCAATCTCTCTTCATCTCATCCTTTTCTCCTAAGGGGTTTTAGGAGCAACAATTCAGATTGGAGTGATCTCAGAAAGATATACATTTAGCTGATGCTTTTATCCAAAGAGTCTTACAATTGCTGTACATGTCAGAGGTTGTACACCTCTGGAGCAACTAGGAGTTAAGTGTCTTGCTGCCCACAATGGTGGGTGTCTCACAGTGGGAATTGAACCAAGGTCTCCCACACTAAAGGCAAGCATCTATTCTGAGCAGAAGATTTTTCCTCTGGGTAATGCCTTCTATTAGGGTTGGGCTAAAAAAATGTCATATCATTCAATATTGCTAATTATCACGACAAATGTCAAATCATTATTTCATTCAAGTTAAAATGTTGATTTCTGCTACTGAGTGGAAGTTGAAGAAACCAGATGGTTAATTGGGATTGGGAACTATTCTTTATGCTCAGACAGACAAACGCTTCATGACAGTGGATCACTTAATAAATCTGAGGTAGAACATTCAAAACAATTGACCCTTCACTAAGCCATGCCCCCCTTAGTTACTATTGCTAAGTCCGACAAACTGTCGGACCTGACGAGCTTTTAGCATGGCGCTGCCACTGTTAATTACTGCACTCTCCAGAGAAATATTGACTAATTTTTGGAAAAAACAATCTCAGAAAGAAGCAGACAGTTTGGCAGTTGCATTGTGCATTTGAAGGTTGTATTCAGCTGTCAAACAGACTCAAACTGACGTCAAAAAAATAATGATAGAAGGTAAAGCCTTCCGATCAAAAAGTGAACCACCATATCACCTGACTATTGAGAAAGAGGACAGTGATCGGCCAGCGGTTCAGGGTGTGGCTTGGCGAAGGGTCAATTATGATAATGTGATATGGAATGCTAATTTCACCTCATAATCAGAGGGCCAGTATAGATATGTCTGGCAATTCAAGTCTGATGACAGTGTTACGATTTATTCTAATTGTGAGGCAACTGGGGATCCCAGATGTGTCCTAAAGACTGCGGGCCTGTTATGCAATCTGTGGCCGCAGCCATGGAGACTCAAATTATCATGACAACACTAATTAACATGATGACAACCAGTTAAACCCCCACAACAGCTGGGCTCTGGTCAACATGGTAACACATCACAGCCAAGTGTTCTTGACATCCTTTCCAGAACATTGGGCATAGTGTCCCACACAAATGCTCTGTCTCACACACCCACACACTGCTCACTGCACATATACACACACGCACACACACACACACACACACAAACGCACGGATATACTGTAGACACACACAATTGCAGGCCTTAGGAGGTGTATATGTGTGACCGGATTTTGGAACAGCTTGAAGCCATGTCTCATCTTTTGTGACCTCACAGCTGCAGGCCAGTGGAGAAAAAAAAGTGAAGCTTGGTGAGGCGAGTGGGTGTTGGAGTGTGTGTGACTGTGCGTATATCTCACAGCTGCACATGTGACCATCAAATGCCTTGGGTGGAAAATTACTCACTGTCCCTCCTTTCAGTCATCCTCTCAGCTTTCTCCATCATTGAGAAAGAGTTTGAGGTCACTTTTGGTCACTACCCACCCTCCCTCCTCCTCCCTCATCTACCTCTGCTCATATATTGCATTCCTCAACCTCCCACCCTGAAGCCCCCATCTCCACTAAAGATGTCAGACAATAGTTTCACACTGATCAAATGAGGCAGTGTGTCAGTTCCATCACAGGCCACAGGGAACAGTAGGAGCAAGTGAAATTGTTTGTGTGTGTGTGTGTGTGTGTGTGTGTGTGTGTGTGTGCGCACACATTGGCATATAAAATTGCAATGGTCCAGATGTGTGTGCATGTGTGTCTGTCTGCGATGTTGTGGCGTCAAGACATTGCCTCAGAGAGCGTGGAGGGAAGGATGTGCTGGGAGAAGGACGAGAGGTCCATCAAGCAGAATGAAAAGTGTCTATGCCACAGAATAACTGTTATGGCATATATGGTTCACACACTGTCTGTCTTTCTGCTGATGTGACATTCTGTATCTTTCCTCCAAGACAATATGTTTATATTCCAGTCTAGCCTTGAACTATCATCAAACATAAAATATATTAAAGAAATAAAAATCTAATTTCATCCATGCGACACATAGGGACTTTAGTGAACATAACAATTATTAGAACCCATTCTGCATTATTCCGAAAGCAAATTCTGTGCTTCCTCAATTTTCCTTATCTGTGTTTCTTTTTCTTAGAGAGCACGTGCTGGACCTGCTGATCTAGGCCTGTGAAGCCCGCTGAGACACGTTATGTGATATACAAAGAAAGCCTGACTTGACTTAATTTCGCACAAGTTGTGAACTAGATTGATACATGTAGTTAAAGGCAAATAAATATATATGCAACCACCCTTTTACAACATATTCATTTTTAACTATACTAGTTCGATGTTAGATGCAATGCCTTCACTTCATCTTTTCAAGGTGGGAAAATGCAGGGAACTAAACATAATGCCCTTGTTAAGAGAATCTTGGCACAGTTTCCAGCCGTGTTTCACATAATTTTCTTGGTGCTATTAACTTTTAATACAGTGTGTTTATAAAAAAAAAAAAAAGCCAATGTACTAAAACATATTGGAATAGATTTCAGAGTTTGGGAGTCTTTTTAACGGTTTAGGGGTAACACATGAAATTATATTGGTGGGATGTCTAAGTTTGAATCTGATTCAATTCTCACCCAGTCATTGTTGTGCAGTGATTATTTCTCTGATCAACATAGTAACACCCCACAAGAAGAATGATGAGCTCTTTTGAACAGCTCTCGGGAACGATAGAGCCATAAGATCCGGCTCCCTTCAAAGAGCCTTAATTCCCACGAACTAATAATTTCCAAAGATACAGAAAGAAAGAGAAGAGTTCAGGACTTAAGTGGTCCTCTATGGTCACACAAAGGACCACTGGCACTGAGTGCAATAGAACAAAGTTAGCCCAATATGAACTTGGAACTCTTGTGTAACATCTTGCACAGGAAGGCCAATTCAAGAGATGCTACAAATTGCATACTAGAATAATAAGATCTGCAAACTTCAGGAAAATAAAAGCACATCTATTGTTGGTTCTTAAGTGGGATTGTGTATCTTGTGTATCTGTCAATATGTATCTTGAGTTTATATGGAAGTGGAGAGTTAAATGACTCGTTTGCTAAACATTAAATGACTTGTTTTGCTAAACATTTATAGTGGAAGTTATAGTTACACTGCAAGTTTTGACATATCAATGGTACATCTGAAAACAAATGTCATAATGCTTTTTTCAAATGTAACCCAAGTGATTCCAAATTCATGTTCATGACACATATTAATACATTTGGCACAGACTCTCAGCTGCTCCTGGCATTTGTTTTCTGTGTGTGGTAGTTGTTTACATTCTTACTCAATATGGGCCTACATGGATGACTCTTCAATTATTCTGTGTCTTTCACCACCTTTATTAGACTGTAGGGCTGTCCCCGACTAAGGATTTACATCTTGTTGGTCTTGTGCAGAATTTTTGCCGTGCTGCCGACAAGCATGTCGCGGTTCCTCGTGGTTCTATTTCAAGTAGCGGCTGTTTAAAAACGATAAAATATTCTTTGTGTGGTTCATCAACGGTGATAAATTATCCGAAAGTCCCACGAGGTGCGGACAACTCGGCACAACACTGGTGAAGCTGTGGCTCCATCTCTACATCAAGTTTTCCTCCTGCCACTACACACATACACGCTATGACTACACATGTGCACTGACGACCCAGGGTTATGGTTACAATTTTGGATTTATTCATGCACTTTAAAAACATTTATTGGAAGTTTTTTCTTCTTTTTACATGTTTATTTACAACATTAAATGTTGAAATGTATATTGTAATAGGCTGTATATTAACTTATTGGGAGAAAACTGGTAAATCTCTGTAAAATCAGATGTTGAGCCAAATGCCAAAATGGCATGATCCTTGTTTTGCTGAGAAGCTTCGACTGTGAGATTGACAGTCGTATCAGGCTCCGCCCATCGAAGCATCGAATCTTCGACTATTTGGGGTCAGCCCTATTAGACTATAATGTTATGAGATACACACATTTCTATGAGGGGTTTCTTCCTTTGTAGACAGTCAGTTATTATTGCTTTTTATTCAACAATCAAAGTTATTTAAATGTGTTGTAAATCTTTGTAAGTGTGACCATGATAGCTGACAAAAACCCCGACTTTTAGGCATTTAACTTACACTTCCCTTTTCTATAGAGCATATTCAGTGATTTTTAATATTGCAGAGCAGATTTTAACAGTCTCCATTTGCTTCAGCCACTTTAGCTCTTCTAACAAGACTCTTTTCATCTGAACTTTACCATTTTTCTCTGTCTAGTAGACTTTTGACTTGTGTTAAAATGTGATATTATGTAAAATCTCAGAGTGCATTAAGTCCATTACCATGTCCCTCCATTCAATTTACTCAGCTTTTAACTCTGTATTTCGATGTTCATCCTGTCACCCCCTTTAAAATACACTCCCATCAGTTTTCAAACTTAGACACAACCATCAGGGAAACATGCACACAGACACATGCAGCTTCAGCCTTTTCCTCTGGGAATTGCTGTTGTGACAGAAAAAAACTAGTCTAACATAGCAGGGTGAGGATTACAAATGCAAGCTTTTACTTATGCATGCACACAAACATACACACACACACACACACACACACACACACACAGTACGCAGGCCTTGAGCAGATGGATAAAGTAAGGAGGATGTGACCAGAGGAATGATGCATGACAGGGACAGCTGTGCTAAGCTCACTTCATTCAAGATATACAAGCTCAGTCACCGTACACAGGCAGCGGGCAGAGTGTTGAAGCGAGACACAAGTGCAAACACACGTCTGTTATGCAGGCACTCAAAGGAAACAAAACATATTGCATGTTTCAGTGGAACAAATGGAGATGCATCAGAAATGGTGGGGCCAAAAGATGTATTCTCTCTGTATATTTCAATATAACTTCACAGAGTTGCATTTAATCCCCAAGCCAAGAACATTATCACATTACAGACCACAGTACTATGTGGTCTGGTCAAACTATGGGACATATTTGGAAATTTGGAAAAACTGATATATTTGAGCTCAATTCAAAATAATCTCAATGTCACACTTAGGAGATAGTTTCTCTAACACAGCTGTGCAACATATGACTGCAGTGGTTGGAAGTGCATTTTTCATCTTTTTAACTGAGATGTTGGACTTAAATGTCATCAATTTTTTTCTTTGTTTGTCATCTTCACTGTAAGCTACACCTAACTTAGCATGGCTGTAGTTAATGCTGTGTGGAAGGAAGTAATTGGAAAACATAAAGGCTGAAAACACCATCTTGGAATATGACATCCTGCATTCAATGAAATTTAAAGCTTTAATTGAGTTTGCTGCACACTTATTCTGCTCATAATTCCTACCTGATTTATTTATTGTTTATGATAACAAAAAAGCACTGACTTATACAGGGAGGACTGCCCTGTGATTGCCTTTCCAATTGTTAATAATTTGTCATCAGTAGCAATATATGTAATCTATTTAATCAACATAGACTGCAACAAAAAGCAGACTAACATAGGAACTATACAACTCTACTACAAGTACAAAGATGTAACATTTTTATCCCCAGAGAAATATGAAACACTTCTTGGGAACTGGTCACAAGCCATGCACATGTAAGTAATGGGCAGAGAACCTGCCTGTAATTTATCTCTACTATATAATCAAAGTCTTTTTATGGGCAAGTACCGCTGTAGGTACCAGATGTCCTGCGTTTGGGTCCTCCTACCTGCTCTTTTCTACAAACCTGTGACACTAACTTAAAGAGGTGGTGTTATGCTCATTTTCAGGTTCAAAATCTTATTTAGGGGTTGTACCAGAACAGGTTTACATGCTTTAATTTTCAAAAAACACCATATTTTTCTCATATTTTTTTTCACATTGCTGCAGCTCCTCTTTTCACCCTATGTGTTGTACGCTCCGCTGTTGAGCTACAGAGTGATGCATCTTACTTGTACAAAATCTTTGTTGGGAGTTGCACATGCGCAGTTCCCAGGTAAGGACTACTAGCCAATCAGAAGCAGTAAGAAACAAGGTAGTGTGATCCAAATCAAAGCCGCTTCAGACTGTGACCGTAACCTAGCAGATGGTATAAGTTACTCACAAGTCCACAGCCACACAACATCATTGTTCCACATCTTACCATAAACCACTACAAAAATCACCATATTTCAACTAAATTTTACATAATAATTGACCAAACAATTTAAACGTTTGCTCAGTAGCTTTCACATCGGGTGTAACATTAGCATTATAGTATACATTGCCCTGTTTATTTTAAATATAATTCACAACCAATAAAGCATACTTACAGGTTTTGATTGTGAATTTCCAGGCCCGAACAGAATCGGAGTTGCATCGTCTTTAGGACTAAACGTTGAACTGTCACCGGTGTTGATGATCTATGCTGCCTTGCCGAAAAATGCTACCATAGCGCAAATCGATAGACTCGACTCTACTTGGCCCTGCTCCATTTTCCATTGCAGATAGTACCCAGAAATAGTACGTATCTTGTGTGTGGCGTCGCTATGACGACCTATGATGACCTGAGCACATCTGGTAACTACACCGCCATTGGGTCATCTTGGTAACTCCTCCGGCCAGTTATTTCGGGTTATCAAAATCCGGCCCTATCTAAATGAATGGGGAGAGAGAGAGCCGTAAGTGCACTTTCAATTAATTGATTAACGAGCAACCCACTCTACTACCTGAGCCACAGTCACTACCTCTGGCACCGTCAGTAAAATCTGATAAAAAACGCTGGAAAAGTTTTCTGATTTTGACCAAAATAATGTTTGAAAGTGTTTTTCCCCACAGGTATACTTCTACGCATGCATAAGGTTTCCTGACACCAACTTCATTTACAGCTTTATCCAGATATTATGGATCCAGTTTATAGAAGTCACGCAAGTATTTTCTAACGCATATTGCAAGTACAGCATATAAAATATGGTGCCTTTTCACGCAGTATTTTGACATGTAGTGCATCTAATCTGATCACACACCTGCTCCTTGCTGCCACCACATTTGAAACTGTTGTAAACCTCAACTGTACACTTGTGTCAGTGGAAACACACAACTGTCTTAAAAGCAGATGATTGGCTTTCTTTGGGGACCCCGCCCTGGTGGTTTATGTAGGCAGCTGCAGCCCTGTTGTCGGTGCGGACCAGCACGTGCTGGCCCCTTAGCAGAGGGGAGAAGTGTCGGATCACCCTCCACACCGTGAGAAGCTCCAGCGCGTTTATGTGGAGAGGTCTGCGGACCTGCCACAGACCGCCCACCACCTGAGAGAGGCAGGTCTCGCCCCAGCCCATCAGGGAGGCGTCTGTGAAGACCGAGATGTGACCCTGCCCAGGGGGGGACCCCGACCGAGAGAGAGAGGGGGTCCTGCCAGTAGGCCAGATCCGGGGCCACAGACAGTGGAACGGAGACATGGCGCCGTCTCTGTCTCACTGGGTCGACATGCAGGCGGATGAACCACCGCTGCAGCCTCCTCATGTTGAGAAGGCCCAGGGGAACAACTACGTGAGCCGCTGACATGAGGCCCAGGAGCCTCATGACCGACAGAGCTGCCACCGCTGCTCGTGGGACAACATGGCGGAGCAGCTCCATCAGAGCATCCACGCTCTCCTGAGAGAGCCGCGCTCTCCGGAGAGAGGAGTCCAGTACCACGGCATGGTAGGTGAGTCTCTGGGAGGGGAGAGGAGCGCTCTTCTTCCAGTTCACCGTGAAGCCCAGGTAAGACAGGTGTGCGACTAGCTGGGCCGTTTGCACCACCGCTTTGTCCTGGGACAGCGGCAGCAGCAATAACACGAAAGTATTATTGTGAGGGGGGAGGGCTGCTTATGACGTCGGACCCGGGCTGCGTGAAGGCCGCCTGGCCAGCAGCAGCCGGTCCGTGTAGTGTGGAGGAAATGTGTGAGAAGGCGGCCACTGACTCGGCAGAGACAGCGGCGGGCTCAGAAAAAAGCTCTTTAGGGCTCTGTTTGTGTTTTATTTCAAAACGGTTTGGGTTTCGATCAACAGTGCAAACAGAACAGGCACAGGAAACACACATTTCCCCCCCAAAATGTCATTGGCGCTTCCCAGAGCGGCGAGGCTGCGCAGGTGGGTTGAACCATGAGCAGGCTAGAGCCGGAGCCTGGAGAGCGTGGCACTGCACCGGAGGGGCAGCTGCCGGTGGAGTGGGACGGGAAACGACATAAGGAGCTGAACCAGCAGCAGCCTCGGGCCGGCCATGATGCTCGCGGTCTTTCTGCCGTTCGCGTCAGTCCCGCCGGGGGGCGAGGATGGTGATCCCACATGCTATCTGATGCTCTCAGCTTCCTGAGCCGCGGACCTCGCGGTGTTCACGAGGGACCGGATCTGAGGCCCAAAAAGCCTGTCCGAGCTCACCGGGGCCTCAACCTGCATTTTCCTCATAGTCTCTGGGATGACGGACTGCTGGAGCCACAGGAATCTGGATCTGGGTCTGCCAGACGGCCATCCGGGCAGCAGTGACGGCTGAGGCGGCGCACTCGGTGAGCTGTGCGCTAGCCCCCTTGCTAATCTCCTCTTTTTCCTCCTCCGTCATGGTGGTGGGGGGACGAGCAGGTGACAATGGGCGGAGGCCCGCTGTATGATGGCGGGGAGCTCTCTGACGAGGCCGCCGATGGATGGCAGAGAGGTGGCGGTGGACAGCGGGATTCCTGGAGGCTGGAATCACCCTCGTGAAGGCCATGGTCGATGGGTGGATGGAGCGGGGGAAGAGGAGAGTGGCGGGGGGACCCGTGGGGGGAGAGGGCTCCTGCTCCTCTGGCAACAGCATCCCCACCGCTTCATCCAGCGAGTGTGTGGGCTGCCACACTTCCTTGTCGAGGACGGCGAAGTTATCCGCCCGGCGTTGACGCTCCTCGGGGGAGAGGAGGGCACAGTACGGACCGAGGCAAGCCTCACATCGGGGATGGAGGTCCCCCCGCAGGATGAATCCGTCTCACAGATGTCACACAGCCGGACGGAAGTGGCATCACCTTGCCCCGCTCTAGCTGGCAGGTAGGAAGATATTGTTCTTCTTGCCGCAGGTAGATTCTTTCTTCTGTCTTCTATGCTCTTAGACTTCAAGCTCAGTGCTGATGAAAATAGGGAGTCGAATGCTGGGTCTCACCGTTGTATATATATATACTTACCCACACTGTGGGTGGGTGTAGACTAAAATTCTCAGTGCCGCGCAGGCACGCGGAAGGGGTAAACCCAATTGCGATAGCCTTAGAGGGCGCAGCCTATACGAAATAGAATGAAGACGTGCTTCTCATTGGCTCGCCCTTCTCTGCTTCTGATTGGCTAGTAGTCCTTAACTAGGAACTGCGCATGTGCAACTCCCAACAAAGATCATTTAGAGACAAGATGTATCACTCCATAGCTAAAACAAAGCGTTCAACACACAGGGTGAAAAGAGGAGCTGCAGCAATGTGCAGTATGACAAAAAATATGGTGTTTTTGAAAATTAAACCATATAAACCTGTTCTGGTACATCCCCTAAATAAGATTATGAACCTGAAAATGAGCATAATACCACATCTTTAAATCGCTTCTGCTAATCTATCTATGCTTTAGCTATGCTGTATGTATCAACTATTTACCAGATGTTAATTAGCACAGTTTTTCTATCCCTGAAAGAAACTAGGAGTTCCATAACAAAAAAAACCTTTTTCGATGCAAAAAAAAATGTATTAATTGCTGGTCAGATCAATTAATAAAACACAGTGAATTTTTTACTTATTTCAACATACAGTATTTTTTATGTACTGAATCTCCAATTACATTGTGAGATTTATATCAAAACCGATTCAAATAATGAAGACACAAATACTGAGTCCTGTGAAACATACTTCTTATCTTAATATTTCACATCCCAGTGGAAGAACAGAGGATCTCTCCATTTTTAATGACCTAAGGGGGGGTTTACAACCAAACCTTTTTTCATTTCATGACTATTTATGTTGTTGTCTGTGAGTCGATTTAGAGTACTGTGTATATTTTAGGAAATAAAGGGAGAGAAAAGAGAGAGATCCTGTAAGTGATATTTTGAGTTATTTCTGCTTTTGTCACTTTAGAGTAACAAACCATGAAGGCCTGTCAAGCACAACTCACTGGTCGAAAAATGCTTTTAATATTAGTCTGTGGACAAAATGTGTTATGCAATATAAGTTCACCAAAGTTTAAAGTGTAGTAAGAAGCTTTTGAAACATCTGAAAACATGGTTGGCCAGTGAGATCCATCAGAATTATTTTATTTTTGAAAGAATAATATGATCTAAAATACATATCAGTCTCATTGGAAAGTGACCGTGGATATTTGAATTTTTGTTCCATCATATTCATTCTGTTTTGAATATATGCCACACATTGAAATATGATCAACAAAAAAAGAAAGAAAAAAAGTTCTCTCTCTCTCTCTCTCTCTCTCTCTCTCTCTCTCTCTCTCTCTCTCTCTCTCTATATGCAAACACAAAGTCTCTATAGTTTATTTTCTGTGTTGTATGCCTTCAAAGGCTTGAAACGTGTCTAGGGATATCATGGCTGAATTCATCATCCACAATACTGAGAAGCCTATTTCATATAATGGAAAACTTGACAACCCTTAATAAAACTCCTGTTAGTATATCAATGGAAACCAGAGATGGTAAATATAATTCTAATCAGTGTGAAAGAACAATGGAATCACTTTTTGATGAGAATCTACAATTAAAATGGGTCTATATGAGTCACATTTAAATAGCTGATTTATCTGGTTTTAAGAGCACTGTAATCAATCTCTTCTGTAAACTTGGGGGAAATTGACCTTTTGTAAAATATTCGACTATCGTTGCATTTTCTTACACAAAGGTTAGAAATATCTACAGGAAGTCCATGGAACTGCTGTATTTCCTCCCCTCTGGCGTCCATATTAGACTGTTCCTCCACTGACAATAAAGGCAAATCTAAATGATCAAAAAAAACTTCCCAGTATTCCTGGATAAAGTATTTATAAAGAAATTAAAATAAGGTTGTTATTTCGCTTGTGTGGTGTTTTTCAGTGAGTGTTTCTTGGTTTGTTCAGGAAGCTGCGGTGTGTATAAAAGTAAACAGAGTCCGCAAATCAATACCTTAAAAAAAGCCTAATGTGTTGTCATGTCAGGCACAAAGCCTCTTCCCTGGGGAACTTAAAGAGCAATAGAGGACCATTCAGCATGCGTTGTGATCACCCAAAGCTATTCAGCAGAACCTAGCAGTCAATACAGGACAAATGGCTTTTATTGTGTTTCAGTGGTTCCCAAAAGAATAAGGACGAGTGCACAAACAATCCACTTTCAGATGATTGCTGTGTCTTCATGTTCCAGCATGAAGCAAATTCTGACAACTTTTAGAACCCAGCAGTCCTCAATAATATGTGTATAGCCTCGCAGCATCAAGGCTGATAGTAAGGGGTGATACATTTTAAAGGACGAAAAAGATGCCACAGGGAAAAATGAGACGGTTATGGATGAGTACCTCTCCACTCAAGACAGCCATTAAATAGTTTCTTAGCACAGCATCGTTTTCTACTGTAGTTAATGCTGTCAAGTGGCAAGCAGTAGTGTTTACACCCATTTTATTAACTGAATGTTAATAGATTACATTTACATAAAGCATCATACATTAAAACCTCTAATGTTGACTTTGTCATACACCACCAATATCCCGTCACATCTGTGTGTATTTTGTTCATGGATATTGATGAGACTCGTTTGAGGATTCCTGTGTACCTGTTCAGATCTTACAATAACACTTAGGTGCTGCACTATTTGCTGGCTAAATGATTAATTCATCATTCAACTCTGCAGAAAAAACAAACAGCTGTTAACATCATCCTCTTGCTCCGCTGTTCATCTAATATTCTGTTGTTTGTCCTTCGGCGGGGGAGCCGCTCTTGTCTTAACTTCTCCTCAAGGTCAATTAGAAAATTAGTACAGCACATTAGTAGTGATGAATTACCCTTTATTAATGTGAAGTACAGTGGCAGAGGGTTGATGGTTGGTGGCTCAACATAAAGTCAATTATGCAGTGAAAATATATCACATCACTGAAGTACCCAAAAGCAGAACCACTGGTTCTGCGAAAACCCACTGATACGGCTGCGTGTTCTGAACTCAAGCGTCCCTGAGAGATTTAAGTCTGACAACAATTACTTGAAAATTCAGTCAGTCAGGTACAGAACCATCTTTCTCAAGCTATTTTAAACAAGCCCATGCCAGACCACAGAGAGCATAGAAAAAACTGCAGGATTGTTTTGCTTTGCTAACACAGGATAGGAATGAGATGCAGGAGAGTCACTCTTTGCACTGAATCCAGTGATACAGAAATGCTAAAATAAAAAGTGAAACAATCATGGCGAAGCAATTTGACTTTCCTTTGGGTCTCTATTCATGCCTCTAGCAATTTATTTTCAACTCCAGTGAGAATGAAAATTATCCCACTAATAGATTTATGCTTAGGTTAAACATTTGGCTGAAACCAAAGCTCAACTTTTAAAGTAAGGATGAAACCACGGTAATAGCCAAAGGAGCAAAAGGGCCTGTTTTGATTTTCCAATTGCTCAGTTCTGAACAGAAGCAGCATTATTTATGCCTTCCACCCAGTGCAAGTCCATGAAGCAGTTACACATTAAACAGGGGACGCGCATTTAACATAATTCCCTTGACCGATAATGATAATTAATAATAAATCATCAATATTTGCACCAATTAATGACAGTAGTACTAATGTAGTTTAGCAGTAAGTCATTTTACTCTGGTCACTGATGCATTCCATTAAAAAAAAACTAATTAAAACTACAACAAAAGTTGAGTGTTCCATATTTCTATAAATGTTGGCTGGAGTGCTACTTAAATCTTGAATATGAAGAGTAAATGCCTTTTTACGCCATTTTGACATTTTACATTGACATTAAGAGGAAAAGCACAGATTCTATTTAGCTGCTTCAGATGGGGGGGGGGGCAGTTTTATCTTGTGAAGTCTATATGTGAGTTATATAATTTAAATATAAAATTGACAGCAGGCACTCGCCTCACCTACATCTAACTAGTGTTATATCTGAGTGAAACCCTATAACCATGGGTGGGTGGAAGGCACATTAGCTGTCTCAGGGCAGGGGGACCAGGCTTCAGTTTATGTGGGTGTCAATCTGTGTAAGTGCAAATTCCTTGGTCATTATGGCCTCTTAGCATGCTGTTTTGGTGGACATTTTTTGCCACTCTGGTTCTTTCTCCTACCATGTTCTCATCATTCGCCATTTACCCCCAAACCCACCACCACCACGCCTTTCCTCCGCTTCTTGTGGCCTTGGGCTAAAATGTGAGTATTGTAGTGATTTAGAGGCACACATAAAACTCTGTCATGCGCAGACAGACCAAGACAGACACAGAAAGACAGAGAAAGAGAGAGAAAGTGGCAGAGGAGTGCTTGTGTAAGTAAGAAATTGAAAGTGTGTGTGTGTATGCTTGCACATGTGGTGCTCATACATTATCACAGGTCCCTTCATCAACAGAGCCTCATTTCTATTCCATTTCAACATGTCAATCTCCTCAACCAAAGAATACCCATCATCATCACCCTCTGAAATGGAAAAAAATAAATAAATTTTTGAATGCTACCTACATGACTTTATGGATCCATAGCACAAGAAAACTCTTTTTACAACTTTGTCACATTCCAGTGCAGCCACCACGTTAGCTCCACACTCACTTCCTCAAGGGAGACATCAAGCAGAGGGGGGGGCAAGAAACAGGGAGGGAAGCATGTATGTAGCTGTGCTGTAAATGGGAGAGGTTGATGACTTGTCATGGGCGAGAGGAAAGGGTCAAACGTGGAGTATTGAAATAGGGAAGGAAAGAGATACTGGAAGGGCGGTGAAGCGAGCAGAGAAAGTCGTGGAGGTAGAGATATGGGAGTATGGGACACAGAGAAACAGCAAAGACAGCGGGAAAGCGACAGGGCTGGAGAAAGAAAGTGAGCACGGTGAGGATTTTCAGTGTAAGCCAGTAGTCAGTCTAAAAATAGTCTTGATGATATATATCTGAGAGCATTCAAATGAGTGTGTTTGTGTGTGTGTGGGCAGAGAGAGTGACTGACTGTGCCCAACGCTAGACAGGGTGAATTTATTACATTTTATTTACAAAAGTGCTCAATCTTATCAATTTAATCAATGAATCAAGGCCTGACTCAGTGGGAACATTGTCTGATTGTCTGGGTTTGAAATATCAAGATTATCATACCAGTACTTGTGATGTTTTACTGTATTTTGAGTTTTTGTTCCATAGTCAGCACAAACGTCACCACGGCCGAATTAAAATGAGTTATTCAGCATGTTTGCCTTCTTCCATATGTTTGGGAGCAAGAGTGTGCCGCCTCATTTCATGTTTGCGTCGCCTATCAGAGGCACATCTCTCACCACACACTCTCAGCAGAGTGGGTAAATGAGCAGAGTGACATGCAGAGCAGCTATCTTTGCTGACAGCCCGTGTGTGTGAGTGACATGATAAGGGTTTTCTCAGGTGGCACTCTAAATACAGGTTACACACATCATATACAGAGAGGAGGAGGAGAGGAGAGAGCAAAAAAGAAACCTGGGGCAGCAGGTCTAGAGAAAAAGAGCACCATGTGTGTGTGTGTGTGTGCGTGTGTGTGTGCGTGTGTGTGTGTGTGTGTGTTGGGGGGGGAAAGGTAGAAAGGCAGGAATAAAAAGCCAATAGCTCTCTGTTTCTTTTCTATAGGTACTATACAAAAAACTTTCGTTGCAAGATGGTGTATAAAATATGTTATTTAAAAATCTGCCAATAATCATTAGAAAGGTACTTACCACTGGTAAAATAGACAGTTTGTCCTCCCACATTCAGAGGAGGGCAAATCATTTCATATCTGCTTTTAATAGACTTTGTAATTTTGTGCCCATAATGCCTGAAACGCAACAAATAAAGAAGAGAAAATGTGTCTTGTAGAAAGATAAATAAGTGATGTCTCACTGAATGACAAAAGCAAGGTAAACATTTTCATTTACATTGAAAAATGTAGTGGTGTTTGTGTTCCTGCGTGTGAGCGTGTGCTGGGACACAGCCTGCAGTCGAGGTCAGAGTTGTATGTTTGTGTTATAGTAAGCGGACAGGACACACATGTCCTATCCTCCGCCAACACTCATTAACACTGCGTGGCCCTTTGGACGGCAGTGTTTAGCATTCTATAATGAGTTTCCCTCCGGAGCAGCAGGCTTGAATGTCACTCACAGTCAACTGCGGTTTGAGTTGGGTGGTGGTGATTTGTGTGGGTGGAGCAGTGGGCACTATGTTTGTGTCTGCTTTCTGATGACTGAAGACAAAGTAAACAGACACTAAATGCCTCTTCTGAAAATGAGTGAGCGTAAACTGAGAAGAGGAGAAAGCAGAAACAGAGCGTTTATAGAGTATTAAAGCTATGTGTTTAGGGACATGTTCTCAGCATGCTCTCAGGACAGACAAAATGCCAGGATAAATGCCACAGACAGTGTGCATTTTTTGTTGGCCATGGCCTTTTAGGCTAGACAGAGTCTATTATTCAATTAAGAGCCATGGAATCCACTGGCCTTAAATGAAACCCAAATTGGATCCAAGTTTCCAAGCCATGCATCGCACAATGAGAGGGAGTGACATTTTTATTGTATAACCTTAAGCTGATGAGGCTGTGCAACACAACAGCCCCATCTTGACATTTGTTAGCGATGCTGGTGTAAACAAACTTGGTATAAAACCTCAAACATCATTGATATATACTTCCATTGACTTATTAAGTTGGAAATACTGGACAATAAGTTTGTGAATGGAGAATTTTGATTTAATGGCATAGTAGTGGTAGCGTATTAGTAGCATTTTGATTTAAAGATACCATCTTTACTTCATTAAAATAATGTCAAAAACATATTTGGGCAGGATGTAACAACTATCCTCACCAGCTAGCTAGAGAGTAGCAAGTGACTTCTTGTAGTCATACAAATAATGACTGTTCTTTCTCAGAAGCAACGGTATGAGTACAGTAGCTTGAAGTTGTTCTAGCACCACAAAAAGCTGTTAAGGAGAAGGTGTGGCTGGCCATATGGATGTACAAAAGGCATACAGAGTGTCTGACTATGACTCCGGAGACCACAGCTCGTACCTATCTCCAGTAGTACCAACAATCAACGTTGGTGTCTTTTAACAATAACCACAATGTTTCCCTAACCGTTCCTCCAGAAAACACTCAGAAAAGAATTGTTTGTGTGGCGATCGATGCTCATTATTTTGGATGGAGCAATGGCAAACAACCTCTTCTGTCATGTCTGGTATGTGGACTTCTTGGACACAAGGTAGTGAGGAATCAGTCCAAAGAATCAGCTAAGGAGAGGAATGCTGATTGATTTGATAAGATGGGGAGAGGGGCAGGATCACTGAGAAATGTGTGATTGCTTTAATGGTTGGATCTTATGTCCACACCAGAATGAGGTCATCATTGAAGTTTCACTGTTTGTCATTAAAGTGTCCACTTCATCGTGTCTTTACGATAGACTTTTGCTTGAAGATTGAATTCGTGAATTGTTTCCACATTTTCCACCATGTACTGTATGTGTTTATGGTACAGTTCAGAAGGAGGTCACTTGGTGTCAAGGTTGTATCCTGGTGTTGTGTCGCTGCGGAGCTCCAGTAAAAGGGAAACACTAGCAGCAGACCTAGTTCGGAAAAGCCTAATGTTCCTTATTTTAACGCGCTAAGAGATTTAGGTCTTCTCTTGGGATGAAGGATCAAGGTGAAAGTGAGATTTTTTATGAGTGATTTATTGTGTCCTGTAAGCCTGTTTCTCTGTGTATTTGATCTGATTCATCTGCGTGTGATCACGTTATTGTGCTTTATGTGGTATTGTGCATTGCGTATGTGCTTGAGTCTATGTTCCACCAACAGAAAGTGCAGTCAAGAGTGTGTATCTGTATTCCTGTTAGTAAATGTCCTCAAGCGTGAATTAATTAGCAGTAACGTAATTCACACTGTCACCTCTCATTACTTTCACATTGCAGGATCCCCACCCCACTCCCTGTATCCCTCAATTGCCCTCTCCCCCTTTATTCTCCCTCTCATTCTTGTGTCTCTTCTGTGCCTTTTATGTCACCCCCATCTCACTCAACACACATTCTGCACCACATCAATTGTTGTCTCTGCCCCTCCCTGGTTCCCTTGCCTTCTCCTCATCTTTTCTTTTACACAGTTACTCTCTCTCACCCCCACATCACCTTTCATCACATCAGCTTTTCTATCTCTGAGCACATTGAGCATTATTGTACTTCCCCCATGGTGGACATTCTCAGTTCTCTTGTTTTTACCCCCAAGGACCTGGTCACACCAACAAAAAGAATTTAAAATTCATATCAGCAAAATTTCAACTGAGTCACCTCTATCAGCAGATTCACTTGTAAAGCCAAAGTAAATCTGCCTTAACCAATTTCAAACTGCCTTAACTGAGCTGACATGGTAGGAAGAGTCCAATAAGAAAAACTCTTCTTTTGACAGCAGATATTACATCTAAAAATTTGAAAAGATGACTTTAGAAGACATAGCAAGGGTAAATATCAGGGTTAAAAAACAAAACCAATGATGATGCAAGTAGGCTACACATGCTTGGAATTGTGGTTTATTGAACACTAACAAATAAATCATTGTTGAACTCGTCAAAATCAAAAAGGGTTGGAATTTTATATAGAGTTGTATAGTTGATTTTTGAATAGTGTACTGCAAGAAGACATTTTTATTTACTTAGAAGAACAGATGAAAAGACTCTCAATGTGAGATTGCGTTGAGTTACAGAATCTAGTTAGAAGTTAGCTGGCAGGAAGGCGGGCTGGCTAGCGGGCGGGCTTTCGTTGGCTGGCCAGCACTGGCAAGTTTCCGGGCTTCTGACAAGTTATTGTTTAGCTTTGCCAGCTACAGTAATTCGCCAGCATTCCCCACAAGTAATTAGGGTCCCGCACCACCTAATCCACAAGGACACACAAAGAAATTTTGTTTTGGGATTTTCAGGTGTGACCCCACACTCAGGCCAGCTGTTCCTTTACAGCCTTTGGCTTAGCTCTTAATATGTTACACCCCCAGTCTTTCTCACGCTCTCTCTCTCTCCCTCTAACATTCTCACTATTTCTAGCATACACTTACTCCTTGTATAAACATCATCTGATAGAGCATCTGTGTGTGTGTGTGTGTGCGTGTGTGTGAGTGAGAGAGAGAGAGAGAGAAGAGTGAAAGGGTGAAAGGCATGTCAAGGTTGAGTGAGGGCAATCTGTTTCTGTTAGCTGTTATTCATCAGAGTAACATCCTGGCATCATAATGGATAGCTAAAACAAGAATAATGTGGTTTAATGTGGTAATAATAATGATTACATAATGAATTCATATGTCAAGTGCAGACAACAAATGGTTAGCATAGAATAGGATGCATGTTAGCTTTGTGGATTAAATATATATACAGCATTTGTTCTGGACCTTGGCTACATCTCTGCCTGTTACGTGATCTTATCCAATCCAAACGCTGTGTAGTATTCAGGGGAACAGTAATTGGCCCATGTGAAAACCTCACGTCAGATACAAGGACAACAGAAAAATGAGAGTGATACATGGAGAAAAATCTCACTCTGTGCTTCTTGTCTCTTAATATTGTATAATGAGACATGGAGTGGATACCCCTCTACCAGCCTCGTGCATTATGTCACCTTCATTAGGACATTAGTTGCAGAGCTATATTGGGCTGAAGAGAGGTATCAGAGGGAAAAAGGATAATTTAGTTGATGAGAAAGAGAGATCTAGGGGACAGCACAAATTGGGAGTGACATGCTGTGCTTTTTCTTGTCAATTTCTCACAATATTTAAGAACAAAGGGAAGTCATTCAAACCAGTGGTGCATTCAAAAGAAAAACAAAAGCATTCAAAATGTTCCACTAGACTGATCGATGGTCTGCCATACATCAGTCACTGCTCTTTTTTGTCGCAGTGTTACAGTGTGTGGTGTCCTTTCTGATGGCTGAGGGAGACTGAGGACATGTACGTGAGAAACACTGTAAAGGCAAGTCCAACAATAAGTCATGATTGATTTTGTCCCCTGCCAGTTGGAGGAAGAGACAAACACATTCCCCACAGGGCCTAGTGAGACAGATTGTGTACCGAGAATGCCATTGTTACTGAAAAGCACATTTTCCTTGACAAGGCAACGCCATTTCTCCTCCTCCTCTCATCCTTTCTCATACTGACAAATACTCTTAGCCTGATAGATGGTATTGTTTCCAATCACACATCTCTCTCTTTGTTTGTCTTTACCCACATACCAAACACACACAAACACATATACATAAGCAAGAGAGAGTGTTAACAGCGACTCCACATACATATCTCCCATAATGCTCAAAGTGAGCAGGGATGAAATTTAAGCCTGACTGGACAGAACCTGATATGCCCACAGAAGCTTTATATTAAAATTAGAAGGGATGTTAAGCCCTTTGTTTATAAAATAGGGATGTGAAATACACGAAAGTCTTGAAACAAGGAAAACAGAATAGCACAGTAAACACAAAACAATAGGTTGTTTTTTTGGGGGGGGGGGGGGGGGGGGTGGTATAGTGACTTTTTTTCCAATAACATTTTTGTAATACCTTCAAATATCCACTGACATATTTTAAATTGAGTCTCTCTATTTTTAACAGAAGTAGAGAGAATTCGATGAGCGCAAACTTTCAAACAAACAAAAAAGCCATACAACTGTAAGGTAGTCAGTTCTGGAGTTCTCTAGACATTGGGCTGGTGTGGATTCGAACAAAAGCTGTGTGGGGCGACGGAGCCACATTGTCACCATGCAGGACGCTTGCTGTGTTTTCTCATCTGCCAGTCAGCTCCTGTTGATTACAGCTGGCTGCCAGGAAGAGGAAGATTAATCAGTGCTGTCAGTTCACTATGCAGATCATCTGATCAGGCGCAGAACACGCTCAGTGACACACAATTTATGCAGAAAATACACAGAAATCCATGTATTACTTAGATTTGCCTCTCTGGGAAGTTGCTTAACCTTCACAAAGTTGCCTTCTGTTGCCAAATGGTTTGTTGACTGAAGCTTAGACTGCAGCCGAGTGTTTGAAGAGCTATCTTTGTCTTGAAAGCCCAAATGTTTGCAGCAAAGAGTCCTTCTGGGATATGCTTTATTGTGAGTCAATTTAAGTAATTTAACTGATTTGTGTTTAACTGAATAACTAAAGTGTTTGCTTTGTATAGACAATTTAAAGTGGGAATCCTAAAACCAGGAGAGGTTATTATCTCAAACACAATCCTGGATTACTGACAAAGTGGGAAAGCTTTGCACATCCCCAAGGGCCATTGGGGACCCCTGGAGGTTGTGTAGAAGTGTTGTGGGGCTATTGGTTTTTGACTGACACTGACTACTGGCTTTTGAAACTGCTCTCTGTGATTTTTAGCTGTTTCAGCTGGCCTTGACAGCATATAGAGAAACTCATAAAAGACGAAAGGTCACTCTGCACCGACTTATAAAGAAATTATATAAATCAATAACCCTGTCAAATTTTACCAAATACGTTTTGAGAGTAAGAGTGGGAATGCTTTTTCATGTAAATAAATCATTATGTTTCTGTCCTGCTGAGTGGTGGGTGGGTTGGCTGGTGGATATACAAACCGCAGGATATTGACACTAGTGAGTACAGTTTACATCCTGAGGTTAGGGGAAAATTTAGTTTTCTTTAAATGTTAATAAAGTAAACATGCTGTGTTACTGTGCAAGTCATTTTCTTTTTTAGAGAGACGCTGTGCACTTTCACGCACAAGGTACAGCAGCGTAACTTTTGCACACTGATTATTTAAATCTCCCCCTCTTCAGTGCTCCCACAGAACCCCCCCCCCAAATTCATGGACATACATTGCCAAGACGAGCAGTACTACTATGGCACTATCCACAGTCCGTTGGCCATAGGCACGTTTTTTAGTTTGTACCAGATGCAAAGCAAGCCAGGAATGTAACGTCTTTGGTAAAGTTCGGCTACTTAGTATGGCATTTTATTTTATGAATCAATCTCTCTTTCTCTCTCCCACTACTCCCATGCACAAAAATGCTCCTGCCATATGTTGCTGTTGTGGCTGCTTGCTCCAAGCCACTTTGATTGTGTTCCATTTATAGACCCAGTGTTGTGTAGGAAAACCAGAGCACACAGAAAACGCAAGCTAGCGAACCATGAAGAAATATTTGCAGAATTTTACAAAAAGTGATTGGAAACGCTTAGTATCCCTTTAATTCTGTTTTCTCTGGACAGTTTACTATCCTGTCAGTGAGGAAATCAGATTTTATAACCAGAGCTAAATGCTCACAATGATAATTCTAGCATCTTGAGCAGTTACATGTTTACCATCTTACATTAGTGTGTTAACATCTTAACGTTTGCTAATCAGCACTCAACACAAAGTACAGCCGAGGCTGATGGGAATGTCATTAGTTTTTGTAGATATTTGGTCATTTACCAAAATATTGGACAAAATGAAATTTTGGACAGACGATGATGCTAGATGAAAGTTCTGGGAATCAAAGTGATTACAAGTCATCCTCTTGGGACCATGAATGTGTGTATCACATTTAACAGCAATCCATCCAATATTGGAAAAGATGTTTTAATAAAAACCCAAAATGTCAAGGTCATGGTGGCACTAGAGTAAAAGTCAGGGGATCATCAAAGTCAGAAGAATTTCATCAGCAATCCATCTCACAGTTGTCGAGATAATTTAACCTGGACCAAAGTTGTGTATGGACGGACATATCAACCAACACTGTTGCAAGAGTGGATTTGTAGGGTAAATAAATTAAAGGTGTTGTCAGTGATATTTTTCAGATGCATATATATATCAACATATCATATCATGAAGTATTACCTACACTTACTACCTCCCTAAAAAGGTGATTCAGGCAGTATTACATTTGCTGTTGAACATGTAGTACAGTAGTATATACACACAACTTCTTGTGAACTTCCGTTTTCTAGGAAACTGAGCTGTGCATCTTGTGTAATTTTCAGGCTGGATATACAGCTGTCAACTTACTGTCATTTGAAGATCATCAAGATCTTTCTCCCTAAGGTAAAATGGTGACTCTTGATACCACAGTTAATTGCTCTGATTATGTCTTTTGCTTTATTCCTTAATATCCTGACAATTCTGCTCCCACCGTTCAGTTCATCTATTATATCCCTTTCACTATTTCAATAAATATGGTCTGTAAATAGATGAGTGGATGTTTTTGGAAAAATAATAAAACAATACAACCTTAAATGCAGTGTAGAGCAGCTAAGAAAATGTAAGAACTGTAGGTTCTGTTGAGAGGATGACATACTTTATTGATGGAAATTTTGCAAGCCCCCTTAATGAAATCATTTTGATGCATGCTGGCAATTTCATTATGATCAAGCTATACAATTTGACAGTATTTAGTTAGATTAATATTGTTGCAGTGCTCCACGATGATCATAATGGGTTACATTGGTCACAAAAAAATAAAGTGTTGTATTTATCAGAGAATGCTAACACAAGGATCTCTTCCGCTCCAAACCACCATATTCATTATCCTGCCACATTTTCTCCAAACCCCAGCTAAATATGGAACATCATTTTTCTTGTTGAAGAAATGTCATGGGAGCATGCCTTTCCCATTCTCTGCCACTCCTGGCTTAATTAGAGTTCTGTAATTACTGGGACTGTAATTTCTGGATTGAGGAGATGGGTTGTGTAGTATGGGTTGCAGAGGAAATCCTTAGAGCTTTCATGCAAAGCAGTGTTAGATACTTTCTCTCCATTGCAATCATGTAGAAAGGCTCCCAGTAGAGTAATCTCTAAGTGAAGATAAATTGGGGCTGGTTTGTCCCATTATCTAGGCTTATTTTACCATTTCTAATCCATTCTAATCAATAAGGGTGCTGACATTAATAATAACTCAACAATTTGACCTGCAGTACACCTCCTGATCATAGAGTCAGGCCATTATCTGTCCGAAACACTGGCACTTGGCCTGAATCCAGCCACGCAAATGGGAACAGGTAGAACTATATTTGATGCTTTATTGTAAGTGCCTAGAGAGGAGTAGGCCAACTCTGGGAAGATAAGCTGATCGTGTATTATGCTGTCGGGCTGACGATGACGCAATCTGAGGCAGTGAACTCTCCCTCCGTTTTTTAATTTCCCTCAAGCATCTGTTTCTAAATGGGGGTTTTATCCTTTAAAGCTGAAGCACGTTGTAACCTTCAGCTGTTTTATTCTTTTCTAAGCGCTAAGCAGGATAGCCAGAGGGAACAAACTGCTGCCAGGACACTGTACACTCTTCAATATGGGTAATTACCGCTAAAATCAGTTCAGCCTATTACTAACTCTGTGCTTAATAGGGAAAGATGAAGAACATGCATGTGGATTTACAAGTCTGCGCCAATATATAATGCATGCATATCACAATTACGGTTGGCACTGTATGTAGCAGACTCCATTTCAATTTAAATTATTCAAATCCAGCATTTTTTTTCTGAGTATGCATGTGAATGCCTTCTACTACGTTATTTCCCCACATTCCTTTTGCTGATTTAGATTTGAAAGCCCTTGCAGAAGTTGTCAATTTATAGTCAGATGCTTGAGTTTGCTCCCTCCCTCACTCGCTCTAAGTGTATTATGTGTTGACAGCTCTTTGAACTATGGGGTTTTATATTTGTGAGCTATTCAAGCAAGCTAAAAGTGATGTGGATCTACTTCACAGAGAGAGAGAGAGAGAGAGAGAGAGAGAGAGAAAGTGTGCTTTGTAAATTGATATTTTTCCAATCCCTGCCATTAACATGTTGTTCTTTTCTCATCTATTAAAGGCGAGGTAGGCAACGTTAGAGAGAGATAGATTTTGAAAGAATCCAACCAAAACAATCCCACCCTCTCCCTTCAGGCCTTCTTCCAAAGTCAATCCCCCAAAACACTTTTTCATGCGCAATGAACACGAGTGGAGTGCGAGCAGGTAGACGGTAGACAGGCAGGTGGGCCAGCCAATCACTTCATTCGGAGCACAAATAAATTGCCTACCCCAACACTCCAGTTGCCCAATATCAGCAAAGTCCTGAAGGGTTTATAATGTGCCAAAGCAACTGAATGAATGCTAAGATGAAACCTATATATTTCAGATTCAAAAGGTGTTGTTTTTCTTGTTTTTTCTATTCAAACTGGGTCCACATCCAGTTCACACCAAGCATTCAAATGTTTCTGTTGTCAGTGTGTCTCTGTTATGCATCTTGTGCAATCAAAGTTGCACATGTTTTTTGTTTGTTTTGTTAAGAAACTGCAATTACTTTTAAACAGGAAACACATTTGTACTCAGCCTTACATTTAGAAATTGCTGTGGCTATTGTCTATTCAAAAACTTCCCTCTGGCACAGGTTTCAAAAGCTTGTCTGAGGTGTCTGACACAAGCTCATCCGACTATGTTCATCTCACTTTACTTAATGACATTTGCTGAGCAATATCCAATAAAGTCTGTAGTCATCAAGTCAATAAAAGGCTCAGCTGCCCTTCTGCTCTTTCTTTTTTTCTCCGGGACCCGTCTTCACTGCAGCTGTTGTCTGTACCCAGCATGCCCTTCTCGGAGCAGCTAACTTTAACCAGGAACAAGAGTAGTGGCTAACTCTGAGGAGAACAGACGGAGCAACTGTCATCTGATCTCCACAGGCGGACACTGCACAGCAAAGACCTTTTGACAATGGAACCACAATTCTTCCCTGCCTGGCTAATCCACCAGGCAGCTAACATGTAACACGCCAAAGCAACTTCTCTTCCTCTACGGACTGGTGATGTAACTTTACTTTCATAGAATAGCTTAACTGACTACATCAACAGTCGATATCAGCAGTTTTTCTCCCATGCTGAGGTGTCATCTGATAGTTTGTCGAAATGTTCTTTGAGGCTAACTGAAAATGTTGCTTCCATGTCCACAGAAATCACACTCTGGTAGGTGTTCCCTGGGTTTAACAATCCCTGAAAGGTCGCAGTCTTCTGCTTAGCAGCTTCTTCCACCACTGGTGTCAACCAGCAGGTTCTCGGGTTGGGGCCATAACAGACGCTGACAAGGTTCTGGGCAGAGCGTGGGAATCTGAATTTCTGCTTGAAGAAAAGGTTTCTCTAGATCAACATGTAAAGTTGAAGATCTTGCAGATAGGGGCTTAGAGGCTAGGCGTCCCCACTTTAGCTTGTACTCACTGCACATTACTGTCTGTTACATGGTTTCATTTTCAATGATTTGTCATACTGCCCATTGCTGCAGTACCTTTTTTTCACCCCTGTGTTGAAGGCTGCGTTTAAGGCACTTCTAGTAGAACTTTGTTGAGAGTTGCACATGCGCAGTACCTAGGTAAGGACTACTAGCCAATCAGAAGCAGAGTAGGGCGGGTCCTGACAAGCAAGGTACTGTGATCCAAAAGAAAGCTGCTTCAGCCAGCAGCCATGGCTTCAGTTCAGCCGTACTGATCCTGAAACACAGGCAGAGCAACCCAAACCAGCTTCGCAACCTAGACGGGAGGAAGACATTATCAGAGTTAACTGTTCACTTGTGTCTAACATTCTGTAGGGATGGTGGGGGTGAGGGGAGACAGCGGGCGGACATTTTGTCGTTCCGTGTGATGCAGCTCAGTGTGTTTCTCCACCAGTGTTTTTGAGGGCATGTCACACAAGCCGTTAGATGAGCATTATGATGCGTGTTAACAGAGGCTTTTTTGTTTGACAGTTCACATTATTGTTTAAATGTGGTCCATATCAGACTTCAGTGTGAATTGTCACGACGTCACACACAGCATGCTGTCGTACAGAAGTAAACAGTGCCACAGCAGTTAGTTCTGGTTAGCTCCTACTTGCTAACGCTCCCAGTTTTCATGGGCGTGTCCCGTTTTTCATAGTCCTTTCACAGGTCACATTTCTCCCGAATTATGACAAAGGTTCCCAACTTTCTGTTCTTTCCATTACGGTTTCTGGCACTGTACAACGCAACTGCCCCACAACTCACTACCTCTCTCTCTTTCTCTTTTTCTCTCTCTCTCCACTATGTCAGCATAGACACAAGTATCATGCACGTAACTCAGAAGAGAGCTTGTGGTCTGGTGGATTTCTGGTGTAAGACGGAATTTGTGAGTAGGTGATAGCAAGGTAGAAAAGAAAGCGAGCCATGTGTTTATATTGGCTTTCAGTGTAGCTTTTCTGTCCACCGCGGCTCCATGTACAGCAGAACAGCTGCTCTAGAGAGACGTCAAAGTCGCATCAATTCCGATCCATGTGTCCAGACTAAGGTCGCATTCAAAAGATCCGATCTGGACCACATATGAAAGTGACCCAAATCCAAATTGGAAAAGATCAGATTCCATGTTATAAAAAGATCAGATCTGGGTCACATTTGAGAAAAAAATCAGATTGGGGTCACTTTGGCCTGCAGTCTGAACGTAGCCATAGTGACACATGTTATGGAAGTAAAGGCTGGACTACAAATAAAGTTGTTTTAAGGCAGTTCAGGAGCAGTGTTTTCTCTAGGAGATGGTAAGTTCCTTTGGCATGGACTTAGGGCTTTTTGACTTTGTAAACCTATTACATGCACAAAAAAAGATATATAATACAGTAAAGAAAAGGGAAAAAGCAAAAAAGCATAAAATTACCTCTTTAAGATTGGAACCTGAATTTGCAGCTGACCAAATTTGCTGGTTGCTTCTCATTAGTTAATAATTTCCTTGAACAGAGTCAGCTATGTAAGTGTTACAAATTCTATAAAACTGCTTATTTTTTAAAAGAAAAATGCATGTACAGTATTTGTTTTCTATATTTGTTTGATTCCTTTTATTGAGGGTTAGGGTGCTGAGATTCGCAGATTTCTCTGAATTTTGATAGCAAACTTTGCAACTATGCTGAAAAAAGCCGACTGAATATACTTTAGACTCAACTCCATTCGACCCACAGTTCCTATATGAGTCAGAGGACAACTAACATTAATAAATGAGCATAGGGTCGACGAGCCATTAAAAAGTGCTTTGAAGCTCCATTTGAGAAAAGATGGTCCTATAACCTGCTCCATGTAATTTAAAAGAGAAATTGGCTGTGTCAGAGGACATTTATTTAAAATTAATACAAATGTGGTTTTGGAAAATATTTGTCATAATGAGGCAGTGGTTATTGTAATTACCGTCACACGCCATAATTTCACGGTAACACATGCCATATGCCTCTATCTATCTATCTATCTATCTATCTATCTATCTATCTATCTATATCTATCTATCTATCTATCTAATAGACAAGGAGCAGAGCCAATAGGCAGAGAAGTGCCAATGAAGGTAGCAGGGCAGGAGAATGTTGTAAGAAGTTTGTAGGAATCAAAGTGAACCATAAGCTGTTGGAGCTGATGGAACTGTTAAGTGGGGTTTTTTGTTTTGTTTTTTTTCTCCTTGCACAGTTCTGACAGATCTGAGGCACTTAAACAACACTTGCAGAGGGATGGATGCTGACAAGGATATAGTTAATACATGCTGCATGGTGAAGTCAGAAGAAAGGAACAGTTAGGCCTCTAATCACACAGAAGTCAACACAAAGGCCCTTCATGGTGCAGCTCAAAGGGAAAATAAGGGAAACTCAGGTAGATGCGGAGAGCGGAGAGAAAAAAAGAAAAGTAAGCGATTGAGAGCAGATAAAAGGAGAAGGGAGATGAAGTGATGTTTCATCTTTCAGGTCTTTGTCTTTAGATTTAGTGTCATCTACTTCCGCAGCATGGCCCCAGGCTTTGCTTGTTTACATATTTATTTTATTTACATAACTATTTACATAATTACCATAATGAAAACCGAACCCTGCCAATACTGTGTGGTATATGAACCTGCAATGAACCCATAGTTTCTGAACAGTTGTACAATGCCGACAGATACATGTTTACATACAATATTCACTCTCTTTCCTTCCCTTTCTTTCTCTCATGGCCGTCATGTTTTCTGTTTTTCTAGTTTCATTCTCTTCTTTTTGTCGTCTCTCTGGCCCCATGCACACCTTACCTCCCGCAGCACGGGCATGAAAGGTGCAGGATGTATTACCAATGTGCATGTGTTTGTGTGTATATGACCTATTGCGCCATTGCTGAAAGCCCCGAACACCATAAGGACCTCTCTATCTGATCTGCCCCATCTGTTATCAAGACAGGTAGTGTCTACACCTGGGGGAGAACTCTCTTTCTCCCTTTGTCTTTCTGTCTCTCTCAATCTGTCTCTCCCTTGTCTGTTTTACACACAGAGAGACAACTTACACACATGTGCTCACACACCACTGTGCCAGGATACAGAGAGCTTGTTATTGAGACATCTGCCACATTGTAGACCGACTGACATCAGTCATTCAGCTGTAACAGATGATGATGAGGAGCAAGGTCAATGCTCTCTGTCCTGTCATCTCAGACCCCGGAGGGCCTTTGGCTCTACTTTGCTCTGATCTCTGAATCTACTCCAGAACAGTAAGTACATGCTCACTAGGTACAGTAAGCTCTGTGTTTTGCTTTTTGTCTGGCTCAGGAGATTTTATTCTCGCTGAGGAGGTTAAATGGAGTGCATGTTTTCAAAAGACATTTTACGACCATAGTAGACCTTACCTTCACCGCAAAGAAACAATGCGAGACTTAAAATACAATGTGGTCCACAATCAGTCAATAATTAAAAGGAGTTTAAGGTTGTAGGTGCGGGTCTAATATGAACTAGGGAGTGGGCAGTATGACCTAAAATTTATATCAAAGTTCAGTATATATTTGTGATTATTTTTCCCGGTGCGAGTATTATTAGTATATGAGTATTACAAAAATAACAACTCAAAACACGATTCTACCTCTTTTCACTCTAATGTAAGGGAACATACAGCTGGCTACCTTAAGAAAGAAATAATGGTTAAAAATGAATGATGAATGAAAATGAGGTATAGGCCTAAATGTGTAGCCTGGTGAAATGGTTAAATGTAATGTGATTCATTCTCAGAATTAGACAAAGGGTAGGACTAGACAGCACTACAGCTATTATTTAGCTAAAAATCCAAAGTATATTATATAAGTACAACAGTCAGTGGTCTGCATCTGTCACCAGATGCGTCACACACATTCACAATCAATTACTGTTGATTTTCAAGTCGCAACTCCTATCTGCTGGGGCAATTATGACTGTATAAGAGAGTACTACATCAAAGCCACCGCCAAAAAAAGATTTAATCTGCTGTTAGGTGAACACAACACGTGAACCACTTAATTTAAAAAACTATTTGGAAATAACACAGGAAAGAGCAGAAGTGGCCTTTGTCAAACAACAAAGCCAGCTGAGCTAGCGTATCACAAAAAGCAATGTGTTAAGGTTTTTCCCCCACACACTGGTTATTTAACTGGCTTAAAATGAGGCTTAACATTCACACATTTTCTTTTGACTGTCCCTCAATATTACAACATTAGTCCAACGTCAACCCAGCCTGTGGGAGCACAATAGCCACATTAGCCCCGCAACATGCTAACGCCAAGTTCAACAGCCTAATCTGCAAAATAAACAGTAAAGCAACTTACAAATGGTAATATTTTTCCTTTTCCCCCTATTTTTCTTTGTACTGGCCCCTCGTTGAGAAAGCAGTCCAAAGTAATCTGGTTAACTTATACAAATATAAGATTTTTCCAGTTATTTCAGTTAGTTACTGGATGAACATACAGTTCTATGAGTATGTGCTTAGCCCTCTTCCTGCATGTTATCACAGCCACCGTGAAGCACATTTGTTTAAATATGCTAAAACAGGGGTTTTCAAAGTGTGAGGCTGAGGTCAGGGGAGGCTCAGTGAATAAAAGTGAAACAATATCACATTATTTATTGCATTAGTTATCAAAAGGAGATCATTTAGAGACCATTTAGTGCCAGAAAGTAGTGACGTCGTGTCCACCCCTAATAAGTTCTATAAACACAGAAACAGGCTTTTTTACAGCAGAATCAAAAGTCAAAGCAACATTTATAGTCACTTGTTGATGGAGTCATCAGAACTCCGCTGAAGCATTGCTGTTTGTGAGTACATGACTGACATTACTCTCTGGGAAATGTGCCTCAAAGGGCATTTCTTATCAGAAAAGGCACTTAAAAGGCAGTATCACAGTTTAGATGTAAAATAATGACTCTGCCTCTGGGAATGGCAAGTAGAGGTCTTTGATTATTAACAACATTCTGTTGTTAGTTAGTGTGAGAATTTCAGAGAGTTTCATTTGGCTGTTCTAACTATAGGGCAAGATGACATTTTGCCACAATGTTATCTGTCATTGCACACCAAATTTGAAAAATAAAGACCTTTATAAGCACTGCTGTTAGCACAGGCCAGCACATAATGTATATTTTGGACGTATGCTTATATACACTCCAGGCAAACTCCAGACACTGAAAGGTAAAGACTGGTATGCACTGTTTGTACTGGAGAATGTAAACAAAGCTTTTTGGTGTACTCTGAGGTGCAACAAATGTAGAGCCATTGCTCTGACTGTTGAAACAACTTGTTAAAGGAAAATAATTGAACGGAAGTGAAAATGTCAAAGTATCCCTCAAGAAAAAATGTGCTGCATCACTGGTTCATATCTCAAATGCACTCAGAGGGAAACGAGAAGAGAGCCAGAGGGAGAATGAGCATAGGAAGGGAGAAACATAATATATAACAGATTAAAATTCAGAATGTCAAGGCATCCTTTTAACCGTTCAACAAGTGTCTGTACCTCCACTCTCTCCCTCTCTTTCCATCTCTCCATCCCTCCATCTCTGCCAAGGACACCATCCCTGCTGTTGTTACCATGGAGACAAGCCCAGAAGGGCTGTGGGCGAGACATGTGAGGGACTGTGGGTGACTGTGTGTGTGTGTGTGTGTGTGTGTTTGTGTGTGTGTGTGTGTGTGTGTGAGAGCGAGCGAGCATAAGCATGTTTGTGCAAATCTTTGTCCTTGTTTGTTTTTTCATGATTTTTCAAATTTTGTTCATATTCGTTTCATCATTATTACAGTACCCAGCTTACCTTTGAGTGGTCACGTGCAGCTGAATGCGCACTACTTCAACAACTACAGTACTGTGAGATGCAGAGAGAGCAAGGGGTATAGGCTAATATTTTTGTCTGCATCATACCACTAGCGTTAATATGAATCAAAATTTTTGTCAAATTTTGTTGAAAACGGCTAATAAAAGAATGAAATGCATTTGGAATATTTGGAATAGTGTATAACCTTTTGTTTTTTGTGGTAAAGGCTCATAACCTATTTGCTGCTGGCCTTGGCTTTCTGACGCACACATTTGCGGATCAGCATCATATTGTGCTGTAAGACTTCACACGATTTATTTCCCAACAAACAATTCAAGCTTCCAAGGGTATGTGCTTGTGTGTGTGTGTGTGTGTGTGTGTTTGTGTGTGAGAGCGAGCGAGCATAAGCATGTTTGTGCAAATCTTTGTCCTTGTTTGTTTTTTCGTGATTTTTCAAATTTTCTTCATATTCGTTTCATCATTATTACAGTACCCAGCTTACCTTTGAGTGGTCACGTGCAGCTGAATGCGCACTACTTCAACAACTACAGTACTGTGAGATGGCAGAGAGAGCAAGGGGTATAGGCTAATATTTTTGTCTGCATCATACCACTAGCGTTAATATGAATCAAAATTTTTGTCAAATTTTGTTGAAAACGGCTAATAAAAGAAATGAAATGCATTTGGAATATTTGGAATAGTGTATAACCTTTTGTTTTTTGTGGTAAAGGCTCATAACCTATTTGCTGCTGGCCTTGGCTTTCTGACGCACACATTTGCGGATCAGCATCATATTGTGCTGTAAGACTTCACACGATTTATTTCCCAACAAACAATTCAAGCTTCCAAGGGTATGTGCTTGTGTGTGTGTGTGTGTGTGTGTGTGTGTGTGTGTGTGTGTGTGTGTGATGGGAGGTAATGCATGTGTTGACAGCAATAATTCACCCCATTTAGTGAATGAGAGATGAGAAGAAAGTGTCATTTTTGTGCTCCGGCCACGCTGCCCACTAAGAGATGGTAATGTCTCACTTTCAACATTCTTGTCTAAAAAAGCCTAATGGCCCAACTTCAAAGTCATCTTTTTCCTGCCAGAAAATGGAGGATTGCAACAGTGATACATGTATTATGTGAGAGTTTATGAATAGCATATTATCAGTTTGAGCACGATGTTGAATGAGGCCAAATTCAATGACAGATTTATGGAGCTGGCTGCAATGCATCATTTATTAATTTGCATTAGATCTCCAGATTTTATTTAAGGTGCTGTCAGTACAGCCAAACCGAAACTTAAGTACCTCAGTCAAAGGGAAACACAAAGAAGATTGCTGTATTGACACGAACTACTAACACAACAGAGCAACACACATTTCTCCTCTCTTTGTCTCTTTGTCTTAAACCGGTTACAGAACCAAGACAGAAGCTTACATGAATTTAGTGAGGTGTCACTCAAATGTCAAGCTACATGCACACACAAATGCAAGTAAAAACATGAACAAAAAACACAAATAAAAACACAATATGATGCTCTTACAATAGATTACAAAAACACATTAAATAAGACAAGGCAGATTGTCGGGTTTACTTGTTGGATCTTACTAGGAAAGAACCTTCCTTCTGTCATTCATATTGAGCCAAAAACCTGTTTATTATTGCACACCTAACGCCCCTCACACATTTTCAGTCGGGGTCTGATGAATGATGATTCACTGAGCCTGCATGTACAAACATCTTGTCACCTGTGATACAAACTACTGGTGTAGCAGGTGATGATGTCTCTCCGTTTCACTCTTCTTCATAAGCTTTGAATCACCTTCTCTTTTTTTCTCTCTCATTGACTCCCATCCTCCGCACTGCAATGAATTAACTTTTCAAGGCCCCCATGTTTACACTCCCAGCATTACGATAGCTGTTTTCCCATTTAAGGTTTAGGTTTCGGAAAGGTGTCAAAGACAGCAGGAAGAGTCAGAAGGATAGGCAACAAAGTGCTAATAAGAGAGAAATAAAGACTAACATACAGTAGATAATTACCCTCATTAAACAGCGATATATTCAGAAAGACAGGAGATCATTTTTATCGTGTGTGTGCGCGCATGTGTGTGTCCTTCTCTGTATGTGTATGCTTTCTATTGCCTCTGCTCCAGCCCTCTGGCATTGATAGAGCGTCATCATTATCACCTGGGCTGATGGTAAAGTGGCTCCTTGGCTAGACCCCGTCAACAGGCACCTTTTGGTGTCACACTCTGTGCATGTGTGTGTGTGTGTGTGCATGCAAGTGAATTTTGCTATTGCCGTTTCAGTATTTCTGTGGCCACACTAACATGGCTTTACTGGCAGGTCCCTTATGCAAACAAATGGCCTTGGCTGGCAGGTTCAGTGAAGGGTGACGGTTGTATCTGTTGCATCAGGTCGGGGAGTGATGGGCACAGCACATTCAGAGGAGAAACAGTTTCATTACACTTGCACTCAGCTCCGCCACATGCCCCTCCTCCTACCCCCCACCTCATATACCCCAATAAAACACACAGTGTTCAGGTGTGGCCTCAAACATTGTGACGATGACTAGCTTGTTCAATTGCTTTACATTTTTTTTTTTTTTTTTTCTTAACTGCCTGTGTGCATCCGGTTGAATTTGAAGGTCAGTTAAATAATAAGCTATTGTCTGCCTGTATCTAGGCAACATATCAGCATTGACAAAACAATTACAGTTAGTTAAAAGGGGGACGGTGGGACGGAACAAAGGAAATACATTCAATTATTCAGACTGGCATCAGGAATCATGTCTATGATCCTGTCACGCTCTGCCGGTTGGCCATCCTTTGTGTTTACTTTTGAGTTTAGTATCTGCCTTGGTATGTTGAGTTTTGGGTTCTGTCCTGTCTAGTGTCCAGTATCTGTTATATAGTCTGCTTGTCATGTCTAGTCTCTCTGTTTTCCTCTGCTCTCTCTCTGCCTCGTTAGTCTCATGTCTGTCACCTGTGTTGCTCCCGCCCTGCTCGTTAGTCCCTGTGTGTATATATATACCTGGTGTTTCTGTCTTGTCCTTGTCCGGTCATTGTTCATGTTACCCCCCAGTCTGTCGTGTGTGAACTCTCTGCCTGTAACCAGCCTTGCTTGTCTTGTCTCGTCTTGTCTCGTCTCGTCTCGTCTCGTCTCGTCTCGTCTCGTCTCGTCTCGTTTCCTCTCCCTGTACCTTTGGATTTCAGTTATTCAGCCACTCACCTGTAAGTGTGCTCGCTTTTGTTTGTTTATTAAAACCCTTCGTGTACCATACCTGCCCCGCTCTGTGTCCTGCGTTTGGGTTCTCCAACCTGCCTCCACACCACGATCGTGACAGAATGACCGGACCCGTTAAGAGCCCAGCAGACACTCTAACTGAGGAACAGACTGACGTGCTGAGAGAGCTTCTGACGCTGAGGAATATGTGGTATGGGGCTAGTCATGTTAGCCATAAGGCAGCTATCGTGTCCCTTGCCTGGAAGAGCCTGGCTGCTCAGCCAGGAGCAGCAGACTCTCTCCCTGGGTGGGTTTGTGACTTCCTCCACACCTCAGCCAATCCCCCAGCCAAGTCCTCATCAGTTCCTCAGTCTGTTAGCCTGCAAATGGCTAACACCCGGACCGCTAGCCTCCGGCCGTCATCTCCCCGGCCTGCTAGCCCTCCGCCTGTCCTGCCTGTTACCTGTTTGGCTGGCGCCGCTAGTCCTCCGCCTGTCCTGCCTGTTGTCTCTTCGGCTGGCGCTGCTAGCCCTCCGCCTGTCCTGCCTGTATCCTGTTCGGCTGGCGCCGCTAGCCCTCCGCCTGTCCTGCCTGTATCCTGCTCGGCTAGCGCCGCTAGCCCTCCGCTTGTCCTGCCTGTATCCTGCTCGGCTAGCGCCGCTAGTCCTCCGCCTAGCCTGTCCGTCCGCCTGCCTGCCCTACCTACCAAGGACTCAGGGACTATGACTCTCCTGGCCTACCTGACCATGAAGGCCAGGGAGTCAGAGGCAGCACGGGCAGCTAGGCTATGGCCTGATAGCCTGGAGGCTAGGCTTTCCCCGGAGTCGTCCTTTGAAGGGAGTCGCCTAGCCATCTTTTCGGGTTCCCGTGGTGGTCATCGGAGGCGACGAGGTCACCATCAGCGACCCGTCGGCAACAAACCTGTCCCCTGGCTTGCTAGAACGGCTAGCCGCCTGCCTGATTCCCGGCCCGCTAGCGCTGCTAGCTCCACATCACACCTGCCTGATCCCCGGCCTGCTAGCGCTGCTAGCCGCCTGCCTGATCCCTGGCCTACTCCTGCTCCCAGGTCTCACTCGGTCGTCCTACCGACACCTGTTACTGGTCCCTCATCGAAGGTCCGACTGACACCAGTTCCAAGGTCTCCGTCGGTGGCCAGACCGGTTCGCGCTCCCCGTGCCCCGTCGGTGGTCCGACCAACACCAGCTTCGTTGGTGGCCCAGCCGACTCCTGTTCTCCCGTCGGTGGTCCGACCAACACCAGCTTCGTTGGTGGCCCAGCCGACTCCTGTTCTCCCGTCGGTGGTCCGACCAACACCAGCTTCGTTGGTGGCCCAGCCGACTCCTGTTCTCCCGTCGGTGGTCCGACCAACACCAGCTTCGTTGGTGGCCCAGCCGACTCCCGTTCTCCCGTCGGTGGTCCGACCAACACCAGCTTCGTTGGTGGCCCAGCCGACTCCCGTTCTCCCGTCGGTGGTCCGACCAACACCAGCTTCGTTGGTGGCCCAGCCGACTCCCATTCCTCGTGCTCCGTCGGTGGTCCGACCGGCACCTGCTTCGCCGGTGGCCCAGCCGACTCCCATTCCTCGTGCTCCGTCGGTGGTCCGACCGGCACCTGCTTCGCCGGTGGCCCAGCCGACTCCTGTTCCCTCGTCGGTGGTCCGACCAACACCAGCTTCGTTGGTGGCCCAGCCGACTCCTGTTCCTCATGCTCCGTCGATGGTCCGACCGGCACGTGCTTCGCCGGTGGCCCAGCCGACTCCTGTTCCCTCGTCGGTGGTCCGACCAACACCAGCTCCGTTGGTGGCCCAGCCGACTCCTGTTCTCCTGTTGGTGGCCCAGCCTGTTCCTCGTGTCCTGTCGGCGGATGGACCGGCTTCAGCCCCGCCGACTCCAGCTCCTCGTGTCCGGTCCATGGTCCCCAGCCCAGCTGTCCAGTCGGTGGTCAGGCCGACTCCAGCTCCTCGTGTCCGGTCCATGGTCCCCAGCCCAGCTGTCCAGTCGGTGGTCAGGCCGACTCCAGCTCCTCGTGTCCGGTCCATGGTCCCCAGCCCAGCTGTCCAGTCGGTGGTCAGGCCGACTCCAGCTCCTCGTGTCCGGTCCATGGTCCCCAGCCCAGCTGTCCAGTCGGTGGTCAGGCCGACTCCAGCTCCTCGTGTCCGGTCCATGGTCCCCAGCCCAGCTGTCCAGTCGGTGGTCAGGCCGACTCCAGCTCCTCGTGTCCGATCCATGGTTCCCAGCCCAGCTGTCCAGTCCGTGGCCAGGCCGACTCCAGCTCCTCGTGTCCAGTCCATGGCCAGACCGACTCCAGCTCCTCGTGTCCGGTCCATGGTCTCCAGCCCAGCTGTCCAGTCGGTGGTCAGGCCGACTCCAGCTCCTCGTGTCCGATCCATGGTTCCCAGCCCAGCTGTCCAGTCGGTGGTCAGGCCGACTCCAGCTCCTCGTGTCTGGTCCATGGTCCTCAGCCCAGCTGTCTCGCCGGTGGTCCTCAGCCCAGCTGTCTCGCCGGTGGTCCTCAGCCCAGCTGTCTCGCCGGTGGTCCTTAGCCCAGCTGTGCCTCTAGAGCACCCAAGTTTTGGGTGCCGACCTCCGAAGAGGTCTTGCCATCGGCCTCCTGCTCGGCCCCCAGTGGGTTTGCTGCCTCACTGTTGGCCGTCCTGCCAACCCCTTGAACTCTGTGGCCCCCTTGTTCTGCCCTGCCTCATGGGTCGTCCCACGGGACGCCCACCTGAACTGTTTTGCCCTCCTGGTCTACTCGGTCGACCTCCGGGTCTGCCTCCTGAACTTTTGTTCACCTCTGGCCACCCGGGACGGCCTCCTGAACTGTGTTTACCCCCTGATTTGCCCGGCCTGTCGGGTCATCCCCCGGGACGACCTCCTGAACTCCGTGATCTCTTTGGTCTGCACGGCCTCCTGGGTCGCCCTCCAGGACGGCCTCCTGAACAGTGTTTTCCACCTGATTTGCTCGGCCTGTCGGGTCGTCCTCCAGGACGGCCTCCTGAACTGTGTTTTCCCCCTGATTTGCTCGGCCTTTCGGGTCATCCCCCGGGACGGCCTCCTGAACTCCGTGATCCCTTTGGTCTGCACGGCCTCCTGAGTCGCCCTCCGGGACAGCCTCCTGAACTGTTCTGTCTCTCTGCCCTGCCCTGCATGTTAGGCCAAGTGCCTTACCTGCCCTGTTTCCTGGGCATGATCTGCCTGTTGGGTGGTTCCCCCGGACTGTTTTGTCCCCTTGGCCTGCTTGTGCAACCTCCCGAACTCTGTCGCCCCCTTGCCTTGCCCTCTGGCCACCCACCTGAGAGTTTCTGGTCTGGCCCTCCTCCTGTCCTCCCTCCGCCCACCCTGGCTCGACTGGCCCTCCTCCTGTCCTCCCTCCGCCCACCCTGGCTCGACTGGCCCTCCTCCTGTCCTCCCTCTGCCCACCCTGGGCCGGCTTGTGCCTTGTTTTTGGGCTGTTTTGGGTTTTGTTGACCGTCTGGAGACGCTCGTCGGTGGGGGGGTACTGTCACGCTCTGCCGGTTGGCCATCCTTTGTGTTTACTTTGAGTTTAGTATCTGCCTTGGTATGTTGAGTTTTGGGTTCTGTCCTGTCTAGTGTCCAGTATCTGTTATATAGTCTGCTTGTCATGTCTAGTCTCTCTGTTTTCCTCTGCTCTCTCTCTGCCTCGTTAGTCTCATGTCTGTCACCTGTGTTGCTCCCGCCCTGCTCGTTAGTCCCTGTGTGTATATATACCTGGTGTTTCTGTCTTGTCCTTGTCCGGTCATTGTTCATGTTACCCCCCAGTCTGTCGTGTGTGAACTCTCTGCCTGTAACCAGCCTTGCTTGTCTTGTCTCGTCTCGTCTCGTCTCGTTTCCTCTCCCTGTACCTTTGGATTTCAGTTATTCAGCCACTCACCTGTAAGTGTGCTCGCTTTTGTTTGTTTATTAAAACCCTTCGTGTACCATACCTGCCCCGCTCTGTGTCCTGCGTTTGGGTTCTCCAACCTGCCTCCACACCACGATCGTGACAGATCCATAACATTAATGTAGTGATAGTCAGTCCTTTAGAAGCTCCTAAAGCGTGAGCAATATTCACTAATGATAGTAAGAAAGGATGAGAGATTAACCCAGTAAAGTACATCCATTTGTCCAACTTTAACTTACTGGCTTCAGTGATCATCGCTCTCTAATAATTTGCTGTCACATGTCAAAAAATTTGTTTTTTGGTTTTAAATACTGTAGCATTGTTTTTAACATACTGACAATACATTCTGACATTATCAAACAGGATTCGTGAGGGTTTCATAAGCCAGAGAGGTTGAAGAATGTTCTCATCTCACTGAAGAGTAAAAAGCCCTTCATGTGAGGTAAAAACAAAAGACTCACCAAAGTGAGACAATTTATTTTTAACAGCACAATGAACACATACATTTGTAATGTGGAGTCGACCTTGTTTCTCTGCGTTACATCAGACTACAATTCATCAGACTAAGTAAAAGCTTTGTAATCCTTGCCTTGTTTTTGTTACAAACTAGAATTCATAGATCCATAAACACACATACAACACCACACATCACATATACACACTCTCACACTAACACACACGGTTTGTTCCATATTATCCACGAGCAACAGGTGTGACAACAGCCTGCGTGAACTCTGTGATTCTCAGCGTGGAGAGTGAGTAGGTGTTTGTGTTTTGATGATTAGTTGAGGATGAATACATGCCAACACATTAGGCCATGTGCAGCCAAAACACTCACACAGTATTGCCAATGCCCCAAGAGGGGTTTAGCAACTTCTCACCTACGCCCACAGCCTGTAAAGTAATTGCCTAAATAACATCTATTCACTGCCTCTTATCACACAATGAGGCAAAACTGAGCCCTTTGATGACTATATGTGTAAATAAAAAGGAACAACCATGCATTTTGAAAGTTGTATCCTAGTGGTTGGAAAGTTTATAGGCATTGTGCTCGTGCTCAGTATGAGCAGATTAGTGTCCATGGTGACTGTAGAACTTCATCTTTAGTAGCCAATAACAAATATATTGTTATACCACTGGGTGGTTGCAAAATGGTGGTTTTGAAATTGCACAGTGGATTTAGTGAGTTAAGTACAAAACAAGCCTCAGTCTGTGGTCAAGCAGCACATCAATAGTAATTTTATAAAGTATTGACTAATTTTGATGGCTCTGGTTATGTTATATTTAAAGCAACATTGTATAAGATGTGTTCTTTTGTGCGCTTTGGCGTCCCTACCGTTCCAGAGTGTAATTCACCGCTGTTGTAAATAAGTACAGCAGCACAAGTGCATTTGTTATTATTACACTACAAAAAACTAGGAAGTCACAACTTTGCTAACACAACCATACATCAAACAAGTGTGACAACACAAGACACAGCAAGATTACTTTCTAGTCCAACAAAAAGAATGCCAGTTCGGCATCTGTCTTGCAGCCTTTTATTTCACGAAGCTCTCACCAACGTCTGCTAGCCTCATGCTTGGTCACTCTCTTTTTCTCTTAGCTTCTTCAGTAAATGTCCTCAACAGCCTCTTTGCCTCTGCCATTAGCTAACAATGAGCCCGGTCATGTTGCAGGTCGTCTGGCTTCGGCTTGACACCGGCACTGCTCTCCACCAGCAGCAGCGTAACATCAAATTGAGATTAATAGGTAGCAGCTAAACCTCTGTCTGGGAAACCTCTTGCTGATTTTGCTAACACAGCCAAACATCAAGCAAGTGCTACAACACAAGACATATCAAGCCAGCTAATAAGTTATTACTTACCTGTCCAACAGAAAGAAGGACAGCTTGGGATCTGTCTTGCATCCATCCAGCTATTTTAGCTCACGCCAACGAGTAAAAGCCAGTCCGATATTTACTCTTATCCGGTCTCTTGTTCTGCCACTCTCTTTTTTTCCCTTCCTCGCTTCCTCTGACATCTTCTTCTGTCTCTTCGCAGGTGGTCTCTGCCATGATATCCATACTGAGAATACTGAGCTAGCTTCTTCCAAAGAACTTACATTGTACATTATATACGTTTTGTTTCTTCCTATAGCTTGCTTGCTGAATAGCTTTGTTGATGTGTTGTGGTGCTGTAAAGCATTACGCTGTTCTTGCAATAAATCCTGCCCTAGATTTCAATGCCATAGGCAGTGTCCCCGGCCCGCAGCTGCAATTATAGTGACACCATTTACACTATTACAAGTCAGTGCACCATTAAATGATTAAAAAAAAGATTAAAATACTACATAACGTTGCTTTAATGTTATTCTTACATATTTACTTTTTTCCCGATAGATTTTTTAATCTTAGATAAATACAGCCACCCACCCCACCTACAGCCTGTTCACACTGCTTCCATCTGGCCATCTTACAGAAGTATCCGCTGCCGTGCCACAAGGTTCCAGAGCAGCTTCTTTCCCCAGGCTGTGAGACTTTTAAAATGCATCCCCCTCACTCTATATCAAAATAAATAGCTTTTGTTCTGTGTTGTTTGTGTGTGTAGCATAAAAGCCCTACAAATATAAATTTCATTTTACAACCTTAAGTACATAAACTGAATTTTTTTTTTTCCAGTCAATAAATCTACTTACAAAACAGACTCATTATATTACAAATAAGGAACCCTGCTCCATAATAAATAATCTCTCAAGTTTTTACAGTGTAGCTGAGGTGTTCCATGTGTAGGTGCTGTGGGTCAGTAGAGCAGTCCCTTTAAGCAGCCACAGCCTGCCACTGTTCAGCACCATGGACAGCGATTCTTAGTGCCGAGCAATGCAAATCACTGCAGAGTGCTTGAGAGCTGTGGAGTTCATTTCAAACTGACTCAGCGTCACCATTTCACAAAAATAAGCTCTGTAACACAGCATGTATAATGTATGTTGCCTGCTGAGGAAAAGGAACAGACACAGGCAGACCTGACAGCCCCGGGGAGTCAAATGAGTGAAGGAGAAAAGTTGATTATAAGGCTCTTAACGACTCCGCTAATTACCATTGATGCTAATTAGCTGGAGCTTCAAGTTAACTGCACGGAGGGTAATCAGTGTCTGGAACGAAACAGAAGTTAGAGTCAAACTATCATCTCTCAACCCTTCATGGGGCACAGTAAGATGTTATACACTGAGCTGTTAGGTCCCAGAAATGTTTGTGTGCTTTTCATGGTGACATCTGACAGGCCCTCAACACGACAGTTAAAGTTTAAATAGTAAGCCAGTCTTAGCATAGGAATGAAGTTACTTTGATGAGAAAAGTCATGGAATCTTTGGAATAATGAGATGTTTATACAGAATTCATTTTTAACATTTGACCTTTATAACAATGGTTAATGTGTTGGTTTCTTTCCGAGTGTGCTGTGTGTAATCATACTGACCAATGCACTATTTCTCATAGCACACAACAAAATACACACAGAGACACACACACACACACACACGTCCATTTAGCTTGACTTATGTGGTTAGTGACTGTTATTCTGTGCAGTAAATCCAGGTTTCTCCCGATGCCGAGATACCAGCTTAATCTTCTCCCAGGCTGTCGACACAACAACTGCTGAGGCTGATTTACTGTGGTCAGCTTCAATTACCAACCCTGAGAGCCAAAGGTATTCCTCAGGGTCCGGATGGCCATACGTTTCAAGGACAATTATTTTTAATGAGACTGCCTCTAATCTATCTGCATGTGGGTCGAGGGACGCTTGACAAATCTGTCCTTCAGAGGGCTTCCTCCTCACTCTGATCTATGGTTCAAGTTCATTTCCCCTGCCTGTCATGCCGTGTGTAGAGCCACTATCAGTATGTTTCACCTGCCGCGACGTCTCACTAGTTGAAAGACAGGCCATGTGACTTAAATGGCAGTATGGTATTTGTAGTTCTAAAAAAAAGTCACTCTATGTATGAAAATGAATGAGACTGAAAGTTGCAGGCATGTGAGTGGGGATAAATAAACTTTTTATCTAAGACATTTCACAGAATTTAGAGTAAAGTGCTAAATCCATGTTAAAGTAACTGGCGGCTCCTGCCTTGCATCAAGGCTAATATAAAAGAAATTGCTCCACATTTGATTTGTACCTTTACATAATTTCTTGCAGGCTTAAATGAACACTTCAACATATTTTCAAGCCGGTTGTTTTGTGGTGAAGTGTACTGCTGTGATGTTGTCGCTGTAGGAGAGAGGCTTGGGAGCACCTACAGGGCTACATCCCAACCTGGTGCCTTCACATTAAAAGCAGAATAGTGGCTGTTCCAAGCAACAGAGAAAACAGGTGTGTGCTTCATTTCTAAGTGAGGCTACAGCCCATTGACAATAGGGCAGTGAAAATAACATATATTAATTAGTAATTTGAAAACTACATATAGCCCCTTTTTAAATGGTTCAAGAGGGGAAGAGCTAGCTAACTACTAGAGCGCTTGCACCACATGTAAAGTCTTTGCCGCAGCGGCCCGGGTTCGAGCCCGGGTGTGGTCCTTTGCTGCATGTCACTCTCTCTCTCCCCACATTTCCTCTTACTCAACTGTTCGGTCATAAATGTAAAAGTGAAAAAGCCCCCCAAAAACTTTAAAAAAAGAATATTGATAAAAGGACTACTTGCATCCAACGAAGGTTAAAGTCAAGGGAAACTGGACTTGGTTGAAGATACTGGAAGACGTTTCGTCCATCATCCATCCCTATTCGTGGATGACCTTGATGACTGAGAATCTTCACAGACATCGACTACTTGCATGTGAAAGGGGTCATTTGCAGTATGGGAACACACAGATAATCATCCAGTTCCACTCAGCTCTACAGTTCTTTATAATGACTTTCAGCTCATCGTTTTTGTTTTCTGGCCCACACTTTTACTGTTTTGGCTCTCTCTCTCTCTAGCATTGTGTAAGGCAGGAGCAGGCAGCCATTTTCAAAACTCACCCACTAGTACAGCAGACAGACTAAGGAGTTAGTGGAGACCACAATCACAGCTAAAACGAGGTGCTAATGTTGCTTTGTAGCAGCTCGGTGTGTAAATAAGCAACTGTGAATAACTGTTTGTTAATATGTTCACCACAACAGCTTAAAAGGTGATATGTTGGAGTTGTGTTCCAGTGACCAAAAACAGGATTACACAGCTAAAAAGCAACTGAGGAGCAGTCAGATGACCGTGCAAGCTTTAAGATTATACCAACTCATTTGGAAGTAGAAGCAAAGGCAAATGGTAAAATAATTACCAGGCCAGAAATTTTCAGACAGACTTCCTGGTTATACCAGTTGCTGTAGTTTTCCTGTGCAATGAGGGGTAACTACCAACTTTACGTGTTTAAGCTCAAAATAAGATGGTCAATAATATGAGCTAACAGTTGCCTTGTATGACTGCTCATGTTTCTTGCAGTGTGTTTTAGAGATGTTGCAACGTTCCCACTAAATAAGTAAACCAATACAAATGATCTAGAACAGGGATGGTGGGTTACATTTGAAGAAAAAGAATTTAGTTTTTGACAACGTCTTATTAATACATTAATTAAGTTCTGCATTTCATAGCCCATTTCAGTTTCATCCATGACACTTTTTCTTTACAGCATACAGTACCAGTACAGAACTGTAACATTGCAAAAATCTGTAGAGGTGCAGATTTAGCCATGCTGATCACCATCCATGTCTCTGAGCTGAAGAAACAGCTTGGCTTCATTAATCTGATCTATTTTCTCCACCAGACTTTGATCCTCTGCTGCTGCTGAGTGTACATCTCCAAAGGGGCACCGCCCAAGGGGAGTGTCTCCTGCCATGATTCCCAGCAGAGGCCCTGGTTGTAGGTTTACGGGAGCACTATGGGCTTGGCAGTGTGCTGGTTGTCCAGGCCTTTCATGTCCCGTAGGGAACTGGAAACGACTGGGAAGACTGTTTGATTTACCAGCTTGACCTTATGACTGTAGGTAGTAATCACAGCATGGGCTTCTCATGGTGTTTGTGCACTCATGTGCATGAGTGTCTGGGATGGAGAAAGAAAAAGTATAAACAAGAGGAGTGAGAGACAAAACAGTAAATTTGAATTTGTGGCATGTGCATCCAGATGTGTATCATGTATGTGCGTGTGTCTGTTTGTGATGACAACTGTGCGTCCTGGAGTCTTATACATGTTTTGTATCTTTTGTTTTAAACCTAGCTTACTGTTCTGTTTGCTAGACCACTACCACATTCTTAGTGACTCTAGCCTCAGGCTGTTGTGTTGCATTTGTTTCCTGCCTCCATCTGGGTAATTAGATGCATTGCATGTGTCACACTGAGTTTTGTCTCCTGTTAAACTCTGTGACCAGATAGTGATTGAGTTGTAGCAGTCTTTTATCTTCTGCTTGGTCCTCTGATGAAGAGTTCTCCCTGTGGGCATGGCACTCTGGCTTAATTCGTTGTGGTAAGAGAGCCTGTAATGTTGCTCTACACGGTAATCACTCAGAGCTGCTCTACAAACACAGCATCAGCATGCAGACACAGCATTAATGGAAGAATAGTAGCACAAAAAAAGATACTTTGCCAACACTAAAACAGATGAAACCCTCAATCTAAATATCAGAGCAGCACCCATGTTGCCTATGGTAATGATGGTGTCTGCCTAACGTTGCCCTTTAAATTGCACAGATGGATTGAATATTTGAGCGAGGGAACTTGGTTACAATGACGTTTTTTTTTTTTCTCTTTAACCTCCAGCCAAACAGTGTGACTAACATTGGCAAACAGGCAGACAGGCACAAGCAGAGTGTTTGATGCCCGTAGGAGGCAACAATGACTGTGGGCAGCTGTGCCTCACAAACTGTTCATCTGGCCTGCCAGCTCCACGGATGCTGTTCTTCAGCTGAACCTGCCCTGCAACCGCCCCGTGAAAAAATAATTTTCCAACAGGGAGCAGAGACAGAAATATTATCCTAGAACTAAACCATGTTGAGTGACTGTACCCTAAAAAAAAGTGAACGCATGGATAATACACGTTATGCAGTAAGTTATGTATGATTGCTCCACATGCATTGTTAATGCCACAAGTCAAGTTCTTTTGTTTACTTAAATTACTGTGTGCTGCTCTCTCTCATAAATACAATCAAAGGAACATAACAAATCACATTTGCGAGAATAAAGAAACATACACATTATTCACTGATACACACTGGAGATGTCCCCCTAATCCAAATAGCATATTTGGCAGAGCGCAAATAATGTTTTTTAGTGAAATGTTGTGCATGCCTGTAATCAACAAGAAATACATAGAGCTTTAATATGGAGGGAATGAAAGAATTGCTTGCTAATTGTTTTAATTACTCATTTATCATTAGTGAGGCCAATTTTTTTTTTTCTTTTTCTTGTCCCAGCGGGTCTGCAGCTCTGCTCCGCTAATACACAGCAGCTTGTTTGCCTGGTAGTGGATGAAAAATCCCTGTCCTCCGAGCATCTGTTCAGTACAGCAGGGATGTTGTGTCTCCCCAATGCCCCAGACTACTTGTCTTCACAAAATACAACGTAGAAAGATAAGAGCAAAGCTACTGGCTAAAACCTCACCCTCCAAACGCAGTGTAAGAAATACTGTATATATAGTATAGTATACTGTAATTGTATACTCTTTACAAAGTATAAAATCCACCAATTTATGAAAGGACACTCTTGCAGAAGGAAAGCAATTTCTCTATCATTCAAAATGACTTTAATTTCTTTATGTAAATTTAGGTTTAAATAAATTCAATATTGTGTTTTTTATTTCTCCCTCGTGACTTGAGTCTTTGCATACTGTAACTCTAGTTCATGAGCTGTGAAAATCTCTCTGATAAAGTCATCCTTAGATATGTTCTCATCAGAAAAACGCATAGAGAGCAAGTTACTCACTGTCTTTTTATTGGGGAAGGACAGGCTCACTGTCTATATGGTCAAGGTGAGTGGTTAAGCCTACAGAGCTCCATAGGAGTTTAAAGTCTGTGTGCCAAGGTGCCCTTTGTTTTTGAAACCTTTATTCAGCCAGGATTTGTCCTGTTTCATGCTTCAAGGCCCAACCCAAGCACTGGTGGTAAACCCAAATACTCGTCTAATAGGCCCTTCTAGTTAATTCCACCCTACGCTGACTCAAGTGACATCACTTGAGCAATTCATCAAAATCAGTGGACTACCCCTTCAAGAGAATTTGCTAGATGGTTGATTTTATTCTATTATGGTCAATACTTCAAATTTATAGTCTGATATTTTATTTGAAGAATATCAGCTTTTGCCATCAAACAGAAGATTCAGAGTCCCACAGGCTTGACTGAACAGACTGCAAAACTCTTTTGTTCCTCGGTCTATCTAACAGATGTTTGGATTCTAAGTAGGCCTCATTGTTCCTGTATATAGACGAGGCACTGGATCTCAAAGGGAGTGATTCACTTGATTGCATTGCTGCCACTTCTTTCATAATATCTTGTGTAATGTATGTTTGTCACATTTGTTTGTCGTTTAGTTTAATGTTGTCTTTCACATCACGGTTCACAAGATAAATTTCAGAAAAATATTCAAATAAAGTCATATTAAATCAATTGTTGACGACAAAGTCTATGAATTATCCAGACTAACCCAGGCATTATTATTGGTAAGCCTTCTTTCCAGGGACAGACTGCGGGGGGGGAAATGGCCTGGGAATTTGTCCATGGTTAGCCCACTCTCTGGAGAAATGTAATCACCTCAGCTGAGCTCTTGAGTACAATAAACAAATTAAATTGGTAGAAGCAGTGTAAGGCCTCTACTTTTAGCCTTGTGAAAAAATCCACATTTGACTAATAACATACCTTTATTAATATACTAGTCCTACCGGTACTAGTCAAGGGGAGACTAGTTGTAATTACAGAAAAACAGCTAGACAGTAGCTACACCAGATTGAGAATTACAGGGCCAACATCATTTCAGTGGTTTTTGTTTAATTAACCCAGAAATCTGACTTGTGGTTAGTCAGTAACCATAAGCCATCATCTTAATGTCTCACTGATACCTGGGTAACTGTCCGTTACCTCATTTGCGACTGGTATGGTAGAACTAGCAGCAGCACCAAAACAAAAATCTGTAATTCTGAGGTGCCTTGCTGCACCTGCCTCGAGTGACTTCTTTTTTCCCCTCCCTTATCTTTTCAGCACCACCTTTGCATTTTGTTGCGTTTTTTTTATCCAGGATTTCTGAAGCACAAATAACCGGGTTAGAGGTTAGGTCCGCCTTTCAACCATTTCATCAAGTCCTCTTGTGGAGTGTGTGATTGACTGACATAGCCAATCATATTAAAACGTCCCCTGCCCAGCCCCCGTCTGGGCCAGTAACCACACACTGTGGGCCAATCAATCAAGGCACATACCAATCAAGTTCCAGATTTTTGTCTCTATTTTATTACTGTGTGGGTTTTTTAGCCAATTGTCCAGCAGCCCACAGGTAAAAACTCTCACTACTCCCTATGGCCAGTCTGCCCTCATTTCTCGCTCACTCCTGATTTGTTTCGTTTTTGAGATTCAAACACAAAAGGCATCTTCACACATCCCTAGTGCAAACACACACACACGCACACACACTCACACACACACTGTCTGTACCACAGCCACAGCTCAGATCCACCCACAGTTATGTGTGTCAATTATAAAATGTTGAATGTAGATGCTATTACATAATTCCAAGCCAGTTTGAATAGCAGGAAATCTTCCCCGTACGCATCCCTAACGACTGTAGGGAAATCCTGTTAAGTTACAACCCTGTCCACCCCACTCTACTGCTCTCCAGTTGCCTGCATACTGACAGTCTTACATGATGACCTCACATTACACAGTACAGCACACAGAAGCATCTCTCCATTGAACTTGCCTGTTTAGTTTAGCAGAAGAAATTGTGTGTTCTCCTACTGCTGTAAAGCAGAGCCAGCAGCAGCTAATGTTACGGGGGAAGAAAGTGGTAGCCAGGAGGTAAAAATCATTCATCTGCTTTTTGTGGTGACATGAAAAGTGTCTTTATATGTATGTATATGTGTATCTATAGCCTATTAAGTAGGCTATAAGTTTCATAATCATTATACAATTTAAATTAAAATGACGGATAAATAGATTATGACAGAATGTTTACAACCCTCTGTCAAAAAGGACGGACAACGAGTAACCGCAGGTTAACACACCTGCCTTAATAACACAGTTGTAACCAAAATATTCACCAGATGTCACACTAGAAACACTGGTTTCACATTGTAGCACTGTATGTGCATCTGCTGTAGACAAGTCTAGCATTATAGCCATCGCTCCATATAAGGTGAGAGAGAGAGCTGGTTTGTTTTAGTTGTCTAAGTTACTTACTGTGAGCAAAGTAGACCGTGGCCAACTAAGAACAAAGTAAACTGATGATTCACATTTACATTTTTAATCATAGCTGTGTGGCTCTAGTCACGGCAATGTGGTTCTGTGGGTCTGACAGTCCACCACTCAAATGGCATTCTGTACAGAGGTTTGTACAGCTTTTTACAGAGTAAAATGTACTTTTCAAGCACTTTCAAGGTCAGCAAACCAAACATGTAAAAACCCTCAAAGCCTTTTTCATCACATCTAAATTGTTAATCTAAATGCACTTGCAAAAAATAATGTTTGCTGAATTCCTTTATAACCACAGCAATCAATGTATTGTCTGTAGTTAAATATGGTTTACTTTACCAGCTCTTCATATCAACTTTGATTGTATGTTTTGATCATGGTTATGGATGCTCGCAATTTTTTTAGAGTAAGGAATCACCAGAGGACTTTTCTAGCTATGAATGAATGTGGCTCCTCTCTGGGGCCACTTTTTTGTATTTTTCATTAGCCAGCCAGTTGTCAATGACAGCCGAGCATGTTGCTAAAGCTCTAGTAGCTGACGAGCAGGTAGAATAGTTAGCTAGCTACCTTCAATGTGCATGCAACATCAAAGGTCAGAGGAAGTGCACGTATTCTGAGAGCAGATGGTTGCCCTCATCATGCTGGGTTTATACCAGACATGGAGCAGAACACGAAAACACACATTTTCATTTTCTCACCCATGTCAGTCTAGATGTGCGCTCTGCTCTGTGCCTAGTGTGAGACACCAGGAGACAACAACCAAATATAAGAACAGGATTGTTTCACTTGGTTTACATTTATCCAGGCATGTGATTGGTGAGGACAAAATAGCAGGAAAATATACAGCAGAGCACACTGCTGTGATTGAGGGGTCCTCCCCCAAGCAAATGTGATGTTATTTGTCTAACAATATTTATTCAAAAAAACAAAGGTTTTCCACATTATACTCATATGTTCACTGATGAAGGAGGCGTAAGCGCAATGTCCTGAAGTAATGCTTCACATTTTGTGTCATAAAAAATATTAATCACAAAATAATATTGGCTAAACAAGGTATATATAGTGAATGGAGATTTGCTCATTTCCTCCCAAAGTCAAGGTGAAACCACTAAACAGCTGTTCTTAATCAATTGGCCCATTTTTTATTAATACCCTTAACAGTTCTTTTTCATTAAGAATTGGGTTTTTTAAGTCATTACTTAAAAATTGATTAAATTCAATACAGGATTAGAATTCAATTGTTTAAATATAACTAAATATTGTTTCTAGAGCAGCAACAGTAAAGTTTACAACAGCAAAGTCACTATATAAACTCAAAATATCTAACTGGAAACAAATCTAAAATGGCAGTAAAATCAATGATATTCCTGACATCAAAATACTTCTTCCTGCTGTCCTCTGTCCTCCTCCCTCTGCTGCTGGTAGAAAGAGGAGCGACGGGTTTGTTTCAGCCAGCAGCTAAGTTTACAAGAACCAGACGAATTTTAAGATTCACGGCAAACTAAGCTAAACAGGTAGGCTACACACAGACAGCTATCATTTTAGTTTGTTCAAAACAATTTGCTTTTAGCTGAACACGCTTGCTGTGGTTGTACAACATCAGGTCAGGTTAGCTGTCTCATTGTGAACATGTGGCCTTGCTAACATTTAGTTCAAAGTACAACCCCACAGAGTCACTAGCTTAGGCTTGTGAAAATACAGAAGAATTTAATATGTAACTGGGTTATAGAAAACATATAAACAGTATACACTATTTTAGGGTGATTTAACGTAGTGACATGTATTTAATAGGATTTTATATGAAATAATAAAATTTGAAATATTCTGCAGATCATGTATTTTAAGATATTTGCTCAGACCTTCCATATATTCATGTCAATATCTGACACTGTACTTTTTACTATATGTGTTGTTGTTGTTGTACTATAATATGTTTCATCAATTTCACCAATCAAATGATCTACTTGTTAAATACAGCTAAGGATTATTGGGATTTAAAAACTTGTAAAAGTAAATGCAGTTACTAAGCGATGTTTTACTTTCTAGTAATTTAACCACTTTTATGTGTCTGATGACCGAGGCTCTTGATCCCCAAACTTTAACAAAAAATAAATCTATTGTTTACAAGAAGATGCATTAGTCTTTCACACAGCCAACAGAATTCTTAAAGTTGTAGTAAAGAATATTCACATTTTGTAAAGATAAAAGATAAATCCATCCAGTGTGTCATTTTTTACAGACAAAATTGTCCCCTGTGAAATGGCCTCCGAGTGTCCCTTTCTGTCAGTCAGTGTGCTATTGGTAAGAGACTGCACGGCCTGGCTGTCAATCATTCAATCAGTTAAGAGCAGGCTGGTTCCGTCAGGTCAAAAAGTTTGATGCAAGTTCATCAACTGAAGAGATATCACATCCTTTCATCACGTCCTTTCATCAGTCTGACAACCTTTCACATATTCTGCTGCTAGGGATTCATCCCAGAAACCACAGTTACTCAGAAGGCCACCTGCTGAACGCAACTGGGTCAAAGTCCAAAAGTGCAGACCAGATCCAGGTTTACCATCAACCCCCCCACCCCCAATCACGTGGAAACTAATCAAGTATCAAGGTACTGCAAAACAACCTTACATCATCTTCTTTCACAGTGATGACAAAATAGGTAATCTATGGCTTTACAAGTAGAGACAGAGAGAGCATTAATGCGGCAGAAGATATATTTTTTTCTTTTTTGCACACATACAACACACACACACGCGCATACACACAGGAGCCTGTAAATAAAGCCTCTTTAGTGTGAATAGGCAAATTGACAAGATGTGTGTCTTCATCCCAGTAGAGAGTGAGCTAGAGTCATTGAGCTGGATAAGCAGGTAAATATGTAAGTCATTGTTCGTCTGGAAGGTTAGGGAGCACTGGAGTCATATCAAGAACTGTCACCAGCTGCCATAACATCGCATTGAAATTCATGGAGACCGACTCAGTCATGAATATGACAATGTAGGGATGAGATGCTCATGCATGCGCAAGCCTATCAACAAACACACTTAACACAAAGATACACAACACGCACACGTAAACACACACATCGGAGCAAACACCTACTTGCCTCCCAGCGGTCGGGATGTAAATGCATTAAGAACTCAGTGTGTGACGTGAGGCAGAAGGAGAAGAGTGCCAGCTGACACAGGTGGCACAGAGCAGAGATACAACTTAGTCCAGCCAATACAACCACCACCACCCCCCAACCCTGCTGAGGAGGGCTGCTAAGACAACAAATATGAGCAGCACGCTGGCACATGAAAGCAAAGACAGGAGACGGACATGGGTTTAAAGAAAGAAAGGAAAGGAGGAGGGGAGAGAGGGGGAGTTAAACAAAAGGTAAGAAGAGCAGAATAACGGGGAAGAGAAATTTGCAAGCGCCTTGTTTTAGAGAGATTGATTTCCGGACAGCAAAAAAACACATGAAAACTGCGCAGTGGATAAGACGTATACCTTTGGTGTGGGAGGCCAGGGTTTGATTCTCACTGTGACACATTTAACAATGTGTCCTTGTACACTTGAGTTGACACTCTAGTTGCTCCAGAGACGTGCAACCTCTGCTATATATAGCAATTGTAAGCTAAACGAGTAAATATAAATGTAAGCTACATTTTGAGGTGGTTTGAAATGGGATCCCAATCGGATTCCTACAGAGAAGTCTCAGTCTGTACACTCTGGACACTCACAGATTTCAAAGTGTTTTTCGTTACTTGCACGACGGCGACGTCTAATCCAGAGTGAAGGAAGCGCATCAGAGCAGCTGAGCAGAATCCATGCTTGATGTGCAGAGGGCAAGATGATAGATCTACTTTTCTCATGCTTCTGGGTTGGAAAGCAGCCTCACTAGCGTGCATAGTTACTGAGCACTATGTCGTTACTACAGCACCCCATGCAGATAGGTTGGTGATGTCTGGACACACAAATTAGATCTGATCACTTGCGAATAACAGTACAGACAGTCTGTCTTAAAGATCTGATTTGAGAAACACATCTGAGTTGCCTGCAGTCTGACCAAAGCCAAAGAGATGCAAGAGAAATCGAGTGCATTTGTGTGTGAGATAGAGAGTGAACGAGAGACAGAGAGATATAAGAGAGAGTGATGAGAGAAACTGTTTGGCTGAAAAGGGGTGTGTTGGATTAGCACTGTCTGTGAAGCCAATTCTAAAGTAGGCCTGCAATGATTAGTTGACGTAATCGACAATGTCGATTATAAAAATTTGTTGACATGAAGTTTCATTGTTGACGTGCTGTTACAAAGATGCTGTTTAAGGGAGAGATAGCAATCTTCTTATTAAGAACATTTCTGCATTACATGGAATGCTAGGGGCAGTATCACTTCCACTGTCTGCCATGACTGCTTGACTTTAAGACTATGAATAAGAAGCATTCATGCGAGAAGCAGAAAGCAATGGAGAACGAGACTAACAGCAGAACGGCTTTTTGTTTTTACAAGTTTGCTATTTCATCACTTTTTGAGATTTTGAGGTGAGAAATTAGCTTGAATACTGGCAGTTGATGGCAAATCGAAAATGTGTTCAAATGTTTTTGGGGTTGAGAAGCTCCACAAGCACCCGTGAGGTTAGCGGTGCCGGCTGGCCGGTGACGCAGAGCCCTCTGGTCCCAGTTACTCAGACCACTGCAGCAGCAACAACAGAGCAGCAGCAACAGAGAAAAGGCCACAACTTTAAGACAGTTTCATTGTTCGTACCGCTGTTATTCTGTCGTTACAATCTGAGTAATGGTTTAACATTTTAACGTAAATCAAGAAACATCTGGCTCGTGATAAAGAGAAAATTCCCAGCTTAGAAACACGCAATTAAAAATAAACTACAGAAGTAGTATGAAAGGGGACTGTTGCTTTATTATTCTAAATAGACATTATATTGTTAGTGTATAGTTGTGGTTATAGTTGTTTTTAATTTGCTTTTATTTTATAGTTCCAAAGCAAAAATCTTTGTAAAAAAGTTAAAAGTTTTAAAGTTAAAACCTACTTGGCAATAAATCAGATCGTGAGCTTATTGATTTGGGTGATAAAGCCTGGCTCTTATCTTGGAGCAGCCTCTCCATAGTTCTTCGCATTCTTGGTTTTGAGGTCTCATGGATGGTGCTGGCTAAGAGAACGCTCTTTTAGTTGTGTTAGCAAACACGTTAAGTGCAATTGTAAATCAGTGACTTTTAGGAGTATCCTACTCTGTCTTGTCTTCTTCCCTATTTTCCCCCTGGCATAGATACTAGTGTTCATTCTGAATAGTAAACCTTGTTCGCTTAATGGTAACGTGAGACCAGTAATTCACAAGATATTTAATTAGTTAAATTGTTTAATTATGGTTAGGGGTTTACAAAATAATTGTAACTAGTCGATTAATTGAATAAATAATTACCAGATTAGATGACTACGAAAATATCTCACCTGCATCCAAATGATGGCATGGACTGTAACACCCACCCACCCCCACTCACACACACCCACACACACACCCACACACACACTATGGATAGCATCCTCTGCAGCAAGCGAAAGCGTATGTATTTGTAAGAGAAAGACTTATTGTGCTCCACTGCACCTGTGGCAGGTTTCCAGTATTCAGTGGTAGATAAATGGTCTGCTCTTTTAGGCTGGCCTGCAATCTGACCACTCTGCTGTTTATGAGAGGAGAGAAGCAAGAAAGAGAGAGAGAGATGGTGAGTGAGAGAAAGAGAATGAGAAAGAGATGAGAGAGGTAGGGAGGTGAGGAGTAAGGGAGGGCTGGAGGATGAATAGGGAAATGCGCAGCAGATGATTTGTAACATGACTACCTTCTATTAATCTCTCCTAATTCACTTCCCTACTGCAGGGAGGGAGGAGCAGAGAGCACTGGGAAAAGATGACAGAAGAGGAGAAAATTATAGACAGATGTGTGATTTTAGAATACATGTAATACCTCTGAGACAAATTACATGCAGACAGGATTTGAAGTCACAACGTCCCGGTTACCAGATAAGTTTATTACAGTGTGTCTACACCGAAAGTGTTTCCGAGTTTTTTTGTCCATCTTACGCATGAGAGACTGATCTTTCAGTGTGAGTTTCCTGATGCAAAGAGAGGCGCCACTCAAACAGCTGACCGCCTCTCTCTCTCTCTCTCTCTCTCTCCGTTTTTGTTGTTATGTTTGTTGCAATGTTTCTGTCCAGATTAAAACAGCTAATCTGTGGGCAAAAACAGAGGACTTTGCAGTCAAAAACTCTCCAACCTCTTTGCAGCCAGAAGCTTTGGCTTAGCCAGTGGTGAACAAAGTAGGCAGATCCTTTTTCAGGTAAAAGTATACCTCACTGTAAAAATACTCTGTTATAAGTAAGTACTGCATTGAAAATGTTAAGTAAAAGTATGTTAGTAGGCTATAAGCAGGAAAATGTAGAAGCCTATTAAAGATAAAAGTACCCTATTCAAAGCAGAAAGAAATATGTCCCCTATGACTATTATTAGATTATTATTCCTCATGCATTACTGTAGTTGGTTGAGGTTGAACAATTTTGTATCAGACTGCAATTAATTCATTATGTATTAATCAGTTGATTATTCTCCATTAATCAATTGTAAAGATTCTGAAAATTGTGAGAAATGTTGTCACAGTTACCCAGAGCCCAAAGTTCACAATGCTTGTTTTGTCAAAACCTCAAAATTATTAAAACTACATTAAAATAATGAAAAGGAAAAGCAGCAAATCTTCATGTTTGTGAAGATGGAACCATGAAATGCTTTTACATTAGTAACTAGTAACTGAAGCTGTCAGATAAATGTAGTTAAGTAAAATGTAGCAGTATTTCCCTCTGAGATGTAGTAGAGTAGATGTAGAAAGTGGCATCAAAAGAAAACACTCAAGTTAAGAATGAGTACAGTACTTGAGTAAATGTACTTTGTTACGTAGCTACCTGAAACTAAGGAAAGAACTGGAGATGTTTTTTTTATATTTTGGCTCTGGAAAGAACATTATCATTCATCACGAAAATGGCTAACTTTGAGCCACAGGGCTTTAAGTGGGAGCCCCCTCCCCGTGTCATCAAGGCAATAAAATGTGCAACAAACACTTGCAACACAAAACACTATTCATAAGCTGAAATGTGTAGCCTATTATAATTTCTATTTGTGCTGGTCAATTATGAACAATAGGTCAAATTTAACTGCTAGCAAAAACTTGAGAGAATTGAGTGGGGCTGAGGGGCTGCTGCTGCAAATATTTGAATGGCTCCTCCTCTAACAGATGTAATCTCACTCCAAACTTTTGATAAAACTTGAGAGCCCTGGTTTATACTAGGCTATAGTGAAACAAGGCATGGTAGTCAGCTACTTAAGCACGGATCTGCAACTGTTTGCTTCGTAACGTAATTTATTTTTACTGCAGTTTTACCAATACTCAGGTACACAGCTTCTCCACCGTCTCAGTCACTGTAACTTACGTGACCCATATAATATACAACATAACAGCACAGGACAGCAACACAGTGGAAGACCCAATCACTACAGTAATGTTAGTTACTGCGGTCTAACTGTTTTAAAGTGTGGCAGCACTCTCATTTATAATGTCCAGTCTCACTAACCGTTTCGAAATCATCCAAAACATTTAGCTGTGCTCACATTGCTGAGCCTCTCTGGTGAAAGACAAACAAATAGTTACTGAAAAGTGACAGGCGAGCTAATGCCAATGTATCAAGTTGGGTAAATGCAATCAGTGTAATGTTATCATGCAACCAGCATGGATTAATTTAACATCAAGCTGATGAAAATATTACTATTAAAATGCACTGTTGCTACGGTGTGTCGAATTTTGATTTCTCATGAATTTGAGCACGCATACAAGCACACACCATCTAAAAAACGCACAACGCTAGTGGCTGCTAAAAACTACATATAGCCTCTTTAATGAGCTATAGGTACCTGGTAACTGTTGCAGTTCTGTGAGGATTTCGTGATTTGTCTACCCATGTCTACTGGAGCGAAGTGTTGATGTCCATGGCTGTTTCTCAATACCGAGTTCGCCAAGTTCGGACTTCTGTACTTTAAAGCTTGAACTTGGCAAGTTCGGTTCGGGAGTACAAATTCCCAGGAACGGGAGCACGCAGTCAGTCATTCAGCAATTGGAACAGCAGCGGACTTGATGACGGCCGGACCCGCTAGCGGGCGGGACCTCATATCTCTGAAAATGTTGATGTAATTTTTTTAATCAGCTCTGTCTTGAGAAATTAACCATATATTTGGAGTATAAACAACTATATTCCCGCATAAAAAACTCTTAAAACTACTATATGTGACACAAGAACAGCAGTATTATAAGTTACAGTTTTCTCCTCCGACTTTTCCGCTTTTTGGCGGTGAAATGCATTATGGGATATCTGGCTATCCGAAGTCTACAGAAGTCACCTCCGATGCAGGCTTGGTAAAACAAGCAGAATGTACTACATTACTGTATAGCTTGCTATGCTACTTAATTAGCTAGCTTACATACCTAGTGAAACACTCATAAGGCTCCTTGTCGGATTCTTCTGCTTCTCCCAAAACTAGCAAACATAATCCCATCACAGAATGTCGAGCTGACAGTCCTGGAATTAGCACACACTTTTTTTTCCAATGTTACTTAAAGATTTATGACTTTACTTCAACTACAAAGTCAACACAACTCTTCAAACTTTTTGCTCTATGGTTTATGTCACTCACTAATGCTCCCTTACTCCTGCACTTGCTCTAGCTGATCACGCACAATGCCTACTGGCATCAATCAATGAGAACACAGAATTGACCCTTCACTAAGCCACGCCCCCCTTAGTAACTGTTTCTGTCAGATTTATCACACAGCTGCCACTGTCTATAACTGCACTCCCCGGAGAAAATTTGTGTAATGTTTGGAAAAAGGAAAAAAGTGAACTCAGAAAGGAGACAGAAAGGTTTGCATTATACATTTGAATGTTCCATTCAGGCTGTCAAACTGACATGAAACAAATAAAGACAGAAGCTAAAGCCTAATCACAGAGTTAAAGTGAACCAACACATCACCTGACGATTGAGACAAAGGGCAACGATATTAAGGATCTTGTAAAGCTGGCTAGGTCTCTATTCACTATTACAATTATTAAAAACAGTAGGGTTATATACAAACAGCAACCTTCCAGTTTCCGCACTGAGACCATACCAGAAATGCCTAAAATTGCAATTCATTGAGTGACCCCTTGAGGCTGGCTCCAACAGGGAGTCAATCTCCATTGACCCCCATGTTAAAATGCCCAACTTTACAGCACAATAAAACATATTTACAGCCTGGTACAAAAGATGGTTTAAGTGTATATCTAATTTTGCCCTTCATGACAACTGTGAGGGGGGTGAATTGTTTTTTGAACTCACCCGTCACCAATAATAGCAGGCTGTGCAATTTATTGGAGAGAAAGAGAACCTCAACGAAGCCTGTGCTGCAGTTGCTGAGTGAATTTCTAGTATTTTATTTATGTATTACAATAATTAGCAGGCATGGGTACATAACATTAGCTTGTTAGCTTAGCTAACGTTACCTAACCAACTAATTAGCCAGCTTCAAGCTTTGGTAATGATGCTCCAAAACCTGTTAGGCCCTGCTTACATTCAAGATTCAAGCACAGATTACTTTTGTGATAACCCAAAGGTGCATTAAAATTTTTGATAAATATATGTCAAGCAGTACCAGTTCAACAGTTAATTTAACATAGCAGCAAGATTCTCAGAGTTCAGTAGGTTTATGGCAGTTGGGAAGGATCTGTCTCTTACTTTCTACCATTGTTGTGTTTACAGGAGCCAGAGGAGCTGATGACAGCATCATTCCAGATGTGAAGCACTAGATTCCAGTTCTACAGAAGTCCCAGATTCCAATGTGGCCCTGCCAGATCCTGCAGCTTATTGCTTTGCTCAGCCTTTTGTTTTTACTTTTACTCCACAACACCTGGACTCTACTGATTTCAGATTATGACAGTGGGTTCTTACATACATAGGTTGTCATTATATGTACCGTTACAACACATTACTTCAAGTCATACAAAACAACTTTTAAATTTGTAACCTTTTATTATTGATGTTTCCATGAATGCAAGATAAGATTTTAATGTGTTAAACTTTTGCTTTTGTATTAGAAATAATTTTTCTTATATAAAATTAATCAGAATAAATTTACTTAAAATAAAATCACATTTTTCATTCATCAGACTTAACTCTCTTAGCACGTTCAGCTTTAATGTTTGATATTTTATCTGTGTTGTAAGATTAACTTATCCTTTGAATTGACAGACAGAATGTGAAATGTAATATTTTCAGTAGTAAAGACAAATGTAGTTGTGATACATCCCAAAATTGTGCAATCATTTTGTGTTTATTTAAATTAAATAGTGGAGCAGTAATATTTTCCAAAAGCTCAGGGTTTAATATTATTCTAAATATCATCGGCGTCGCCAGGTCATTTTTCTGGGGCTTTAGCCCCGGATGTTTTGACTCTAGCCCCGAATGTAACTCAACAACAGCAACAAAAATATTTTCCATGTTAATATGCAATAATCTTTATGATGCAGCCTGTCTCGCAGGTCTTCAAGGAGCGGAGGATACTCACAATAATATTGCTACAATTTGTTTAAAGTTCACGTAACGTGACCCCCCACCGTTACTCAGCCTACCTGCATTTAGAGTGAGCACGAGAGGAGAAAGAGAGAGAGCGCATTGCTCACAGCTTCAGGGCTTGTCCACAACTTCTGAATTGTCCCTAGCAAAATTGTAATCAATACATTTAAATATAAATGTTGTCGGTCAGTGTCTAGTCAGTGTATTTGTTACACAAACGGTTAACAGTCGCCGCAAAGTAGTGACAGAATATCATGACACACCTGACCGCGACACTAAAGGCCCATTTATACTCCTGCGTAGGGTCTATGTGCGTACCTACGCTGTTGGCTAAGCACACAGCCATACATTTATACTTGTGTGTAGGTGTGTCATTCTGCAATTTAACCCCCAAACGCTAATCGGCAGTAGTGCTAAAAGCGTCCACTGTGTTTGTCAGGATTCAAAAGGAGCCCCAGAAGCAGACCGGACAAGTGATGGTGCTTTCAACGGTTTATTTGACAAAGTGTAATTGTGCGAGGGGGTTGCTGGCAGGCAAGAGTGGGGGTCCATAGGTGGGGGACGTTCCTGAGAGTGGCTGGCTGACAGGCTTGGAGGGTGGCGGTCCACACACTGTTTTACGGGAGGCGTGAGTATGGTAAGTTGAGTTCTGGGACTGAGTATCCAGGGCTGATCTCCAGAGATGATTCCTGAGACAGAAAGACACGGTTAGTTGCGGGCACAACAGCAGACGAGCGGCTAGTAGCTCGGGCGGACAGAAACAGGTAACTTAGTTCAATTACTGACTGGAAAGCGGTAACATACATAATACTTCACAACCATCTGGCGTTGAGTGGATGTGTGGCTGCTCCTAAAATACTGCTGGGTTGATGAGGTGCATGTGCGGTGATGACCTCTGCCAGGTGTGTGAGCAGCCAGAGAAAGGCACGCCCCCCGAACACTGCCAGGAAAGTGACACAAACACCACAGGACAAGACGAAAACATAAAAAAAACCCAGCACGCAAATCCCAGACCAAAACAAACACTCAAACAGTCATCACGGCCAGGGGTTCATGACAGTGTAACTAACCGCTGACGTAAATGGGGGTAAAGTTGCAAACGTGCAGCTGGTGTAGCCTTTTCAAATGTTACAGACCGAATGGATCACATTCTGATAGCGAAACGAGTCATTTCGCTCGGGTTGCGACGGTCAAATATACTGATTCACTGTGTTACAGCCGCCGTTTTGGCCGCTAGTAAATGTTACTTCAAAGCACGGGGAACTTCCGGTCGGCTCGGAGGCATCGCATCGGCCTCTCCAACCGCTATGCAGCCCTGTCTGACGACACTCCGGTCCATCCAGCGGATTCCAGTCCCCCTGATACGGATCTCTTTCGGCGGACAGTGCCTGCCGACACTGTTGCATCTCCTTCACCGGCTACATCTCCCGCGCTGGGCCGGCGTCATCCCGGTCAAAAACCTCCGCTTCCCGACGTAAGATCCTGAAGGAGGCTGTGCTACGACGCTCCGGAGGCCGTCTCTACCCTCCACCGTCGGGTAGCCCTTCTCTCAAGTATGTTACTGCTACTCCAACACAACACTCGGCAGCTCACACACTCCATCCTCAGTCCGCACGCAGTGTTGAAGCAGATTCTGCTCAGTCCTGCTCTGGAACCCGACAACCGGCATCTCCTCGTCCACACTAATAATTGGTGACTCCATAACCAGAAACCTCCGTTTCTTTAACGCTACCACTCACTGCTTCCCCGGTGCCACCACAGCTGACATTTTAAAAAAACTCCAGGACCTAATGCCATCGCTCCCGTCCTCCATCACAAGAGTGACAGTCCAAATGAACAAATGACACAGCTCTTCAGCAGTCTGAGCTGACAAAATCAGATTTTAACAGTCTTTTTAACTTTTTAAAGCAGTGTGGAAAGTCCGTTTTTATCTCTGGTCCCATTCCCACAGTTGGTCGCAGTGCTGGCCGCTTCAGTAGACTCCTTGGCCTCCACGACTGGCTCCAGTCCGCCTGCAGGGCTCACCGTGTGTTATGTGGATAATTTTAATATTTTCTGGCAAAGAATGTCTGTTTTTAAGACAGACGGACTTCACCCAAACAAACGGGGCTCAGAAATGTTAGCTGCTCACATACAGCATGTGGTGCGGTCCACACATGACTTGCGTGAATGACTAATCATTCATACAGCACACCTGGACATACCACCGGTCAGATCTCTGCCTCACTGCCACAAACAACTGTCTCACCTGCTGGCATGTAAAACTGTCTGCTCCCAGCGTTGTTCCAAAGACTTCTATTCCTGTCATCATCACGCATAGACCAGTAAACCGAAATGTGCACATCCCACACAGAAATATTAGTAATCTCTTAAGGGTTAGGACAACTGCACCAACTCCAGCACCCAGAACAAACTCATTTAAAATGGCTCTCTTCAATGTGAGATCTCTGTCAAGTAAGACTTTTATCTTAAATGATTTTATCTTGTCTGCAAATCTAGATTTTATGTTTTTAACAGAATCCTGGTTGCAAATGAATGACTATAGCCAGCTAGCTGAACTGTGTCCGCCTCAATATGATTGTTTTAGTCAACCGAGGGTCAGTGGTCGTGGCGGTGGGCTAGCGAGCGTGTATACGAAATATTTAAAATGTCATCAACTACGCTGTGATGAATTTAACTCCTTTGAAGTTCTCACTCTTAAACTTGGAGGGCTGCAACCTATCATATTTGTTATAATTTATCGCCCCCCAAAACCGCCTGGAGGATTTTTATCATAACTTCCTGAATTTTTATCTACTCTGGTTTTAAATTATGACAGAATTGTTCTTTGTGGGGATTTTAATATTCATGTTGATGACCCCAACAATGTTAATGCAACTGACTTTTTAAATATGGCCACTTCTTTTAACTTCAAACAACATGTCAAAGGGCAAACACATAACCGTGGTCATACACTGGACTTGGTTTTTACCCTGGGTGTCAGCATTTCCTCTGTGGAATTAGTGGACATGACCATATCTGACCACAGATGTTTTGTTTTTAGCTGTGATTCGCCTGTTACTCATGCCACCTCACCAAGCTCCGAGTGTTCTCGCATCTTTAATGAACAAAGAGTTTCAAAGTTTTGCGCATTCTTTCAGAGCCAAAGATTCCAACACCAACAATCTGGTCGATCACTTCAGTCATATCTGCTTGTCGTCACTAAATATTACTGCTCCTCTAAAGGTTAGGCCTACGTCTAAAACTAGTAAGCAACCCTGGATAAATGACAGCATTCGCAGCCTCAAAAGGGAATGCAGGAAAGCAGAGCGCAGATGGAAAAAATCCAGTCTCCATTACCTCAGTCTGAAGGATTTATTAATTAACTACAATAACATGGTTAAGGATGCGAGAACACACTATTTTTCTGAACTCATTACTACTCATAAACACAATCCCAGGTTTCTGTTTAAGACTGTGGATCAGCTGGTAAACCCAACCCCTCCTTGTGCCTCTGCTGGAAGTAATGATGACTGTGAATTGTTTTTATCTTATTTTACCAATAAGGTGGTGTCAATCAGAGCCTCTATTACCCCCAGCGGCCTCTTACTCAGCGGTTCCTCACCAGCAACAAGAGAGTTTTAACCAGTTTTATCCCATCGACTTGTCTGAGCTTTTAAAAACAGTATCACAAATGAGAGTGTCCTCCAGCCCACTTGATGTAATACCTACAAAGTTTTTACTGAAAGTAATGGATTCTGTTGGGCCCCATTTGATCTCTGTTTTCAACAGCTCCCCATCTACTGGTTGTGTCCCTGATTATTTTAAAACGGCTTGTGTGAACCCACTTTTAAAGAAACCTGGTTTAGATCCCTCCCTCCCACATAATTTTAGACCAATTTCAAAACTGCCTTTTATTGCAAAGATTCTAGAAAGAATTGTGTCCAAACAGCTACTCACTGTACTGGAAAATAACAAAATATTTGAAAAGTTTCAATCTGGTTTTAGGAAGTACCACAGCACTGAGACTGCCCTGCTTAAAGTCACCAATGACCTTTTAATGTCTGCTGATGAAGGCATGTGCTCAGTCCTGGTACTCCTGGACCTTAGCGCTACTTTTGACACCATTGATCACAACATCATGTTAGACAGACTGAGGCACTGGGTGGGGATCTCTGGTACTGCCCTAGAATGGTTTTCATCCTACCTGTCAAATAGGAAGTTTTGTGTGTCTGTAAACAACTATGTCTCTTCGTTTCTTTTCATATTTATGCTGATGACACACAAATATACTTGCCCGTCAGATCCACAGACCCTGGAATGCTGAGTTCACTTAACAACTGCCTTTGTGAAGTTAAAAAATGGATGTCAAATAATTTCCTCCAACTGAACTCAGACAAAACAGAAATCCTGGTCATTGGGTCCCAGATAGTAATTTAAATTTCGAGCAGCACACCACAAAGCTTGTTCAATCATGTTTTTATCAACTTAGAAATATAGCAAAAATTCGATCTATGTTAACTTTTAAGGACACCGAGACCATTTTACACGCCTTCATCTCATCACGCCTGGATTATTGCAACAGCCTTTTCACCTGTTTAATCCAAAAATCTATTGATCGACTCCAGACTGTCCAGAACTCAGCTGCCAGGCTTTTAACCAGAACAAAGAAATATGTCCCAGCCAACCAATCACAGAGCTTACGGTGACTCGACGTGTAGTTACATTTTAGAGGAGGCGCACGTCAGGTGACGGTGTAGCCTCTGCGTAGCCCTGTAGCCTATGCCGTCACCTACGCCATCACCTACGCCGTCGATTTGACACGGAAGTATAAATTGCACTTAACACCTGTCCTCCGTGTCCTGCTGCCTCTCTCCCACTTGCTCAGAAACACTTTGCTCTGTTTGACTGTCTCTCTGCTCTAGGATGCTTCATTCCCTCTATAGCGGATGTGATCTGCACTTATCAGAAATGCTGAAGGTAACATTTGTGTGGAATTGTGGTGATATTTCTGTCTGATCACAAGTGTTTTCAGTTTCGGTGAAGTCTGATTAATTAAGCTAATTTATCATTGAGGTGAAAAGGTGCCATATGCACATTTGAAAAGACTTAAGGCTACTTCAGGCATGCCTGCATGTATGTAGACTCAGCTGGGATTAAATTAAATGAGAAAAGTTTATCTACAGGAACATATCTGACAGCAATACAGAATGCCTGACAAGCTGCATTATATTACACTATATTCTTCTTATTTTGAATTGTCACCTGAGACATTTCCTCAATAAATTGGTGCAAAGAAACTCACCAGAATGCAGAAAATTAAGTGTTTAAAGCCCAAATTTAATATTATCAGTGTTAATTATTATCAGTAGTAAATCATAATAAATGTAGGCTATAAATATAATTTACTGTTACTTTATAGACGTATTTTGGGTAGGCAGCAATGGGGAGTTGGGAGGCAGTTTAAAACATGAAAGAAGAAACGCCCCTGCTGTGAATGACAATCACATTATTTTATCTTCATGTATAAATGGTGAATTTAAGTGTTAATTGGAAGTAGCGCCCATGTGGAACTTTTGTCACGGGAGCACTTGCGCTCCAGGTAGCCTCAGGGAGAAACCTCCGCCCACCCCTCAGATGCGATCCGGATGACGAAATGAACACGCTGTGTTTTCATTGCTACTGAACCTCATCTGTATTTTACAGGTTAGTAGTTTATAAAACTTGTCAGTATCGACATCTAAAAGCCTAGCTTGATGTGAGTAAATGTTATAAAGATGTTTTGATAGTGTTTAGAATATTTTTCTCGAACTTTAAAAACTCCGCCATGGTCGGCGGCAGGTTCAGACGCCGCGTGGTGGGGTAGGTATTACCTTATCTAGTGTAGTCTTGCAGGTACAACACTAAATAGGATGTATCTACTTTGCACATTATTTTATTCGGTCTCCTGCACATAAAATAACATAAGAATTTAAGTCAAGGATGTGGTATTTAAGTGCCTTATATTAAAACACTGAAATTTCAAATTACACATAAGGACAATTAATTTCATACATTTCATTAGAAGGAAATAAAATGTTGCACATCTCTAGGCTATAATTGAATTCTCCAAAGTGTTTTCACATATTTAGATTGACTATTTTATGTGTCCAAAAATAGGGAGTCAGGATGAGGGTTAATAACCAAGAAAAGAAATCCTAGATGAAAGTGTGAAATTTACAAGGAAATTCCCTGAAATTAATGTCATAAAAAATTTAAAATTTTCTTCTGAAAACGCCCAATCTGAGGCAAAGTCTCTAAGGTGCATGATAGTGATTGTAGGCTAAACTCAGGAGTATTTCCTCACTGCTAAATCCGATACTACACGGCAGACGTGTGTGTGTTGCAGCCTTGCAAAGTGAAGTTTCTTTCATAAATGTGTGACTATAATGGTAGAGAACATTACATTTTTTTACTTGTAGATTAATCTTGGAAATTAAATTTTCTCTCGGATTAATCCCTCTCTCCGCTGGCTCTTTTTTTTCTATTACAATGGACCTTATGTACAGTTTTACCTTTACATCTTAATCATATTACACAGCCAATAAAATACATGATAGAGATTTGAACTGCAATAAGCACACTACAAATTTACTCGAAATTCGCGATGCCAACAAGCCTCCCTGGCTTTGTCATCCGCCACGATATTAGATTTAGCCGTTAACGTGTCTTTAAATTCATAATTTCCTGACACTATAAACGTGCATTCCTCTGGAGAAATACGGAGCATGCGCCGTTGCGAACACGCCCCTTTTATGCGAACGCACATCAACTCCAATTAAGCTAACACCGGGTTAACACGGACTCAACTAACCAACATCTTATCCACCTTTGAAATATTGTTTAACTCCAGTGTAGGTGTGATCAGAGTTTGTCAACCCTGAGTTTGCCTGATAACCCCGAGTTAACTCTGAGTAGGTTGAACTCCCTTCGTAGTACAGGCCACAGGTGGGACATCTGATCCACACTGTGAGTATGGAAGGGGAAAAAAATGAGTAATAAATGTTGCAGGTGTGTAAAATATAAAAGTTTACTATAAAAGATGCCTCAGTTTGGTTGACAGTACTATTATGTCACATATTTGAGAGAAAATTAAACAAGGGCAAGCAGCACCTCAATATATATATGACAGTCATTAACAATTGTCCACAAGATGTTTTGTGTTGTCCTTTGAAGACAGACAGTGTTGGTAAACGTCAATGTTTTTTAAGATATATATATATATATATCTTAAATACGAGTCAAGGGAGCACCATGACAGTGTCGAACCTCACTTAAAGAGAGTCCTATACTACGCTGGGATTGGCCAGTTGCATATTCAGGGCATGGCTTAGCCAAGGGTCAGTAAGTGGGCGCCCCGCTCTACACTATTTATGTTCTGGTGGTTAAACATTTAATTTTGATAACTATTGATTTAACAGTCATGTAACAGTTCATACATTGAAATATAACAATAAACTGTAGTGTAGTTAGCTAACCTTTAACAAGTTATAGTAATGGCATACCATAGCTTAGCATTCACTGCAAGCAAGTTTAGTTAACTTGCTAACAAAAATGAGCTTTGACCAAGTCAGACCACTGAATGGCAGAGTGAATTATTTTTTTTTGTTCGAAGATGGGTGAGATGATCTCGAACACTTTCGAAGAGAATTAATCTGGTGGTATTATGGGTTGCCACCCTTCCCTTAAAATACGGAATCGTCACATATTTGAGAACCAAACAGTGCGTCCTGTTTTGAATCAAAACGGGACGCTGTTTGTCCCGTATTTCCGAGTTGTCTTTTATGCAGAATCCAATGCAAATCATTCCACCCGCATTCTATGAAAACTTGTCATTTTCTCGCTGCCATTGTTGGTTTCATTAATACCGTCAGGTTAAAGGACCATCAGAGTCAGTTAAGGGCGGGTCTCTGGTAAGGAGTTGAGTTGAAACAACAGCTGTGCCAGCTCGAGAAGCCTCCCTCGTACCCTCTGAAATGAAAGCGGATTCAAAGGTACCGACGACGACAAGAGGGGGAGAAATCAAATAGCCAAACTGCACAATTTTTCAGCCTGTGTTCTGTGTGGTACACAGTGGCCTGTCAGACGTGACAGAATGCCGAGGCAGTGTAATGACTTAATTAAACGTACTAATTTTCTATATTGATCACGCTGGATTTATGCTGCCTACTTGTTAAGAAATATTGTTACAATGTAAATTCCCATGTTGTATGGAATGATTTGTCTTTTAAGGTATAGATATACAGTCAGACACAGAAGCATTAATTTAATAAGGGAAAAGAGAGATATGGGCTATATAATGCACATTTATTTATCAAAACATAGTGCCCAAGTGTGTTATGCTTAACCAGGCTATATAACTGCATCCTTCAATACTATAGAATTGAATTAGAACAGCTGTATGCTGGCACTGTATCTCCTCGGCTGGGCTCAATAAACCATGCTATTTTAAGTCTTCATCAGTCTCCAAAACTTCTTCACACCTGAACCTGGCTCACAACAATATCATTTCAACAATTTGGAGTCACGTGAACAGGATCTCAACAAAACAACAACTGGTAAGTGCAAATTTAGTTTATTTTTGCCTTGCCATGTTGTGTTTGACGAGATCAAAGAAAATCTGTGTTGTAACTATAATATGGCTGTGAATAATTTCTAAGATTATTAAAGAACAGTGTCCTGGCAGATCTCTTGGCGAGCAGGGCTCCGGACAAATGTGTCAAATAATGAATGTTCAAATTTAAATAAAACTTCAAAACTAAAATAAGTAATCGAGTGAGCACAACAGGTCTAAACTATGAATTTGATCCATAAAATCCTTCTGTAAAGGGCAGTGGTTGGTCAGTAGATTTGAGACTTCCAAGACTGCGTGGTGTTTAACCGATGCAGCACAATGAAAGGGTGGTTGTTTCCGGGACAGCTTCGGGCTGTACCCGACACAGTCGCATACCGCACCGTGAGGTTAACTCTTTGGGGAAGACGTTCTGTGGTAAGCACGATATGAGGGGCTTATATCGGTTAATCGAGACCGGCGCTGAGACTGTGTCCAGAGGGAAATAAGGCTCTGTTTGCTTCTGGCTTCAGAGGCCTATTCACTAAGAGTAAACATTTAAAGCAACAAAAATAAACACAATGATGTTTTTTTCATTGTAGAATGTAGAACAGATCAATCTGAAATAATCAATCTGCCAGTATCTGGCAACCAGAGTCAAGAATGCAAATCAGAATGTCTCTGATATTAAGTCAGAATATGCAATGATTTTACACACACATGCCTGAGGAATTATCAGTAGACAGAAAAGTCTTTGGTTTTGTGAATATGTGAATTGATAAAAGCTGAATGACCATGTAAAGAGGTGTTTATAAAAGTAAACAGCAAATGGCTAAAATAAAGGCTACTTCAAACTATGGAAATCCTGCCTGGGATTTCAAATATATGAAAGAATGTATGACAACTTAGTCAGCTGTGGCTTATCAGTGTTATGCTGTGACTGAGAATGGCAAATAAGGAGTAAGTGGCTGAAGAAGCTTAAACAGTGGCAAAGAGCGCTAAATATGCTGCTTCATGTCTTAGGCCCATGATGGAGGCTGTGTTGCAAAATAAAACTGCAAAAGAATTATGAAAATAATACTTAATAGTAACAATATTTGATAAACAGCTGAATTTAGTATTTTCACTGAGTACTTCCAAAGCCCAAAAGAATATGTAAAAATGTGTATCAACTTTTTCAGAAGATATGGTCAATCAAATGCTTTTATAAAATTACTAGTAGTGATCAGTTTATTTTAAATTCTACTAAACGGTTGTCTAATAGAACAATTATCTTTAATATAAACAATTTCAAATGAAAAATATTTTCAGGTCAAACATAGTTTTGAAACCTTATAGAAAACAAGGTGTTTCAGGTGAAATGAAGGAACCCTTCTCTCTTCATGATGGCTCAGAGGAAAGCAGAGGGAGGGGCTCCACATACAACACATGCGCATACTTACACACACCTACAAACAGACAAAAAAAGCAAGCGTCATAGAACAAAGTTGGGCACAGGGCTAGAGACTGTAGGGTCAGCAAGCATTTTAACAACATAGGGGTACAGATGTCACCTAGTCTTATGTCACCAAGGCTACCAAATCAGATTAGCAGGCCACAACACCCAGTTTAGATTTACGTTTATTCATTTAGCTGACGCTTTTATCCAAAGTGACTTACAATTGCTATATATGTCAGAGGTCGCATGCCTCTGGAGCAACTAGGGGTTAAGTGTCTTGCTCAGGGTCACAGTTGACACTACAGTTACACATAGTTCCCCTTCGAGGGAACTCGAACTGTGTCAGTGACGACACTATGGGAACGCCTCTGGGCGTGGCAGGGCTGAAACATGAATGAAACTACTCCAATCCTATTGGCGTTGCTAGAACGGTAGCGTGTGACGGCGTAACTGGAGGCGTATATAAGCACGCCAGCACACAGGACACATTAGCTCTTTTCTATTCAGCAGGCACTCTAGCATGTTTAGAAAAACTACAAGTATCCAACTCTTACCTGGAAGGATGGCAGACAGAGAGATGGCTGGTGATCAATTCAGGCGATGTGTTTTCCCGTGCCCACGTTACATCACGGCAGGCGACACTCATGCCCTGTGTGTTTCCTGTTTGGGGATGCCGCATGCCCAGGCAGCTCTCGAGGGGGCTGCTTGCGGCCATTGCGAGGCCCTGCCACTGAGGGTGCTGAGGTCCCGTGCGGCTCTCTTCTCCCAAGACGGCAGGATGCGCTCTCCCCGTGGATCGGGCCTGGCGGTTGCTGAGGCGGCGCGGCGGCTTCGGTCTTGGGGCTCTCTCTGACGGCATCAGGATTGCCAAGGCTTCCCATGTCTCGTCTGCTGACTCCGACTCCCCTCGGTCTCGTTCGGGAGCCAGCTTCGCGGATTCTCCCGCTCGAGGTATGAGCCAGGAGAGGCTGAAGCTATCCGGCTCTGAGGAGCTGGACGTGCTTAGCATCATGGAGGAGGAAGACTTCCGGGAGAGAAAAGCGGAGCGTCATCGGTCGGCGCCCAGCTATGACAAACTCCTAGAGGTGGTGACGCGGGCAGTGAGCAAGCTCCAGCTCGATTGGCCGCAGGATGTACCAGAGACACATGCTACGAGGAAACTGGATGAGCGCTTTCTGCTGCGCCGTGCGCCGCCTCCGTGCCGTTCTCTGCCGTTTTTTTCCAGACTTGCATGATGAGTTGTGCAAGTCCTGGGATAAGCCCTTCTCAGCTCGTCTGACTACTCCCCCGCTCCGGGTCTACAGCGACGTAGCGGGAGTCAAGGGGTTTGGCTATGGGATGATGCCCCAGGTTGAGGATGCTCTGGCTAGCTATCTTTCGCCCAGTCGTGCATCATCCCTCAAAGAGCCGGCGCTACCTACCAAGCCATGTCGTATGACATCTGCTTTGGTGGGCAAAGCTTACATGGCGGCAGGCCGGGCTGGTGCAAGCCTGCACACAATGGCGGTTTTGCAGGCATACCATGCTGCTGAAGAACATAGACTCGGGAGCAGGCCCCTCTGAGGAGGATATTGCTGAGCTCCGCCAAGCTACAGACTTGTCACTGAGAGTCAGAAAGGAGACGGCCCGCGTTATTGGTCGCTCCATGTCAGCACTGGTAGCCACAGAACGGCACCTATGGCTCAACCTGTCGGGCATCCAGGAGAAAGAGAAGACCTTTCTGCTCGACGCACCGATCGCGACTTCTGGCCTGTTTGGCGAGGCGGTTGACGCCGTCGTCAACAGGTTTCAGCATGCCAGGACGCAAGGAGAGGTGTTCCGGCAATATCTCCCTTGTCGTTTGGGGGCCAGGATGGCGACGGCTGTGGAGAGACATGAGAGGGCCCAGCCGTCATCCAGCTCCTACCGCCAGACCCAGAGGCAGAGTGTCGCCTCTGGGTCGCCATGCTGCCTGCCCCGAGGGGCCATAGTCGGCAGGCGCTTTGGCTCGCATACCATGGGCTGTCGGCGGGATCTCCCCGGCGGACCTCCACTTCAGGGTGCCACCAGGGACCCAAAGCGCAAGACCTCGGCAACCAACCCCGAGGGGCTGGTTCTCACGACAGGTGTCAAAGGAAGCGGGGGTCCCCCTCCTGAGAGGAGGAGACCGAGGTCCTCTCCCTCAGGGCAGCTCAGGAAGCAGGCGCTATTATCGACACCAGGGACGCGCTGGCCTCCAGCAGACACGTGTCAATCTGCCAGCCCCAAGGGGCCGCAGGTGGCAGGAGTTTTCGCTCACATACCGTGGGTTGTCGGCGGAGTTACGAGGGTGGAGGGCGCCGCCGAGGGCCGACGCAGAACACCGGCCACCAGCCCCTGAGCTGGTTCCCTTGAAGAGATTCGCACAAGAATGGCGGAGCCTTGCGAATATTTCCCCATGGGTCCTGTGCACCATAGTAGATGGCTACAGGCTACAGTTCCGGACCCGGCCACCCGTTTTCAACGGGGTGGTCTGGACTGCAGTGCACTCAAGAGGGAGCCAGGTGTTGGAACAAGAAGGGGCCATAGAACGCATACCCCAGCCAGTCAGGGAGTCTGCGTTCTACAGCCGGTACTTCATAGTTCCCAAGAAGGACGGAGGATTGCGTCCGATTTTAGATCTACGGCTCCTGAACAAATCTCTGAGGAGATTCAGATTCAAGATGCTCACCATCCCAGCCATCGTCAGTCAGATTCAATCCGAGGATTGGTTTGTCACGATAGATCTACAAGACGCATATTTCCACATCTCCATCCGTCCCTCTCACAAGAAGTTCCTGAGGTTCGCCTACGGGGGAGTGGCATACCAGTATCGGGTTCTCCCGTTCGGCCTAGCACTCTCTCCTGGCACGTTCAACCAAATGTATGGATGCAGATCTGGCCCCGATCAGGGGCATCCGCATACTGAACTATATCGACGACTGGCTCATTCTGGCCCAGTCTCAAGAGTTAGCGGTTCGGCATCGAGATGTCGTCCTCGCCCACCTTCGGCGTTTGGGGCTGCGGCTCAACACGAAGAAGAGTGTGCTGACACCCGCCCAACAGACTACGTTCCTAGAGGTGGTGTGGAACTCGATGACGATGCGGGCCCACCTGTCGCCTGCACGCGTCGGGTCCATTGTGTCCTCAGTAACCAGGATAAAGCTAGGCCGCTCCATCACTGTGAAAAACTTTCAGAGAGTGTTGGGTCTCATGGCAGCAGCATCCAGCGTAATCCCGTCTGGCCTGCTGCACATGAGAGCCCTGCAGTGGTGGTTAAAATCCAAGGGATTCTCCCCAAGGGGAAATCCGTTCCGTCTGATACGGATTACGAGCAGGTGCCTTCGTTCCCTGTCAGCTTGGAAGAAACCTTGGTTCCTGTCCCAAGGGCCTGTGTTGGGAGTGTCATGTCGCCGGACAATTATTTCAACAGACGCCTCACTCACGGGATGGGGCGCGGTCATGGACGGCCGCTTCGCGAGAGGCTCCTGGTAGGAGCATCATTTCTCTTGGCACATAAATTGCCTAGAAATGGTGGCGGTTTTCAGAGCTCTAAGGAGTTTTCTGCCCGCTCTCCGCGGTCGCCATGTCCTTGTCAGGACCGACAACACGTCCATTATACAAGCTGTCCCTCAGAGCGATGTACATCCCTGGGACCCAAAATCAAGGAGCAGACCTGCTGTCGAGACAGGGGCTGAGGCACGGGGAATGGAGACTCCACCCCGAGGTGGTGGAGTTATTGTGCGAAGACTTCGGCCCCATAGACGTGGACTTGTTTGCGTCTCAAGAGACGACACACTGTCCTCTGTGGTTCTCCCTCTCGCCCCCAGATCCGCTAGGGCTGGATGCCATGGTACAGACGTGGCCGAGGCTGCGGCTGTATGCTTTTCCCCCAGTCGCTCTGCTTCCGGAGGTTCTGGAGCGGGTCCGTCAGGACGGTGTCAGCGTACTGTTAGTAGCCCCGTTTTGGCCGGCCCGATTGTGGTTCTCGGACTTAATTTTGCTCCTAGAGGGCCCGCCAAGGCAGGTCCCTCTGAGCGGTGCAGAGAACGAGAGGTGGACCCAGTTACCTGCCCAGTGACTACGGTTCTGGAGTTCCTCCAGGACCGTTTCTCTGCTGGCCTTTCCCCATCCACACTCAAGGTGTATGTGGCTGCCGTGGCAGTAGGCGTATATAAGCACGCCGGCACACAGGACACATTAGCCCTTTTCTATGAAGCAAGGCACTCCAGGCGGGGTGAGGTGTGGCGGACCGACGCTATCACCTCTCTGAGGAGGGTGGGGGATCTCCAGGCACTTTCGGTGTCTCCGCAATGCCTGGAGTTTGCCCCGGGGAGGGTCAGAGCCATCCTGCACCCCTGTCCAGGCTATGTCCCTAAGGTCCCATCCAGGTTGGCAGGGTCCACGGTGCTGCAGGCGTTTCATCCCCCACCTCATGTCACGGCAGAGGACGGGAGACTTCATTTACACTCTGAGGTCTTCCAAGGTGGAGGAAAGCAGACCAGTTGCTGGTGTGTTTCGGGTCCCCCAAGGCTGGGCTCCCCGCTTCCAAACACACGATCAGCAACTGGATTGTTCAGACTATTTCCCTGGCCTATCAGGTGCGCGGGTTACCTTCACCTATGGCTTTAAGGGCGCACTCTACTCGAGGCATGGCGGCTTCCAGGAGGGGCGTCGCTCCAGGATTTGTGTGATGCGGCTGGCTGGGCCACCTCATCCGGTTCTACAGTCTGGACCTTCCTTCTGCACCCGGCACTCGTGCGCTCTCCTTCTAGTCGTGCCGTCAGGTACTGCACGCTGGGGGCAGGCGGGGTTTCGGCACGGCCTAAGTGGGTATTCTCGTTCCCATAATGTCGTCACCGACGCAGTTCGAGTTCCCTCGAAGGGGAACATCTCGGGTTACGTATGTAATCCTTGTTCCCCGAGAAGGGGAACGAGACACTGCGTCGGTCCGCCACACCTCACCCCGCCTGGAGTGCCTTGCTTCATAGAAAAGGGCTAATGTGTCCTGTGTGCCGGCGTGCTTATATACGCCTCCAGTTACGCCGTCACACGCTACCGTTCTAGCAACACCAATAGGATTGGAGTAGTTTCATTCATGTTTCAGCCCTGCCACGCCCAGAGGCGTTCCCATAGTGTCGTCACCGACGCAGTGTCTCGTTCCACTTCTCGGGGAACAAGGGTTACATACGTAACCCGAGACGTTGTAAGTCTGACACTTACAATGATCATAACAAATACATATTGAGGTCATGCAGAAATCAGTATTACTTCTGTGTGCAAGCTGCAAATAAATAAACATTAATTAAATTAAATTATCACATTAATGAAATTGTCTAAATTCAGTTACAATGTAGGCTGCCAATATATTCTTTTTACATGTTATGTCTAAAGATTTTGCTTAAATTACATTCATAGAGCTTGTATTGAAAACTGGACAAACTATCAAGCACATAAAAACTTGTATTCAATTAGCTATAATTTTGATTCTAAGTAAAAGATAAATAAATATTAAATTGAGTTTGTAGGCAAGGTTTTTGTATAGTAGGATTACTATGAACCACTCCTCCTTCTAACAGCATTTTTTGAGTTCTGATTAATTATTGTTTTAAACTAATTTAATGTAATAAAGTTAACTTCTGACCGGTTGATATGATCTATTTTAATTTTTCAGATAGGCAAGGCAACACATTTCAACAACAAGGCAATTCAGTGCAAGTGCTTTACATAAAAAAACAAATTAACATAGGGCAATATAAGGATACATTTAGATACAATGAAAGTTTACAGTTAAATAGAAAATAAAACTAAGATAAAACATAACAGTAAAAGATACATTGCATGTAAAATATTAATTCAAAGTCTTAAATTTAATTTAAGTTAAGAAAAGGAACCAGCGTTCTGAATCAGCTTCAGCTGTCTGACTAATATCATTACACTAGTTTAGTCACTAAAGATAAATGTTGTTGTTTTCAGATTCTGCTGTGACAAGTTTTTATCCTATATTTTTAAGGTGATAGTAAGCTGGCTTTCTAATACTAGGACTATTGTGCTGTTAAAATTCTGGTATGAGTCCATGACTAAACCACTAAGATTTCTGGCTTGGTTTGTGGTTTTGTTTTTTTAAGATTGTTGGTTGAAGCTGAATAATGACTTTTAATTGTTCTTCCTTTGCTCCATAAAAAAGAAAAATAACGTTTTAACTTTGTTTAATTGAAGAAAATTCTGGCATATCCAATCTTTGATGTGTTCCATGCAGCTACTCAGTGTTTGTACAGGATTAAGTAATATGGGTGATCTATTTCACCTTATTCAGATAAAGACAGTAGCACATTTTTTCTAAACTGGTCTCATAAATTTCAACCTTGAGGTCAGGAGCTCACAAAACAGGCTGTCTGATAACATACACACAGAAATAAACATCCCTTGGTGCTCCCAAGATTGTTTACATTCCATCTCTGAAACTGAGTAAGCACGTTTTACAGGCATCAGATCAAAATTCACATTTTATTTATTTCTGAAATTATAATTATTGGGTTCCTTAGAGTTTATTAGGGCCTTCGTATTAAACACTGTCGACTTTGTACTTTCCGCTCCTCAACTAAAAGATAACTTGAAATTTGAAAGTTTTGCTACACTGTAGGCAATAATATTTTATACTTTAAAGAAACAGGTAAACATATTAAAATCTTATATTATTTAAAATAATAAATCAAAAGTAAAAAGATGTTTTGACACCTGCCACTATCCTTTTATATATTTTATTCCTAAAGTTAATAAACCTAAAGGATGGGCACTTTGTTTAAAGTTCTGGAAGCTATGTGCAATTCAAATATTGACAGAGGTTTATTCAAATCTGACCTCATTACTTTATGATTCCAAATTTTAAGCAGTGGTGAATTTGTGTTCACCATTATCAATCTGATAGTCAGTAATATTTCTACAAAACAGGCCTTAGAGGTAAAAGAGCCTTTTTGACCTTGTTGACCCGATGAAAGCACTTTGCTTTTGAGAAAGCAAGTGAACAGACTCCTCCTGAAACGTTCGACTGAAAGAGGTCACAGAGCATTGCTTGCCAAGCTATCAGCCAAGGGGTCATCAACAAGGGGTACATTTTGGAAAATGGTTGCCTCCTCTTTATACCACACAGACTATGCTGCCGTCTGCTGTGCCTCCTCCACACACCAAAACAGAGATGTATTCCAACTATGGATTTATGGCTCCACTGAAATGGACTTTATTGCTGCCACTCTGGACTCTGCACCTGAAAGTGTACAAGGAACTGAAAGCATGACAACTGCATTCAAAGACTTAAAGGCTGCTCCCACATCAGCACCAGAAAAAGATCTGCCTTTTGGAGACAAACTGCTTCATAATTGGCATTTAGGTTCAAAAACATGGCTCTCATTACCACTTTTGGCTCTCTATACTTATAAGATGCCTCCTGTAAAAGGAGAGCCCAGTCTGTTTGCTAGCTGTTACAGCTAAAGCTATTCAAAAAGAAAAAATCTGTGTTATTGTATGCACTCTAATGTTATGTTTTTGCTATATCAAATCTGCACATTCTGAACACTTCTGTCACTTAAGGACAGCTGATCTGGATCAACTTACAATGTGACCATTCTTTCTAATTCTGATATCTTAGTTAATAAGGCTCGCCTCCACATCCAGTTGCATTGATCCTATTAGTTGATTGACTTTGATGAGGAATATACAGTGCTTATTAAACAACAAAACAGGATATGTTAGGTCTCTGTTGATAACATTACAAAGATAACAGCCTAGACCTGCTCTTTATATGCAATGAGATCATTTTGTTATGAACTGACGTTAAATAAATAAAATTTAATTGAACTTGAACTTGAATACGGAAATAAAAAGGACTTAAATCCATTGTGACTTAAAAGTGCTAATACCCCAGACTAAAACTACTTTATTACAAGTGAAAGTTCTACATTCAAAATTTTACTTAAAGTAAAAGTACAAAAGCACTAGCATAAAAAAAAATTAAAGTACCAAAAATAAAAGTACTTATAATTCGACCATTTCAAAGTACAAATTGTTATTACTGTTACATTAATATGTTAATCACTTTCATATAACAACTTTATTGCCATGAATGTTTAAGTTAAACTATGTTGCCAAGGTGCAAAACCGCTTGGCAACAAGCGGTTTTGCACCAAAATCAAAAAAGTTTGCATTTGAATATAAAATAAGAATTAATTCATCATGACTGTTCCATTTAGCAGTTATAATTAACAACAACAACAAAAAATAACAAATACAGACAGAACTTAAACTACAAACAAGAATCAATTAGTACATGAGCTGCACAAGAAAGTGATACTGATTCTGTTAATAAATGTTCTGTTTCTAACAATACTTTACCAATTAATGATACAAAATGCCACTCTTAATTCCTTTCTTAATTCCTTTCTACATGTGTTAATCTGGGTTGCACACGGCAACTGAAATGAATGAAAAAGAGGGAATAAATAAAATAATTACTCACAATGTTTTTACCAGGCATCAAAAATCTCTCACATACACTATTGAACAGACATGTCAATTAACCAGAAGAAAAGATAACCCAAAGTCTTATAACGGTACTAAGATTTCAGTGTACTATAAAAAGACATTATCCAAAGCAATGATGACAACAAGTCTAAAATAGTAACTTTAAAATGATGAAATTGAGCCTGAGATTCTCTGAAAGAAAGTGTGACAATATTGTAAAGAGATCTTTATCTCGTTCCTCTCTGTCAGCATGGCATTGCAAAACTGCCATGACTATCTGGGATGCTTCTGGTGTCCTAATGCATACTGTCCTCTGTCCACCTTCTACACAAGTTGATCTGCGCGCAGCTGGGGAGGGTTCAATAAGGCCCAAAGATCCAGAAAGTCTACCTCCCCTGAGGACGGGTCGGAACTGACTCCAAGGGTGAGAAGAGACTGCTTGTGGGGTTGTTGGGGGAGACTGTGTGATACAGCACACCGATTGAAAGAGGATGCAATATTGAAACCAGAAGAATATAAATATTAACAAGACCAATTTTTAACTCATTTTTTAAAACTAATTGATTAATTAAATAGGGAATAATATCAATTAAAGTAATACCTTAGAGTCTACAGTCATTAATTGCAAACAACTAATTGAAAAGAAGTCATGTAAAATCATTAAAGGATATATCTGATCTAATGAAATCACAAAACCACTCTGCTCTGGACTGAACATAGGAAAAATATGACAGAAACTTTCTCATTTGCAGATATTTTGGCTGACTCCTAAAACCATCAGAGGAGCATATTCTATTGATTTCTGTATCTCTGTTGTACTAATCCAATCTCTGTATGAGTTATCTTTATCTCCCAGGTGAAAACATCCATTCCAAGGGCTTGCACCACCTTCTGGTTGCAAGTTGGTCCACTGCCAAGGAGAGGCAACAGGTAGATCCTGCTCTTTTGCTGCTAGATGATGGGATCAGGCCAGGGTGGACCCAGCAGATCACAATAACAGTATGAGGGCTCTCGTGCTGAGCTCACCAAAATTATACAGATTACGTGTTAAAATAATAAAGGCCGTGTTCAATGTCCTCCGACCTAAATACAGAATCCTGGACTTCCACTAGCACTTTTCTGTCCAGCAACAAAGTAAGATTGCATAGAACAATTAACTGACTAGCAGACCTTATTAGAAGGTGTTGGGATGACAAAATACAGCTGAGCTAAGTGGATCTCAATGGTTTAAAAGTCCTACCCATGAAAGATGAAAGACTGTTTTGTTGCACATTTAATTTTATACTCTACAAGTAAATGATGGTGATCGACCCATGATATAATTTTGATGGGAAAGTACCACTTTTTTTAAATTATGGAATGTTAATTATGATATTAAGATGATTTTCTACACTGCTTCTTCTCACCTATAAACATGAAAGCAATTATAGCTGGAACATCAATGCTGAGCAAAGCAACACACTGTGTTCAGCAATCTAAGTAAAAACAAATTTAACCATTAGCTTAATGATTAACTATGCACATGAACATAAACAAAGCAAAATACAAACTATATCAAGATTCATGCACTCTCAAATGTTTATTCAAATTTAGTTCATTAAAGCAGATTGTGAAATTTTAGACAGGAATGATTGAAACTAATAAAGGTTAAGCTTTTTACAAGGCACCGCCCATCCCCCTCCCAGATTCAGAAAAAGCTGTTGTTTTCCTATTGTTGTAGGTTAATCTGTATTACCAACCTTAAAGTATTAACATCTCTAGCATACATGAGGTAAGGCTACTAAATTACCACACACAATATAGAGTTGCTAATTTATGACTAAGAGTAAAATGATTAGCTTAAATCTGTTCATAAGAGAATTTCAATACTCTTTCCATAAAATACATGAATTAGAATCAGAATTTTTCTGTGAATTATCCCTGGATGACTCACACACAAGTCCAATACATCTAGAAACTAATGCTTGTTCTGGAATCACTTAAAATTTAATGTAACTTCATAGACATCCATACGTTATTATGTTAAGATGATGCAATATAGCTGGTATAAGGACAGGAATATGATACAAGGCTTAGCTTAATTACATAAAGTATAGAAAACTTATCAAGTAAGTTGATTAATGTAATGAGATCATTTTGAAATAGACTCATCCACTTCTTTAGCAAATCTTCCGTCATAAAATAATTAAAGTCAAAACATACAAAAATAAATACAACAGGTGTCTATAACAGACTAGATGTAGTCTATTTTGATGTTTCTTTGTTTTGATGGGTCCGATAGTCCTGTTTTCGCGGCTTTTTTTCTGTTAGCTTTAGTTTAAAAAAAAATGGGCTCAGGTTAGAGGGGACAACTCAGATCCTACTACCCTTTGTGGGTTGGTCTAGAGGAGGTCCCCTTCCTTTTATTAATTTTGGCTGGCTCATCATTATTCTGTTCATTCATTGGTTTTATGTGAAATGTTTTTACTGGGGTCAGAATATTAAAATTAATGATAGACACCTCAGTACCTGCTTTTATTAAAGAAAGTAAAAAGACTAACATTAGGATTAAACAAACCATGTACTTAGAAACTATTTCCCTTGATCAGAATCAAACTCTACTTTCCTTTCCTCCTTTTATATACAGTTCAAATTCTATTAACAAAGGTTATCACCTAGTTGTTGTGTACCGTTAGACAAGGGTTTTAATAGAATAAATCTACAATAGAATATTTCATCAATGAAAAATATTCATTTATATTGATAAAATAAGAGGGAGTCGAGGGGATGCGGTTAGATGACTTAATTAGTGATCATAATAATTGAGTTCCAATTATCAGGTTATTACATTTTAATCATTAAAGTTTAACTAATTTTCATTGAGTTGCAAGAAGTTGACTATTTTCTATTTCAGTTTAAGTCCTTATGGTCTAAAGTAAGCAAAAAGATCAAAAGTAGATATTTCTTGGATCATCGAAGATAATTAATGAAATCTACTACTACAAAATGTTGTAACAGTAAACAGTACTAAACTACTACTTATCAGATATTCACCAATAGACATTTGCTCAAAAATTACATCTCATGGTTTGACTCACATCTTATGTTTTCTAAGTGAGTTTTAAAGTTTTAAGCGTATTGTGTTATGATGAGAATTAAAATCACTGTAACTTACAAAATGTGTTCGCTGATTTTGAATTGATACCAATTAAGTGCAATAGAATATGTGATAATGTTTTTAATTAAAATTGATCAATTTACAATATTTACCAGTTAATTAAAAATTAAGCATTTTATGTGTGACTCGGGTAATACAGGTTGTCCTCTTTTGCCATTTTGAGGTTTTCTTTTAAGTACAGTTAGTTATAGCGTACATCCATAATGACTATGATAAGATATGAGTTTACCAAGTTTGTCATTTCAAATGTTAAAGATAAATCAATACTTTATGTATGAAAATGTATTAAAGGGGTTTAAATGTATAATTATTATGTATCATGCTATATGAACATACCAATTATGATAATAAGGGATTTTGATCAATGTTTTGCTTTGGGATAAACATTTTGTTATTCATATTCATTAGAAATTGTGCTCTTGTATTCAGATGATTGTAAATTTTGCATGATTTTATGATATTATTTGAGTTTAGTGGATCTGTGAGTTTTCCTCTGATTTTTCTATATTGAGTTTTTTTCTCCATTTTGCACTGTTTAGGGAGTGTAGCTAGTCTCATAAGCCTTTTTTGCCCATTTTAACTATAATTTCAGACATCAATACATGAAATATAGAGAAGTGGGTATTTTTGGCTATGAGCATGCGACCTGTAACCTCTGTCAGGGACTTTCAGACTCTTTATCATTATTATTATTGGCTTAGAGCAGAATAATCTTTTGTGTCACAGCCACTGTTAGGCTGCACAGAGACAGAGCTTATGGGACGTGTGTAGCTAGATGATGTAAGGTTTCTTACATTTCCATATGTACAATAATTATTCTAACTATATTATAATAATAACAGAAATTGTTTCAGGTTGAAAAATGTATTTTATATTTACTGGCCAAGGATAATGTCGATTTAAATGTTTGTGATTTTTTAACTGTTGTGATTGACTGTTGAAAAAGTACCAAACCAACTCTGAAAATGTCCTGACTGGTCCATAACATTTAGCAAAGTTTTTAATAACTGGGTTCCTAAATTTATAAAGGGTTTAGTGATTGAGTTTATCTTTTGATAGAAAATGGGGGAACTGTTGAGAATATTTCTTAGGTGTCTTAATTGATGTAACAGGGAAAGGTAAGACAGGTCTAGCTTAGAGTAATGTAGCTGTTTTTTACATTATGGCTTTAGGTATTTCCCACACGTACTAGTCCTCGTCAAGAAGACATAGATAGAATAGACTGATTAGCTAGAGACAGTAGCTCAGACGTCAGGCTAGCAGATATCAGTGTTCTCTGGGAATCTTACAAGGTTGAGCCATACAAGAATGTTTACAAGAACTAACTGGCTCCACAGATTAGAGTACAACTCTTGGATAGTGAGAGATTCCAATCTGACGAAGCATTGGAATCTAAACATCAGATAGATAGTTGTTCTAGGTGAAGGTGACCTAATAGAGAAACTTACAGGCACTAGGGGGAAGACAGAAACATAAAAGGGACCACAAGATGTTCTCCTTCAGATTTGGTGTTGGCATTTGATGTGTTCACATGTTGTATGCTGGCACTGTATCTCCTCGGCCGGGCTCAATAAACCATGCTATGTTAAGTCTTCATCAGTCTCCAAAACTTCTTCACACCTGAACCTGGCTCACAACAATATCATTTCAACAATAGCTGTGTATTCAGCTCTGACAATATGACCACTAGTCTATTTAGTTGTGATAGAGAGACACTGAGTGCATCTGATCACACTGATTTCAATAGCAGATTTATTATAATGTCCATTGGTATCAATCTTAATACTTTCCTGAGAACATGTTTTAAGTTATGATATACCACCACTGGGACACCATCGGGCCTGTCATTGCCGGGCCCCGAGGGATGTGGCCCCCGCTGTGGCAGGCGTCCTTATTTTTCTGTATTGAAGGTGGCAACCCTAATTATATGTTTTTCTTATTGTCAACAAAATCCTTGAAATAACCAAAATAACTGATTCTACCAACAAGTATTGAATCTGTATAGATTATTCCTCTGAGCCACAGACTTTCTGTTGTAGTCTGTCTATTATTTACACAACAATGAGCCACACAGTTACACTGAGTGACATGCTCCTTTATTATAATGAACACAGGCACTGTAGTTTATTTTGAGTCAATCCCACATACACCTTCCTGCTGCCATAGCAGCTCACTAGTACAACAAATCCGCAGCTAAACATAGTCCCTAACAAATGCACTTAACTCCTGTTTGAGTAACATTTGCTAAAACCTACAGTGCCCTGCTGTTTGGGGAATCTAATGAGCCTTTTTGAAAATTATATATATTTGTGACCTGTTTTAAAGATTTGTGTCTGCAGTAAGAATAGAGTGCTTGGGGCTGAGCCACAGAAAGGGTAAGGAAATCAGAAAGATTTAAGCAAGAAAGTACAATACTAATGCAAAGTTGGTTTTGGTGTTTTCATGGGTTTTGCTGACAATAACAAAAATATTAAATATTGCCAGCCTTTTCCCTAAATTAGGGAAGAAAAATCATGAGAAAATTCTGGGTTTCTCCTTCTATCCATTAAATTACATTCATGACTGTAGAAAACCACAGCCTTCACTTTGCTTCTTTTTTCCAGCTTTTGATCTTCAACTCTTCTCTATGTAAGGCGGCCCTTAATGTGCTCATAAAACTCTGACACGCTAACTAACTGACAAGTCTGCCAACAAGCCTGTAAGAGCAAAACACTGCACTGAAGATGAAATTATTAATTTATTATAAATAGATCCAGTGTCAGTGAAGTTACATCATGTAGACAGCATTTCTGAGGAGCAAATAATCAACCGCCTAAACTCTGCATAAAGCTGCATCCTGAAGTTGCCTCACTGTACATAAATGTAACATTGATGATAGGTTGTTGGGGGATTGCGGGGCTGCCTACGTCAAAGCTGTGATGGCGTTCCAAACAGCATTTCCCTGGAGACTCTGTTTCCAGGCCAGATACACATTGCTGATTAAGACACTGATCCTAGTATTGATGCGGCTATAAAATACGAGATACTTCAACACATATCGATCCAGGTCTTAACCTAACACAAGGCACTCCCACACACAATAATAAGTACACTCTCTAGCATATGCTATATGTGCACACCCTAATATATACATATATTACTCAAATACACAAATAACTAAAAAAAAACCTACAAGATTACCTGACCAACCGCACATACACACTAACACACACAACCTATAGATCGACCCGAGCTGTACCCAGTATTGGTCTCCAGCTGTAGATCGATGAGAGACGAGGCTGGAAGTGACAGTTGTGAGTGAGAGGCCTGAAGGCAAGCATTATGGGGGAATCTCCTGTCACAGTCTATAGCCTTTATTGTCCACGTACTCATCGTGTGTGAGAGCCTGACATGCATGTGTGTACGTTTCTATGTGAGGGAATATTTCTGCTCCTGAAGCTGCCTGTAAGCGAGTACACATGCATTTTGTAAATCATTTGAAGTGTAGGTCAAGTGGCGGGCAGTACATATGTGTGCTGAAAGGGACGATGGGGATGTTCAGGTTTTAATCATGGCTGTGAGGTCTCTGACTGACTGGTCCTCGGTTCCCTCTTCCTTTCATCCTGTGATTCTGTAATTAGTTGATTGACCTCTGCTGTCACAGTGTAATTAGACATGGTAATTACGGATTAGATGGGTCAGGAGGGAGGTGTGCGCGCTTGTGTGTGTTAGGGTTGGAGGGGAGGGTGGGGGTTAGTATATGTGCGTGAAGTGGGCTGATGAAGAATGTGAAGGTCCATATGTAGCTTTTAGCTTTAAGGGACAGGGAATTGTCCACTCTCCTTGGCAAGTAGCTGCCTTGTTTGCAAGATCAATTTAAGATGGATGCAAGATGAATGCAACAATGTTAATTAAAAAGTATCACTGTACTAAACAACCTCCTCTATTGACATCAATGAGCTGACTAATGCAATACAGTAAAGAACTGCCATGTGTTTCTAGGGTCGTAACACCCACGTTTGTGAAGTGCTCAGCTGGCAAAATGAGTGAGGAAGGAATGATGTCCCTCTTAGGAAATACAACTAAACCCTTTATGCTTGTCACCAGCACATTTTAGGAGTAGAAAAGGACTTTGTCATTGCTAAATGCCATTGAATTATAACTTAAAAGCGGCACTCAGCTATACTCTTGTCTACTCGAATCAAATTAATTAAACTACATTTTAAACTAAAGAACGAGACATTGTGGGGAAACAGCTAGCACAATAGACCAGCAAAGTGATTTAAGTAACAGCAATTACAAAAGCACAATAGAATCCACAAAAGGAGCTACTGCATGCATAATGCAAAATGGGAAATGAGGAGGTAATAAGAACAGCATTGTGCAAACAAAACACCTGACAATAGCACAGCATATGATGATTAAAAATAAATCTATAGACACACATGGTGCTAAATTATGTATATTCACCAAATTAAATAAGGTGCCATTTTCCATAAGGTTAGGTAATCAAAGGATGGGACTCAGAGACAAACAAGACTCTGGAGGGAATTATGCTAGTGACACTAAGGCTGTCACACCGGGCACAGTTTTGCAGCTTATAGAGTGCAAAGAGTGAGTATGTTGGCAACAGATAGGGTGCAGTGACAGGCAACCCCAGAACCTCGCACAGAGGGGGTGCCCATCATTCACTGCTGCCCTGTGGGGGGTTGATGCACTTTCTACTCCCTTTTTTTCTCTCTGTCTCTCACTGCTTTGCTATGTCTTTTTCAGAGAAGTGTTTTCTGTTGTCATTCGACACATGGCAGGAGACCCATGTCATTCGACACATGGCAGGAAAAAAGTGATACAAGATGAGCACAGATGAAAAGAAAGGGGCAGAGAGAGGAAGGAAGGCACGTATTGAGGCAATTGATGAGTATGATTTATCAAGGGGTAGAAGGGCAGAAAAGGAAACTATAGAAACTGACTTGGACAAAATAAGTGTGAGGGTGGAGTAGGTTGTGTAGATAAAAAGGGAGAGGAAAAGAGATGGTGGTGTGGTGAGTATGCTGGTTAACCGCTACATCTCTCAGTGCTCACAGCGCTACTCACCACTGCTGATTTAAGCCACAACGCAGTCTGTTGTAAATTTCAAACATTGAGTATGAACCACGAAATACCAAAGAGCAGCTCTTCCAATGAAACAGAGAAGAGATTGAGATAGCTGGTGACATGTCTTTAGTGTTTCAGTGTGAGGTGAGAACAGGATGACCTAGTTAGAAGTGAGCGACTTATAAAAACAAGAGGCAAACAGAAATGAATGATGGATAGAGAAACAATAGTGGTTACATCTGTCAAGTGGTTGCATGACATGTTCGTGATATGTATTCAGAAACACAAACAAGTCAAATGCAACATACTTGCCTAAATATAAGGCAATGTTTTGTTTCTGGAAACAACATTAGAACAAGACTAAGAGTCTACAACTATACCAGCAGCTCTGATACTGATGGGAATGAGATTATTTTTGCAAATATTTGACAACAAAATTTTATTTTGACCAGATGTTGGTGCTAAATGAAAAGTCAGGGATCACCAAAGTTATTAAAGTTTATCCTGAGGGGAATATGAATGTCTGTATGAAATAACATGCCTATCAACCTGGCAATGAATGCCGTGAGAAATCTGTAGTGAATAGGCTCTTTGAGACTATTCAATTTTGATCTGATCTAAAGCAATGGCTCAAATTATGACTATATAAATGGTCATATCTATTCGCATGTTTTCATTATGGTAAGTCACAACTTTTTCTTTGTCCCTCTCCCTCCCATAATCAGCGTAAGCACAGAGACAGCAGGTTCAGTTTAAAGTGTTTATTACAGTTTTTCTCAAATGCTAAAACACAAAAGCCAATCCTCTAAACCAAATGACCAGTTGTCTAAACACATTTACTAAATCTAGCCATCATTTTCCAATATCATAAACACATTTCACATGAAGACACAATTCACAAAACACAATCCTCCGTTCACATAAATCTTAACACATTTTTCCTTGCTAAAACACAAGTTGCAAAAGAACTCTGCTCATATTCTCAAATGAAAGCTCATGTGATGCAAAATGCTTGCCACAGTCAGCAATATTTGAACAAAATGAACACACCTGGCGTCATTCATTACACATAACGACTCAAAATTGAAAACACCTGTTGCTAATGCTGTGACCACATGTATAAAAGCAAGTTCAGAGTGCACAGTTTGCTGAAGATTCCAAACAAACACAATGGATGAAGGCAGAGTCAGGGGAAGAGGTAATCGAGTCAGAGGAGGGAGAAGAGCTGGCCAGGGAGGAAGAGGAGCAGGCCAACGAGGAAGAGGAGGAGGCCAAGGAAGAAGAGGAGGAGGCCAACAAGGGAGAGGAGAAGGTCCAGGAGGGAGAGCAAGACAACCTCGCACCATCATTACGGACGAGATGCGAGCAACAGTCATTGACCATGTCATTGTCCATGGCATGACAATGGCTGAAGCAGGACTAAGAGTCCGTCCAAACCTGAGTAGGTTCACCGTGGCCACCATTATCAGGGCATTCAGACAACACAACAGGTATTGTACTCTATTGCTTTCTTTGTCACAATACAATTTTACAAGCCTGTGAAAGTAGTCTATTAGTTTCAAATCAGTTGTTACTGTATTGTAAAACATGTCAATTGACAACACGTTTCTTTCTTTAGAGTTGAAAGAATGCCACATAGAGGTGGGAGGGTTGCCATATTTACAGCGGCACAAGAAACCCTCATTGTGGATATGGTTCGTGAGATGAAACCAGTCTATAGGGTTCCCTTTGAGCGAAACTCTGCACGACACAAAGACCTACGTTACGAGTATGTGCAAGTAAGTATACATCCATGTTCACAGTACAGTTAGTGAACATACTGTGTTGCTCAGTGGCCTACATTACTTCTGGACAATACTATGCTACCTGATTGACTGTTGTTCTGAACACCTGTGCACTTTCACATTTTCACAGAGGATATTACAGTTTGACGCGATGGCCAGACCTCATGAGTACCTCTTCCTGGATGAGGCTGGCTTCAACCTGCAGAAACGAAGGCAAAGAGGCCGTAACATCATTGGCCAAAGAGCCATCACTGAGGTTCCTGGCCAACGGGGGGGTAATATTACTCTTTGTGCGGCCATGGGTTTGGAGGGGCTTGTCCACCGGCAGGCTGTCCTTGGGTCTTACAACACCCAACGTCTCCTAACCTTCCTAGAGGAGCTAAAAGATATCCTCCTGGACCACCAACACCATCCTGGGCCCGAACATCCCATTTATGTGATCATTTGGGACAATGTACGCTTCCACAGAACAAACCAAATCAGAGTGGTTCACCACCAACAGTAACCACTTTTTAAACGTCTGTCTGCCACCCTACTCCCCTTTCCTGAACCCTATAGAGGAGTTCTTCTCATCGTGGAGATGGAAGGTTTATGACAGACAACCATACACTAGAGAGAACCTCCTAAGGGCAATGGCGCTGGCGTGTGTTGACATCCCAGTGGAGAACTTCCAAGGATGGATCCGCCATTCCAGGGCGTTTTTCCCGCGGTGCCTGGCAAGGGACAATATAGCCTGCGATGTGGATGAGGTGATGTGGCCCGATGCAGCTCAGCGACATGATGCTGCACAGTGATTGTGGTGTAAATAAAAAAAACTTCACACCCTGATCATGTGTTCAAGAGTACTGTTGTGTGCAATAGATTCTGTTTTTGCATTGAGTTGTGTTACAGTAGTGTACAGAATTTACTATAGATTTATACTCTTCATATGAAACTCACAAATCTAAATGCCCAATCCTCTGCAGAGATCTAAGAAGATCCATTATTGTAAAGTTTCTAAAAATATGCATTGGCAGTTATGAAACGAACCTTCTCACAAATTGAGCATTGTGTTTTCAATTGTTTTGCGGTAGTGTGTAATGATGTGTATAGTGTTTACATTTTTGAAAGCTTCGAGCTGCTCTTTTGGTGTGAAAGTTTGAGTTTTGAAGGGAGAAGGTGTGGTTGTGTTTATGTCCCTTTAGAAAAGGGTGTTGTGTTTAGACATTGGAGAACATGGACGAAACGTTTGTGAAATGTGTTTTAGCATTTGAGAAAAACTGTAATAATAAAACAAAGGTGAGCAAGCTTACGCTGAGAAGAGACAGGCAAGGGTCAAACAGTTGAGCAGTCCAACTCAAGACAATGAAATCCAAACAAAGAAGCAGGTAAAAATCAAATACTAAATAATCCAATCAGAGTCCAGAAACACAGACAGAATATCCAAAGCCCACAGGGAAACACAAGGAATAGGCTGGAACGCTTGACGTTAAGACAAAGATGAAATAACAACAGAAAATGGGGAGACACTCACTTAAATACACAAGAGTGATGGAGATAGCAAGGCACAGGTGAAAACAATCAGGTAAAATCAAAAGTAAAACAATCAAACTAGCGGAAAAACGCAGTAGCAAGGAAGTGACCACAAACAAGAGGAAAGAAAAATACCAAAGTAAAACAAGAAGCACAGAACAAATTAATGGCAAAACAAAAACATATTCCCGATAATGGGAAAAACAGAGACAGGGAGTGAAGTACACAAAGACACAGTTGTTAACACAGATGACAATTACTAGAGCTCTGTGGAAAGGAAGTCTTTTGAGCGCCTTGTGTTGTCCCACCTCAAATTTATCACAGACGTTCTTCTGGACCCCCCGCAGTTCGACTACAGGTCTGTATACAATGAAGTAAAAATAGCCCTTCACTTCACATCCTCCAACAGCTGGACCCCCCAGGAACCTATGTCAGGATCCTGTTTGTGATTTCAGCTCTGCCGTTAACACTATCATCCCAGCTCTGCTGCAGGACAAGCTTTCCCAGCTAAGCACTCCTGATTCCACCTGCAGGTGGATCACAGACTTCTGGGAAAGCTGGGAAAAGATGTCTCTGACTCTCATACCATTATCACCAGTTCCGCTCAAGGCTGCATTTTTTACCCTCCTGTACACCAAATGTTGCACCTCCAGTCAACAGTCCTTCAAGATCCTGAAGTTTTTGGATGACACTACCCTCATGGGACTCATCTCTAGTGGGGATGTGTCCACCTACTGGTGAGAGATTGGTCATCTGGTGCAGCTAGAGCCACCTAGAGCTCAGTGCTCTTAAGACAGTGGAGATGGTTGTGAATTTTAGGAGGATCTTAACCCCACCCTCCCCCTTCACCCTCCACAGTCGACATGGAGTCCTTCCGCTTCCAGGCACTGTCATCTCCCAGGACCAGAACCAGCTTCCATCACCATCTGGTGTGCTGCTGCCACTGCCAGGGACAAGGGCAGACTGCAGCGTATCATCCGCTGAGCAGAAAAGGTGACTGTCTGCAGCCGATCCCCTCCCACCCCGGACACAAACTATTTCAGACACTCCCCTCCAGCAGTAGACTGGGATCCACTTTCATGTTTTTAGATATCTTTATATGTTTATAGGTTTATGTATATTGTGACTGCGCATCTAGTTACCAAAACAAATTCCTTGTTCAGTCCCCTCCAAAAGTATTGGAACGGTAAGGCAAATTCCTTGGTTTTTGTTGTACACTGAAGACATTTGGGTTTAGGATCAAAAGATGAGTATGAGACAAGAGTTCAGAATTTCAGCTTTTATTTCCTGGTATTCACATCTAGATGTGTTAAACAACTAAGGACATAACCGTTTGTATTAGACCACAGCATTCTTAGGTGAGCAAAAGTAATGGAACAAATCATTTTAAAGTAAATAACATTTAATATTTGGTGTCATAACCCTTGCTTGCAATAACTGCCTCAAGCCTGGGACCCATTGACATCACCAAACTGTTGCATTCTTCATTTGTGATGCTATTTTACCGCAGCTTCTTTCAGTTCTTGTTTGTTTCGGGATGTTTCTCCCTTCAGTCTCCTCTTAAGGAGGTGAAATGCAGCTCTGTTGGGTTAAGGTCAGGTGATTGACTTGGCCAGTCTAAAACCTTCCACTTTTTTTCCCCCCTGATGAAGTCCTTTGTTTTGTTGGCAGTGTGCTTTGGGTCATTGTCCTGCTGCATGATAAACTTCCCGGCGATTAGTTTCAATGCATTTCTCCGTAAATTGGCAGACAAAATGTTTCTGTACACTTCTGAATTCATTCTGCTGCTACCATCATCAGCTACATCATCAATAAATATTAATGAGCCTGTTGCAGAAGCAGCCATGCACGCCCAAGCCATGACATTACCTCCACCATGCTTCACAGATGAGATTGTATGCTTCAGATCATAAGCAGTTCCTTTCTTTCTCCACACTTCGGCCTTTCCATCACTTTTCATCAGTCCATAAGATTGTGTTCCCGAACTTTTGCGGCTCTGTACTTCTTTGTAAATTTCAATCTGGCCTTCCGATTCTTACTGCTGATGAGTGGTTTGCATCTTGTGGTGTGGCCTCTATATTTCTGCTCTCTGAGTCTTCTTCCAACAGTGGATTGTGATACCTTCACCCCTGCACTGTGGATGTCGTTGGTGATGTCAGTTTCTGATGTTTTTGGGGTTTTCTTCACAGCTCTCACGATATTTCTGTCATCAACTACTGTTGTTTTCCTTGGCCGACCTGTTCGACGTATGTTGCTCAGTACACCAGTAGTTTCTTTCTTTTTCAAGACATTCCAAATTGTTGGGCTTGCTATGCCCAATGTTTGTCCAGTGGCTCTGGTCAATTTTCCTTGTTTTCTCAGCTTGACAATGGCTTGCTTTTCTCCCATAGACAGCTCTCTGGTCTTCATGTTGGTTTATCTTCTTTTACAGGAAATGCAGTCTTTATAGGTTTGAACCAAGGATGAAAAGGTAGACTAGTCATGCAGAGCTATTTAATGTTTGGACAATCAACCTAAAAGGCAACACCTGGGCAACAAGAAACATATATCAGTCACATGTTCCAATAGTTTTGCTCACTTGAAAAATGGGTGGGTTCAAACAAAGGGTGGTATGTCCTGAGTTGTTTAACACATCTAGATTTGAATACCATGAAATGAGAGCTGAAATTCTGAACTCTTGTCTCATACTCATCTTTTGATCTTAAACCCAAATGTCTTCAGTGAACACAAAAAACTCAAAAAACCCAAAACCATACCACTTAAAATCGGTATGAGTGAATCTTACACTAAAATTTACTAAAAATGCAAACCAAACAACATTTTGAATCCAAAAATCATGTCTTTTAGGAGCTTCACAGTATTGAGCATGTGACTTAAAAACAAATGTGTGTTTTTAGCGAAAGGTAGGAAGCGGAATGCATCATTGTTATTGTCACAATGTTACCTTTATTCCTACAGCATATTTATGTATCTTTCAGCAGGATCACCCAAAGAAATATATTCCAAGTCAATTGAAATTCTGTACTGCCACTGCAGGTGTAGTGTATGTGTAGCTCGGCTACTTAGTTTTCACTTCATAGTTAAGACTAGAACAACAAGTTTAAGGTGAAGGGAAAACACATGTCAACAAAAGAGAAGAGGAAAATGAAATACACTTTTGTTAAAACAAGACAGATGAAGACAGAGTGTGCCCTTGTGTTTGTGACAGTGTGTGACTGAATTTCTTTTTGTGACAACTTTGTCATCCTTGGCCTTCCTAACTTTTAAAGACAACCTAACGCAAGAGACTATTTTTATTGCAAGCTGTATTGCACAGAGCAGTCAGGCCTGTCTCCAAACTGGGCATATTTGATTCCTCTGAGAATTTTTTAGACTAGCTGCCATGGAAAGTCCCTTGACCTTACATATTTATTTATTTATTTATTTACATATTTGTCAATTCATCTATTTCAGCTTGAACACACTGTTTGGAAAAAGAAGTGTTCCATGAGCTGGACTGATCTGATACATGTAAAATATAGACAATCAAATTCAGTTTTCAGAGTGGTACTTCCTTAACATTATAAGCTACACACTGTTCTTCTGTTCTATCTTTGGAGATAAGCACTGAAGCCCCTTTGTTTGCGGGTACACAGAGGATCCCAGTGCATGTAAATAAGAGAGCTGTGTGAGCCTGTGTTCACTGGGGGAGCAGAAAAACAATATTTTAACACACACACACCAAACATACACTACCGTTCAAAAGTTTGGGGTCACCCAAACAATTTTGTGTTTTCCTGAAAAGTCACACTTATTCACCACCATACGTTGTGAAATGAATAGAAAATGGAGTCAAGACATTGACAAGGTTAGAAATAATGATTTGTATTTGAAATAAGATCTTTTTTACATCAAACTTTGCTTTCGTCAAAGAATCCTCCATTTGCAGCAATTACAGCATTGCAGACCTTTGGCATTCTAGCTGTTAATTTGTTGAGGTAATCTGGAGAAATTGCACCCCACGCTTCCAGAAGCAGCTCCCACAAGTTGGATTGGTTGGATGGGCACTTCTTGCGTACCATACGGTCAAGCTGCTCCCACAACAGCTCAATGGGGTTCAGATCTGGTGACTGCGCTGGCCACTCCATTACCGATAGAATACCAGCTGCCTGCTTCTGCTCTAAATAGTTCTTGCACAATTTGGAGGTGTGTTTAGGGTCATTGTCCTGTTGTAGGATGAAATTGGCTCCAATCAAGCGCTGTCCACTGTGTATGGCATGGCGTTGCAAAATGGAGTGATAGCCTTCCTTATTCAGAATCCCTTTTACCCTGTACAAATCTCCCACCTTACCAGCACCAAAGCAACCCCAGACCATCATATTACCTCCACCATGCTTAACAGATGGCGTCAGGCATTCTTCCAGCATCTTTTCATTTGTTCTGCGTCTCACAAACGTTCTTCTTTGTGATCCAAACACCTCAAACTTGGATTCATCCGTCCACAACACTTTTTTCCAGTCTTCCTCTGTCCAATGTCTGTGTTCTTTTGCCCATCTTAATCTTTTTCTTTTATTGGCCAGTCTCAGATATGGCTTTTTCTTTGCCACTCTGCCCTGAAGCCCAGAATCCCGCAGCCGCTTCTTCACTGTAGATGTTGACACTGGTGTTTTGCGGGTACTATTTAATGAAGATGCCAGTTGGGGACCTGTGAGGCGTCTGTTTCTCAAACTAGAGACTCTAATGTACTTATCTTCTTGCTCAGTTGTGCAACGCGGCCTCCCACTTCTTTTCTACTCTGGTTAGAGCCTGTTTGTGCTGTCCTCTGAAGGGAGTAGTACACACCGTTGTAGGAAATCTTCAATTTCTTAGCAATGTCTCGCATGGAATAGCCTTCATTTCTAAGAACAAGAATAGACTGTCGAGTTTCAGATGAAAGTTCTGTTTTTCTGGCCATTTTGAGCGTTTAATTGACCCCACAAATGTGATGCTCCAGAAACTCAATCTGCTCAAAGGAAGGTCAGTTTTGTAGCTTCTGTAACGACCTAAACTGTTTTCAGATGTGTGAACATGATTGCACAAGGGTTTTCTAATCATCAATTAGCCTTCTGAGCCAATGAGCAAACACATTGTACCATTAGAACACTGGAGTGATAGTTGCTGGAAATGGGCCTCTATACACCTATGTAGATATTGCACCAAAAACCAGACATTTGCAGCTAGAATAGTCATTTACCACATTAGCAATGTATAGAGTGTATTTCTTCAAAGTTAAGACTAGTTTAAAGTTATCTTCATTGAAAAGTACAGTGCTTTTCCTTCAAAAATAAGGACATTTCAATGTGACCCCAAACTTTTGAACGGTAGTGTACGTGCAGAAAAATGCACTCATACCCATGCAACACAAGGGAGGTTTATTGTGGAGAGACGAATAGTAAGGAGGCAAAGCTTTGTAATGTTCTAAACTTGGCTGCGAGTCTCCTGATGCAGGTAAGTGTTCACATCACACCCTCTTCTCCGTGCGTTCCCTGCTGTGCATTGATGAGTGGAGCTGTCTTATGTTAGATAGTTCCCCCTTAAGGCTGCTTCCATTTGGGGTGCGGAATAACGTTACACACTCCATTATTTTTATAGACCTTAGGCATCTCCCTCAAATCCATTCATGAATATATTGACTTTCATTTTGCTGCATGATTGAGGCTTGTTTGCCTTGCTGCCGGTAGACTGCTCGGACAACCAGACTGTAAAGGATGAGTAAAGGAGAAACTCCACCACATACAAACACACATTCAGAGCAATGCAGCTGCAATAGTGATGCTGTTTAAACTTCTTTGGTTATCTCAGTCCCCTGCAGGATGTTTAAAGCATTAGCTTCTCTCTTTCTCCCTCTGTAAGGAAATTGAGACTGATTCTCCACATATGATTAGATTAAATAGAGAAAACTTTTTGGCAGTTTGCAAATACTGTCTGGCTATGTTTTTTATAGAACCAGTGAAGCACCAGAAAGAGTAGAGAGGGACAGTGTATGTTTTGAGTATATTTTGGTTCATGGATATGTCAGCATGTAGAGAAATGGTGATTGTTTTTACTGTATACTGACAGTGGGGCCAATGATTCTTGACCTCTGTACCCATCTGTCTAGAAAAGGTGCAATATTACATAATCTCTACTTTGTGTGTGTGTGTGTGTGTGTGTGTGTGTGTGTGTGTGTGTGTGTGTGTGTGTGTATAGATATATAGATATAGATATCGATATAGATAGATATAGATATAGAAGTGTTGAGGAGGAGATGCCATAATGTGAATTGCCACTCAGCTGGTACTTCCTGTGGTTTCCTCCATCCACCCCAAAAAGATGCCAAAGAGAATGAGACGGATTACCCACACACAAATCATTCTTCCACATTGTGCTCCTTATATGGGTCCAGGTCTCTCTCTCCCCAGCCACATCTTCTAGCACCTGGGGAATCCCGAAGGTAGTCCCGTGCCAGATGGGATATTTAATCCCAACGACATGTTCTGGGTCTGTCTAGGGTTTTTCCCAGTTGTACGTGACTAGACTACCGCCACACAGAGGTGTACAGGAGTCACCCTAAGCAAATGCATGAACTACCTACTTTCAATGTAAAAGAGCAGCATTGTAACATCCATCTCCTTTCAGATTTACTGTTCAAGCTCCACAGTCTGTCCCTAAGGGTAAGACACACTGCTAAGGAAACTTATTTCAGCTACATGTATAATCAATATAATTATACAAGTCCCTACCCAAAGTTTGTAACCACAGGGGAGGTAGCCCTCCCAATCACATTTCTTGTGTTTCCACTCCAAGAAGTGCCGGGCACTCCAAACTGTTTCTATTTATTGGAAGCATGCAGCAAATGAAAGTCAGAGACCACTTGCTCTTAAGTACTACTAGCTCTATAACACACTCTAGTATGCTTACATGGCCCTGAATGCAGTTGTGTGTATGTGTGTGTTTACATGCACACACAACATGCTTTTACACATTTTGCATATGCTGCAGCTGCCTATTATTCAATAAAGCCCATGCTTTTAATTATGGGGATATTAACAAGGCCACTATCCCTACTGATGAGTGATTTGTCCCTGGACACTCGTTTCCTTATGGGGAGCCAAACGCAAATATGTCTCTGTTCGTGTACTGTGACACTGTCATCATTAGTCACATTTATTCAATGTGACACTGAAACCTCTGTTACATCAGCTACTGCGGCCCTTATACCCTTGGGTAATGAGTAATTCTGCTAATGATGAGTGAAAGACACAGACACAGTTACGTTAATGTGTCTGAAAGTGACACCTTGAATGCAAACTAAGCAACTGAGAGGTACTGCTGTTGATAGATATAGGTAGAAATGTGCAGTAACTAGTTGTCAGTTATGACAAAGAAAATTATAAAGAAAATTCTATTCTAACAACATGTGGACCTGGATGGTGATCCACACTATCCATAGTGCCAATGTACACTTTGTGTGTTTGAAGTTACGCCGTGAAACTATAGTTCTGCGGTGCGCATAGTTAGCTAAGCAGCATGTGCATGCTTAGAGACTGAAAAGCTGTAGAATGTGATATCCATTTCTAGCTGGTTTTTCAAGTCAGAGTGATAACAGAATGAGCCACATGAGCTCTCAGGTCACCTGACAGATGCATGCACCCCTCACGCCCCCCATGGCCTCCTCTCAGTTGGTCAGGCTCAGAACACCTCCCAGGGAAATGGCCAGTAAATATTCACACCAAACACCTAAATCACCTTCAATTAATCCTCCTGATTTGATGGAGCCGCAGCTCCACATGACATTCCTCTTGAATCTGAATCAAAGCACCAGGAACCGGGAGATTCCAACCCAAACATTGCCTACCTGGCTAACTGGGCTTGATTACTTTAATTAATGGGATTTAAAGACATCGTTTCAGCTTACATCCAACATTGTTACAGGACACGTAATTAAAGCAAATATCAATGAAAACTCATTAAAAAGAGAAAATTGCTTCTTAGTTTTTGTAACTTATCTTGATTCACTCAAGGGTGTATTTTCACTTTTATCTCTGCTTATTCATGCTCTCTCCCTGCGATGCCACTCGATACTTTTATAATAGCTAATTTTTACCACTGACAGAGAAGAATGATGGGAATGTATGTGATGGTTTAAATTCATTTTATAACCACACTAACAGTCTGATACTGTTCTGGAGGGGAAAGAAATAGAAATGCATAAGATCAGAGCAGAGAGGTTCATTTTCTTGAGCTGCTTGTGAAATTTGGATGTGGAAATTTGGATCTGAGCAAGACAATGACTCCCCACTAGCTTTGACAGTCCTGCTGTTAGGGTGCCTGCACAAGCAAAGCAGACTGTGACTCTAAGCACTGCTCCATGTGATCCTCTCACCACGGGAAGCTCAAGCGAAATGACAATTTACTTTACAGGAATCAGTAACCAGAATGATGAGAATCCAGCTTGAATCCAGTGAATCTCATCAATACTTCCAATTGCTAAGATATGGAGTGCCTTTCGGTATTGTACACTTCAAAAAAACGAAAGAGTAATCAGTTTTATCACACCCAATTCCCATAACTGCTGTCTCTAGCTTACTAGAGATGTGTGTCATGCCAGACACACAAACTGCACTGCATACTGTAAGTGCACCCTATTAGAGCTATGTGAAAGGTTGTGGTTACACTCTTACAGTTTTTTTCAATTGCTAACCTGCATTGGTCATAAACTGAAGGCACATTGTCAAAACTCTTCACACAGAAACAGAAGTGTATGTGGACCAAACTGTGAATTGTTTTTTCATTGCTTTAATACAAAATGCATTCATTGACCACTTTCTCCAAAATCCATGAACTCTGTTTTCATTACTACTTCACCACTTGCAAAACACATTTTAATTATCAAATGCTAACAAAACTGTTAAAAACACATTCAAAACAGAATGATGGCAAATATCCTGTATTTTTGCAGTAACTAGACAGATATATAAAGAAAATCTTAGCGGAACATTTACACATGAACTGTGTGTAGTGTTTTGGGTTTACTGTAAAACTGCAAGCTAAGTGTAAAGCAGGAAATGTGCTTTTAGCAGAACTGGTTTCAGCATTTCGGATTCATTCTTGTTACATATACTATTGTACAGTCAATAAAGTGAAAATACTTTATTCTTACAGTTTTTCTCAGTCGCTTTGGTACATTTCTTGAATCATCCTTACAGTAACATTTGTAAAACTATATGCATTTGTAAACTATGGCTAAGGTTTTGATGACAATGACAGAAAATGCACACAGCGGACACTACACAGTGGATTACCTGCTAAAGCCCGTAACTTGCTCAAAATTCTCTCTCAAAAATAAATCTTCAGTGAACATGTCAGTGCATCAGAATGAAAAGTCCTTGTGTAATGGTTTATGAACAAGATATGACATGAACAAAAAACATTATATATATATATATATATATATATATATAAGGGTATAAGGGCCACAAAAACAAAACAAAACAAAACAGTGTACTCTGGAAGTATTTTCTGATGTAAAGTCTGGCTAAAGTTTTGATGACAGTGACTGAAAATGCACAAGGCTACACTTCACTTTTTCTGTATGGCATAGATCACTTTCAACAGTACAAAGTTATACATCGCAAGAGAGTGGACAGGAATTAAAGTTACGCTTTTTCTGTATGCACTGTAATTTGTTAACAGAGCATGTCATTGTGATGCAGAAAAGAAAAAGATGAGCCTGTTTACAGCACTGCATAGCACAACAGAAACAATTACAAAATAAGAAATGTAAACATGGGACAAACCCCTTAGGTTGACATTCCTGTCTATCAGGTCACAGAATCTTATCTACATCACAACAGATATCTTCATCAATTTAGGACACATTTACCAAAAAAGGCTAATAGACATATTGTAGAACAAATGCTTCGCAGATTATGACTTGTTCCAGCATTTTGCATGTAGGGACTTGGCAATGAACTTACAGTATGACTAGATGTTTTGGGGAGTAATATTAGAAACAGTATACTGCAATACATTGTGATCCACATAACACACAGTAAGCAACTGATAATGTAAGAAACAGGAGACAGCATAAATGTGTAGAGAAATTGCTTTTACATATAATGGCCACAAGTGACTGGATAATGTGGAACAACTGGTTTTGAGAATTTCATTTCAAAGATAAAAGTTCAACAAATTTACGTAATTCTTCCTGTTAGTGTTTTGAAGATCAGTGTGTTATGAGTGATGCTTTCTGAGTGAGAATTGCTGCCACTGTTTTGGTTGAACGAGTTTATTTAGAGACTTGCATGAAGTGTTTTGGTGGTTTGAGTGATTTTAGGAGGTGAGATTACAGTTTTTTTCAATTGCTAATCTGCATTGGTCAAAGCTGAAGTCACATTGTCAAAACTCTTCACACAGTCAGAGAAACAGAAGTGTATGTGGACCAAACTGTGAATCATTTTTCATTGCTTTCACACATAATGTATTCAGTGACCACTTTCTCCAAAATCCATGCACTCTTTATTCATTACTACTTCACCACCTGCAAAACACTATATGTTTGCAGCACATATTTGAAATACTAAACACGGTTTCCAAAACTGTTAAAAACACATTCAAAACAGAAAGATGGCAAATGTCCTGCATTTCTGCAACAATCAGACTGACATATATAAACTTAGCTAACATTTATATACAGTACATTGTATGTTTACGTCTATGAATGTGGTTTTACTTTTTTTTTTTAATGCTTAAGCACACATTTTGAAAGCAGGGCACATTTTGTCAAAACACTACACACAATTCAAACAACTATTCACGCAAGTAGAACACTTCAGACAGTTTTCAAATTGAAACACTTCATTCAAAAATATATAATAATTTATAAAAACCCGATTTTATCACCGTGTGGCACACACACGGTTCAAAAGATCTAATTCTGTTTGAACCAGTTAAACACTGCTATGCTCAATCTAAAACACATTTAAAATTCCTACTTTCAAATGAAATAGTCTGGATTTGACTTTTCTGATTTATTCTTGTTACATATATTTTACATTTTTTTCCAACTACTTGTTCAATGATTCACCAGGTCACACACCCACTCCTCACATGTGCAATCACTAACCGCTTAACTGATCACTAGCCAATCACTGGTTTAACATACAGTAGACCTATGAATAGGTCAAAGGTCAGATCACCTGTTTTGAACAATGGACCCCAACAATGGACAGAGAGCAAGAAGGAAGAGTTGGAAGAGGAGGAGGAGGTAGAGGAGGAGGAAGAGAACTTGGAAGAGGACGAGGGCAAAGAAGAGAAGGAAGAAGAGCCATCACTGATGAGATCAGGGCCACACACACAGGTTGACAATGAGAGAAGCTGGACTAAGAGTCAAGCCCAATTTAAGTTTCTTTACATTGGCATCCATAATTTGAACATTCAGAAATTTGCAATTTGTTATTTCAGCTGTACAGTATTAAGTAATAATAAGAACTTAAGTAATAAGAACTACAGTAAATTTTAGCTATAACAGTAAAATGTATACTTTCAATTTATATATATTTATGGTTTCCTTTTCTTGTACACTGCTGGATACAACACTTGTCACTCTAGAGCATTGTATGTTTAATATGCATATAAGCCTATGAAAGACAAAAGAGCTTTAGATTTAGAACAACAGTGTGTAAATCCAATAATTTGCTACGGTAAATGTTTGCCATTTGATGCAAGTGGTTCATTTTGGGATGTGTTTTTGGCATTTTGAATGCAGTGTTTCATTTTGAAGAACATATGAGGCATTTTGCATTTTGTGAGAGCAGTTGTGGGAATTGTGTGTAGAGTTTTCAAACAAACAACAACAAACAAACAAAAAACAACAAACACACAAACAAACAAAGAGAAAACCAGCCGAACAGTAACAATAAACAGCTGACATAGGAAGACAATTGAGAGAGAAATGAAAACGAGAAAAAAATCAGGCAACATAAATAAACAACACAGCACCGCTGTGAGAACTGAAATAATAACAATTAATTTAAATTTAAAAAACATCAAGAATAATTCTACCAGGGAGAACCTTTGTGTGTGTGTGTGTGTCTATATGTAAGACTGTATGTGTCTGAGTGCGTGAGGCTGAGTGTGTCTGTATGTGTATGTGTGTGTGTATATATGTTTGTGTACATAAGCCTGTCACAGAATGTAGTTCATAGTGAGAGTGGGATGCCACAACCATGCCACACCGACTCCAGCGACAGGCAGGCAAGACCCCCAGTAGCCAATAGGGGTGGGAAAGAAGTCAACTCCCAGACGAGTCGCGATGCAAACGCAGAAGACCCCGACCCGACCAGCAAATGGCAAAGACACCAGCCAACCAAATGCCAATTGACAACGCAATGCCGTCGGAAAGCAAAAGGCAGAACCCGCAGAAGAGCGGCACCCAGACCGAAAGCGGCGCGCACACAACAGAGGCCAGTGCCACCCCGCGACCGGGCAACCAAACTGCCAAAATGCCACGCAATCATCAACATCAGCACGCAAGTGATGACCCCAACCCACACGAGCACAGTGACACCCCCCGCGTATCCCGCGTGCGAGGCTGAGCAAATGAACTGAACACAACGGCGAAAGCCAGCAGAGAAAAACAAGTCCCAGCCTGGCAGCAAACGTGCCACCCAGGCCATGGTGCACCCGCTGATAAAAGTCCCCCCCCCCCAACCGCCGGAAAAGCGGGGGCCACCAGCGCCAGCCCAACATCCCCCATGCACAGCCCGCCCTCCGGCCGCCATGCAACACCAGCCAAACCAATGAGGTAAAAATCAACTAGCCCAGCTACATGTCACCGCCAACCCACCCACCCGTCAAGGGCCGAGAACCCCAGGCACACACCCAGAACAAACCCGGAGCACACCTCCGCCCCACACACACCCTGCACATCCGGAAAATTAACTACCTCAGTCTCCAGAGGAGTCCGACAACCGGCCGACAGAGAAACAGGGGAGCACGGATCTGAGGTCAACGAGGCAAACCAGGGACGCAAACTAGTCCCCCCAAGCTAACCAGGAAATGCCTCCCCCAGACTCCAATGCACAAACTAACGCCCAGCAGTCCCCCCACAATCCCGTCGCAGCCCTCTGAACAGCCACAGCCAGACCCCCACCCGCAGTAGCCAGGGCACCCCGTGACTCCCGAAAGTGCAAAAGACCCCAGATCACATGTCCCGGGGAGAGCTGTTCCGCGAGGGAGAACAGCAGAGAGCCGTGCCGGGGAGCGATAACGTGGGAAAACCAGGGTCGACAGTCCACCAGCCCAGCCGGAGGCACCCCCCCTGCCAGAGTGCAGGCTCAACCACCCCCAAGGAAGAGGTCCAAAACCCACCCCGAGAACACGGCCATGTGCCCTAGGGATTCCCGAATGCTCCCACTGTGAGAGAGGCGGCAAGGGGAAGCAGCGAGAGCCCCACCCCTGACGAAGAGGGCCCCGGTGAGGAGAGGAGACCATGGGCCCCCAGGGACCCCCAGGCCCAGGGACACACCACCCGCCCCAGAAATGAGGCGGGTGGGGGAGGAAGAAGGGCGAGGCCACCATAAATCAGCCCCACCCACCAAATGCCCAGCAACCTGCCTGCCCCCCAGATTCCTAAGGGTGTATGTAATGAGACATGACCAAAGGGGGGAAGGTGAAGGAGTTCATAGGTCCAGATTCCTGACTGGCCTCATCATTCAGCCCCGTCCCCCACCTCCCCAAGCAAGAGGACGCCAGGTCCCTCCAGCCCAGGGCTTGTAGCAAGAGCCCCTCGAGCACCGGCAGGACCCCAGAGCCAGTGACAACCCCAACCCCAGGATGGGTCCAAGGGGGCCCAGCCCCCCAGCTCGCAGACCTGCCCCAGACCCAGATACCAAAGCCCACACTGCACGCTCACCTCCAGACAGGAACCCACCGCAAGCATTCCCCCCTGCCAACCACCTCCGCCATGCCCGGCTGCCCACTCCCTCCCACCCGCCCAGACCCACACACAGGACCCATACACAGGACCCATACACAGGACCCACACAGAGGACCCACACACAGGACCCACACACAGGACCCACAGGGAGCCAGCCGAGCCAGTGCCACCACATCCACACTGCACGCAAGCCAAAACCACCACCCGCGCACTGACACCAACAAGCGCACGACACCCTAGCAGAGTGGCTACCCACTCCGCAGTGGTGGCGCACCGAACACACGGAAAACACCGGTCCATCTACCACGCACACGCCCCAGGCAGCCCGTGGCACCCCCGCTCCCCGCCAACACCACGCCATCAATCAACATTCAAAAAAATTGATCCCCCGACACCCATCAATCAGGTCACAATCCCCCATGTCCGCACCGCGACACATCCAAGAGCCGACCCACCTACGGGACCCTGAACAGCAAGGCCGTAAACACCCACCCCCACTAAGTGATAAAGTTGATCAGAGAGACTGGAATTTTGTCAATTTGTTTTTTTTTTATAGCAGACATTCTCTCCATGCTAATGTGGTCTATAAGGAGATTCCTATATTGGGTGTCCAACGAAGGTTAAAATCAAGGGCAACTGGACTTGGTTGAAGATACTGGAAGACGTTTCGTCCCTCATCCAAAGGACTTCTTCAGTTCTCATCCAAAGAAGTCCTTTGGATGAGGGACGAAATGTCTTCCAGTATCTTCAACCAAGTCCAGTTGCCCTTGATTTTAACCTTCGTTGGATAACTATGACCTGGATGACTGAGAATCTTCATAGACATCTATATTGGGTGATACTTAAATTCTTTTTGGCCTTCCAGTTCATGAGGATAGTTTTCTTGGCGATGCATAAGGCAGTGAGAAGCATGTATGATGTGTCAACCTCTATACTAATGTCACATAGGTCCCCCGGCACGCAGAATGATGGGGAAACTGGGACAGGGTAACTTAGCCGTATCGATAGGTCTTCACATATCTTCTGCCAGAACTTTTGAACAGGTGCACACTGCCACATAGCATGCATATAACTATCAGATATGTTACCTGAGCAGTTCCGGCAGATGTTTGACTGCCTAAGACCTATTTGAACATCCTTTGTCCAGTATAGTGTGTTCTATGGAGAGTTTTATATTGTATGAGTTGTAGATTGGGATTTGTAGTCATTCTGAAGGTATTTAAACATATCTACATCCAGAAGTTTTGGTCTGGACTAATGGATAGATCTGTCTCCCACTTTAAGAATGGGAGAGAGATTGAACCGTCAGTAGTGCATTTGTCAAAACATATCGTACAAACAGCCTTACGCAGTAGATTACCTGCTAAAGCCCTTAACTTGCTCAAAATATTTAGTCTATCTTTCAGAAACAAATCTTTATATCAGTGAACATGACAAATCCTTGTGTAATAGTTTAAGAACAAGATAGTCCAAATGTTTAGACATGTTGTAAAAAAAATTGTGTACTCTGGAAGTATTTTCTGATGTAAACTATGTCTAATGCACAAGGCTGCACTTTGTCTGTGTGGCATAGATCACACAGATCATTATGATGCAGAAATGAAAACCACAAGACTGTTTTACAGCACAGCATAGCACAACTGAAAAACATTAGTCAGAAATGCCCCTAAACACCCCTAAGGCTGACATTGCTATCTGTCAGACCACTGATTCTTATCTACATCACACCAGAAATCTTCACCAATTTAGGATACATTTACAAAAAAAGTCTAATAGACATGTATAGAAAATATGCTTGACAGATTATAGCAATGTGTTCAACCGTTGTGCGAGTAGTGATTTATGAAATTAGTGTAATTTATGCCTAGATGTTTTGAGGGGTCAGACTATTCAACAGAGAACCAGTATAATCCATTGTGATCAACATGACATCAGCAATTGATAATGGAGGAAACAGCAGACAATTGCAAAAAACATTCACAATTTGTTCAAAAGAATGAGAAATTGCTTTTACGATGTGCACAAGTGACTAGATGATGTGGAGTTTGAACAAGTAGTTTTGAGAATTTAAATTCTGAAATGAGATCTGAAAAAAGTTCAAAAGCGACTGAAAAAACCCTCTATCATATCATAAAATAGTGATTTATATTAAAAAAATCTGTCACATTTTGAAAATAAAAGTTTATCAAATTTACGTAGTGCTCCCTGTTGTTAGTGTTTTGTAGGTCAGTGTGTTATGAGTGACAATGTTTGCTTTCTGAATGAGAATTGTTGCCAGTGTTTTGGTTGAACAAGTTTATTTGAGACATGTATGAAGTGTTTTGGTGGTTTGAGTGACTTTTAGAGGTGAGACTAACTGTTGCCAGCATGCATATTGGTAATGCAGACTGTGTGAAGAGTTTTGAAAAAGTGGCTTCAGTTTCAACCATGGCATCTTAGCAACTGAAAAAAAACTGTAACCATCTCATTTGAAGTGAAATGTAAATAATGGATGTGATGTGCAAATCTGCTATGTGACTCATCCACAGGTCCCATGTAACAGGTTTGAGGTAGGTTGTGAGGTGGTAGCCTTTGTAGGATTGTACACCAGCGCTCCTGTTTTTGATGCAGCACTCACAGGTAGTCAAAGGAGGACATATAAGATGTTGGTGACAGGAAGAACAGGCTTCCTTTGTCATCAATCTGCTGCTTGTAATTTGCAGTAAATGGAAGAGACACAGGCACACACATACAGTTTGATTACCACCAAAGGTTGACAGGAAGATGCTCCTATCTGTGGATATTGTGTTCCTACCAAAGGTGTTCAGAGGGACTTACATAAGGTGATGTGATTGTGATGATCAGGTATTTGACATAATTTTGAATAGTCTTGACTGAAGATTCTTGCAGTATGCCGGCGGAGCATTATCCTAATGTTCTAATGTAGGGTACCTTGTGGCCATGAAAGAAAGAACCCGGTCTACTCTAGTGTAAAAATGTCATCACAGCATACAATCACAGCTAATTAATGAGCTCTGTACAACTTGTCTCTATGAAAAGTCCAGTTATTGTGCAGCCTTAATGATGCTCGAAGACCGTTTTCAAAGTCTGTTAGATCATATTATAAATTGATTGCTTCGTTGATGTCCTACATTATGTAGAAACAAATCATCTCCCTATTAATGCGATTCACCTTGAGACCAGACCGGGGATGAGTTGGTGTGCGTAACCATAATGTAATACAGCCTCCTTCCTTACTGCAGGGCCTCTTATTCAGAGCATCTGCCTCCTGAGAATAACAGGCAAACGGAGCATGAAGAGAAGGCGAGGTCTGGACCAGGGGAAGATAGCATGACTGTCTGACAGGATGTGCTTAGTTACACACTCTGTTCCTACTAGAGCCCAGACAGCCCACCAAGGCCACACATGGGAGAAGAGAGAAGGGAGGAGGCTACAGGGCATGTGTGTGTGTGTGTGTGTGTGTGTGTGTGTGTGTGTGTGTGTGTGTGTGTGTGTGTGTGTGTGTGTGTGTGTGCGCGCGCTCGCGCGTGTGTATGACGCCAGAAGAGATATATCGTCCCCTTTTGCCTGGAGAGACTCTGGGACGCATCCAAGATGCCAACAGCAGTGACAGCATCATCAACAAAATGTAGCTGTGGCGCACAAACACACACACAAACACAAGTACACAGATTGCTGCTGAGCCACTTGAGAAAAACACTCCAAATGTGTTTAGGAAACTGCTCTGCCCCGGGAGGGAAAATCACTTTTTTTCTTTTTGTCCCAATCAAACAAACAGCTACACTCTTTCTACTGCCACTCCACTAAGTGAAGATTCCCTTTGTTAGAGCAGCAGGCCCAGCATAAGCAAGTCTGTTTTAGAAGGAAATTTTACCCATTCATCATGTCTACTGGCCATTAATTCAATTACAGCCACATGAAAATAAGCGGGGCAGGCTTAACAAAGTGTCAGATTGCTCCTCAAGGTCACACAACACTGAGTGAATGCTTCTGTCTATAAATCCCTCGGGTCGGATGTGTTGCTTATTGGCATTCAACATCAGCACACCTGTTTATCTGATGAAGCTATTTCCCTATAAAGGAAGACTTTAAATGTCTGGCCGTTTGCCCAGTTTACCTTTATGGGCCATCTCTTGCTCTCATCTCTCTTTCTCTCCTTCATCTCTTTTTCATTTCCCAAGAGAGTGATTCAGTACCTCGAAGCAGCAGACTTTTTTCACTCTTGGAACCACCTGAAAATAACAAGTCAGTATGGATAAGGACCTAATAAGACCAAAGATGAGAGGACAGTAGAAGACATGCTGACCTGAGGAAATGGTGAGAGATCTAATGAAGTCCCACAAAACTATTTAAAAAAGACTAAAGTCTGTTTGATTTAGCTTCTAGTAATTAGGGTCCCTAATTACTATATCTGCATTTGGGTTTTGTATATTTAAAACTATCAAATACATCACATATATGCCAGTGAGGGGGTGGTATCACTGCGTAGGCCAAATAGAGTTCTGGTGAACAAGGTCACTCATGTTAACACAACACTCTGTTAGAGTAAGAGGCACAGTTTTTTTTAAGGTGAGTGACCTATTTTTTGGGTTTTCCAACTGAATGAATGAGTGAATAAATGAATGAATGCCTGAGAGGAGTCTCAATGAGTATGGAAAAACCTTTGACACCACGAGTGGGAGGAATAGTACCAGAGGAAGCAGCTGAAGCAGAAAAAGAGAGAGTGAACCAGAGATGAGAGCAACATATGCTGATGATGAGGACTTCCCAAGAAGGATTTTAATATTTCATGTGTCCTAGATTCCACCCCCCCACCCCCCAACACACACATGTACACACACACACACTTTCCCCCTGGGACCCAAAAACGACCGAGGAGCCAGGGATAGAGAGATGGAAGGAGAGAAAGAACGAGTGAGCGATTTATAAAATGGGAACATGAACACACAGTTGGTGTGAGTTAGAGCTCGGAGTTACCCTCAGAGGATCAAAGTAATACTACACTAGGTCATTTGTTTTTTAACACCTATGGGAGCTTATGTGCCACTGAGCACTGAGCTCAGACTCACACATTGTGGTATGATAAAGTGAGTTTTTACTGCAATGTTTTCAGTTTACAGTAACAGTGTTTGCACGAGGTGGCTTAATACTCTATATGACACATGACACAAACAACTCCCTCCAACCTGACAACTGATTAAAGGAAAAGTTAAACATTTTCAGAAACACGCCTATTTGTTGTCTTGCTGAGAGATAAGATTATCGATACCAATTTTGTATCTGTAAGGTAAATATGAAGCCACCGACAGTTGACAGTTAGCGGAACTAAAAGCTTCCCTCAGCCCATTGTTGTGTGCATTTCCACCATGGTCTAAAGACCTGCAAAGATTAGACAAATTAACCCTTACAAAGCGATGCACAGGCATCAGTATTTTATAACCACTATTCATGAGCAAAATTTATAAATGAACATCAGATTTGATTGGAATATAATGAAAAACTACAGGCTATGCTTGACCATTAAAAACAGCTTTTTGTGTGGGAGTATAATGAAGAGACACACGATAAAGATGTTACAAATTTAATAACAAACTGGATAAAGCCATCAAGTTCTTTGAAAGAACTACAGCACAGAGAAAGCAACACAAAAAAAATTGTGACAGTTTGGAAGGTTCTTAAAACATTTCCAGCCGACAAGAGCTGGCAGCACTCACATCTGTGTCCGCCTGAGCGTTGAAGGAACGTGATGTTTAACAAGCTTTATTACCTGTAAAAACTGAAAACTTAAAACAAGAACTTTGGACTCAGTATTTAGCGTAACTCCATCAGCTGTTCTCTGTGTGCTATCTGACTGTTGATTGTGATTTTTTGGTTTGCAAACCACGGTGGAAAAGAGAGGAGCAGTCGCAGAAAAACAACTGAAATGCTCGATTTAAAGCCAGTAGCCACTACTCGCCCATTCAGAAATTCACTGCAAGGCAAGCCCCGCCCCCCCAAAGTATCGGTACTTTCGAAAAGTACCACCCCCCAAGCAGGGACTTTTTTTTGGGGGGGTAAAGACCCTAGAACTAAATTTAGACCCTGGTCCCTTTGGTGGAAACGCAGTGAGTTCCTCCAAAGATTCCTAGTTCCGGGGTATAGTTCCTTTGGTCGAAACGCAGCTTTAGCTTAGCAGACTGAACACAAGGGGAAATAGCTAGACTCTCTCTGCGCATAGGAAACAAAATCCACCACACTTTGTGTTTTTTTGTACAGATTAAACAAACTAAACATAATGTGCTAATTAATGAGTTTAAGAGGCTCTGATATGCAGATAGCCTATAGCCTGTTTTCCCCTGTGCTTAGTCTTTATGCTAAGCTAACCAAACTGGCTGCTTCATTTTTACTGTGCAATTACTGTACTATACATCAATCAACTCATCTAACTCTCTGCAAGAAAGGCAAAAGCATGTTTCCCGGGATTTTCAGCTATTCTTTTAACAGTGATAAAATAAATGATAGAGGGAGATGAATGGATGCCATCAAAGTGGAGATGAAGTGGGGATGTGGGAAGAAGAATAGGATAGAGGAGACATTCTATTCCAGACTGACCTTGACTTTGTTGTTCAAAGAAGTTGTTGAAACTACGCTGAGAACAAAAAGCATCAGCATTTTCCGCAACACACAAAACATCATTAGTTGTTTAAAGCAGTATTATTCTCTGTACAGTGCACTGCGTATTGTGATTCACCAAGGAAGAGCCACCAGTAGCCTGCCACCTATATTTGTCTCTGCCACTTGATCAGACAGCTAATTAGCATGAAAAGTAATGCTTCTGCCACTCTCTCAGTGTATTTCTGTGTCTGTCAGCCTGTCTATCCACAGACTTGTCCGCCTGTGTTTGTGTCTCTATTTGTCTGTCTCGGTTTATAACTGTGTGTGTGTGTGTGTGCGCGTGTGTGTGTGATTGCTGCACTTTGTGTCTTGCCGGTCTGCCGCTTTGCTAATAGTGTGTAGTTCAGTGGAGCAGGGGCCTGAAGCCTCTGACCCTGCTAATCAGCTCAACCCACAGTAACCCTCCAAGTGGTATCTTAATTAATCAAGTTACGGTGGTGGGATGTAGCCTTGCATCTCAATGTTCCGCACTATAATAACATGGAAATATTAAGATAATCATAATTGCCTCTACCCGTTGTCTTGTTATTAGATGTCAGTTGCTCTCTTGCCTGTGTGAGCTTGTGTTTGGGTGTGTTAAATGGTGCGATCATGTTCACCTGCAACATGGGTAACACAACCATAAAAAACTATTTAAAGGTGATGAGAAGCCTAGCACCTTTCTGCCGGCTGTCACTCGACGTTATCTGTAGGATTGCCCTACAACTCACATCCCCCTTTCATTTATTTTTGAGATAACATTTGCTGCCTGTACTGACACACTCACTCATGGAAGCAAGCACACACATACACACACACTTACACACACACACACACACACACACACACACACACACACACACACAACTTACATTCATTACCTGGTAGCTAACCCTTGTCTTACTGGAACTGGGATAATGACAGAAACCTTGCTGTATGCTACTACAATGAAACCAAATAAGGGACTGTAGAGTAGATTCTATGTTGGTCACAGAATGCTTTCAGATTAAATATTGTGCAAACCAAAACAAAATTATAATTCTCCTCATGGAGCTCTGTCTGCTAAATCTGCATGTTTTACACTGCGCTGTCATCCCTTTATGGGATGGCATAATGATGAAGATACTGTTTAGATATTCTCTTATTATCTCCCAGGCTCAGCTTGCAGACAAGTTAAGGCTCCCTGTACTAACTAGAATACTGGAAATATCTCTGGCTGCGTTTTCTCTTTCTATCACTGGACAATTACAATATTTATGAGAGGGACCCTGTAGTGGAAAAACACAGTTTTATTCTCTAGCTATTTCGTTTCCCCCCTTGTACAGTAGATTTTTTTTCTTTTTTTTTAATGAAACACCGCCAAGAAAATCACTCAAGCATTTGTCAGTGTAATTGTACAACACAATGCCATGAATGGATATGAGCCTGCCGTTTCAAACTGCTGACAGGCACAGAATAAAACACCTCGCACTGAACAGGGGATTAGGGCAGAGAAGTAGAGTGAGTTAGAAAGACAGCAAAGGAGAGATGATGAGAGTGTGTCTATGTGTGTATTTCTTCTCATTTCTATTATTTCCTTCAAGCCTTTAGAAAGAATAATTCCATTTTAATTGAGTGGGAATGAAGCGTTCATTACGCTGACCTTTTACATACCTCATGAAAACATTTAAACTAAGAGCAACAGTTGTGCTGGGGGCTTATTTATGTCTCTGTTCTGTAACAGACGTTCATCCTCATGGGAAACTTTGAAGTGTAAGCTTATCATCCTAGTTAAATAAATGTATGTCATTTTTTATACAATTTTTAATGTAATTATGGATGTTTTACTGTGAGTGTTTTTATTAGTGATTATATGTATTCATTGTGTTTTCTTTGTTGCCATCACCTGGACTTTTTGATGGATGTTTTTTCTTAGAGTTCCTTCGACATAAGTTCTGCGTTGCCACTAATGGCAGTGGATGGGACGGGGTGGGATGGGATGACTATTGCTGTAGCTGTCGTGACTGTAGTCATGGCTGTGGCTTTGATTGTTATGATCAAGTCTGTGACACAATAGTTAGGTGTAACACTAACAATATGCAGGGTGTGTGTGTGTGTGTGTGTGTGTGTGTGTGTGTGTGTGTGTGTGTGTGTGTGTGTGTGTGTGTGTGTGTGTGTGTGTGTGTGTGTGTGTGTGCGTAATAACCATAACCACAGCCACAGCCTCAACCATAGTTCAAACCAGCCACAGCCAGGCAGAGCAGCTATAGCTGCAGTCACAGCCACAGTAACTCTATACTGTCTGTGCCTTTAGAAAGGAGTAATGAGCAATAAATGCATAATGTATAACAGTGTCAGATAGTTTCTTTAACTGGAAGTGTATTATATCTCTCATGGGCCAACACACATCATTGTCTATTACAGTACATTTCCACAGTGAATTGTATGGGTGCTGGTGATCAATCCAGAATTCCAGTTGTTGTGTTATGATTTATGCAGCCATTTTTCTGAAGAATGAGTACTTTTACTTTTGACACTTTAAGTAGATTTTGCTGACAATACAACTCTACTTGAATGTAGGACTTTTAGTTGTAATGAAGTATTTTTCAATGAATGTGTTGGTTCTTAAGTAAAGGATCTGTACTTTTTCCACAACTCCTTTCAGATAATTTTGAACACAAATACCTCTAACTCCACTACATATTTTTTCCTCCCTCCTTGTCCCTACCAGTATTTACTGAGAAATTAAGTGTGTTTCATGTGACTCTGTCCACGCTGACAGATGTTCTGGCTCCTCAGGGATTTGGGAGGCTGCAGAGCCAGAGGCCATCTATAGGAAACTGGAACATGGAGTGGCTGTAAATTAGACCTCAAATGGCTGCTTCACAACAATGCAAGTCTTAGTGAAGCTTCCCTTTTAACTCACGGGACATTTTGCACTCCTGCGTTAACATCTTCTTACAGCTCATTGCTCCAGTTTTGGCTCATCACTGGCGATGGGGCTGGCTTACTGTGTAATTTGTGTGTTTAATCTATTCCACTCTGCACAGGGAGTCTTATGTGGGAAGACAGAGAATTCAGCGTCACCTGCCCAGGAGCTTATTGCTCTTGATTTATATTTGCATTGGAAAATGCGAGGGATCACAACACATTAGTAGACACTGAAATGGGAAAGCATCCTCAGAGAGAGCTGTATATGGGCAGAGAACTTGAATATAAATGTGCCCTTTTTATATAAGCATGTTTCACAGCCAGGCTGGGAATTGAATTTAATCAAGTGAGACTTCTTCCTCTACTCTGCTCGATAACTCTGGGACTGAATAGGCTGTAACCTGTACTACATGATACACATCACATGTCCATGTTCTATTCTATCAGAACCCACCAGGTTTTTATATATCCTGTGGTGAGTTTAAAAGTTTATGTACACCTGAGTAGTAGTCATTTACTTTGTGTAAATGGACATGTCGTACTGAATTAAGCACCTTCTTTAATTCCATCCCCTTCGCATCAGGGTTCCCAAAGCACACTGCAATTTCCTTTTTGTCACTTGCCTGTTATACTACAGATCTCTGTGTGTGTGTGTGTGTGTGTGTGTGTGTGTGTGTGTGTGTGTGTGTGTGTGTGTGTGTGTGTGTTTTCCATGTTTTTATATCCCAGTGGGGACTTTAACCTGAATGCTCACTAACTGATAAGGACTCATGTCACCATGGGTACATAAATTGCAGTCCCCATGAGTGGAGCCTGGTTTTTGAGGGTTAAGACTTGGTTTTAGGGTTCAGGTTAGAATTAGGTTAATGGTAGGTTTAGGAACCAGGGTTAAGGTTAGGCATGTAGTTACAATGGCTAAGGTTAGGGTAAGGTACTAGGGAATGCATTATGTCAATGAGAAGTCCCCACATGGCTAGTGGAACAAACGTGTGTAGGTGTGCATGTGGCTTTGAGTGTGCGTACCGTTTGTACTTCCATTTTTCATGTTGTTGTTGTTGTTGGTGGTGGTGGTGGTGTGTGTGTGTTCATACATTCATTGTGCAAAGACTTCCTTGTCAGGGACCAGTTATGATAGCATCCTGCAATCTGTCTCCTTCATTATCCCATCACACACAATTCACAGTCACTCATCCATACCTGAGTGAATGATGGATTGCATCGGTGTTTTAAGTCACCAGTGTAAAGTGAACATGAAGGCTGTTCCCTCTGACCTCTCCTACCTCTTGTTGTACAACCACAAGAACCACTTACCTAACCCTGCCATCCAGAAAATCTAATTTTGCATCTGCCGACAGCAACCAAAAGGCTGTGGGTTCACTGCTTGAGAGACATTTGGATTTTATACATAAATATTTCAGTGATGTATCCTTTAATTGCGAATTGACAATGGTTTTTGAGTCATTTGTTAGATAACTGTCCTTGTAAATATGTTTTGTTTTTTCTTTCATGACCCGTCTGAAAAATAAAATCTTAATATTGGTGGCTATAATCTCCTCCTCATAGTTGCAATGGAGCAAGGGCTGAGGCAGGCAGTAAGTTGAGTTTTTTTAACCTTGGAATCAATCCTCTATCCATAAAGAAGTCATCCTTAGCCATACTTTTTATGACTTAAGATGCATTTTATTAGCCTCACAAAGCCAGACCACTCGTTTCAATCACTGTGGGCTGACAATGCTCAACAGACATTTCCTTGGGACAGACAATTCTCTGAGAAAGAAAGGAAGAGAGTCACATTCGCTGTATCAGGAAAGATTGTTACTGCAGTAGCGGATGAAGAACGGTGTGGGTCCAATTTCTCCCAAAACTTCCACGAAATCTGTTTTGGAATAAATATAGGCCATGTAGTTGCACAGTCAGGCTTCAAATTTCATGTTTAAAACACATTAAATAGTTGTTCACAAGGTTCAGGGGTGTTGAGAAATAGTGTGCCACATCATCATCTAAGCACTCCCTGTAGTTTACTAATTAAGCTGCAGGGCTCTTGCCAGATGTTGTCTGTCTTTACTATTTTTTGAATAAAAGTACAGTGATCCCTGGTTTTGTGAAGGTATAGCCCTCTGGCAGTTTGGTTAGAAGTCTCTTTTAAGAGAAAATGACACATTTCTCACAGACATGAGAACTTTAAGTGAGAGGCTAATTCTCTACACATGAATCATGACACTGACTGTCACTCCACATGTGTGTGCAAAATGGGGATTGGAGCTGCGGAAATTAAAATGCCATGGTGAATTAATACATGTGTTTTAAGGGTATAGGCATCCATTGCACATTTGACACAGCCTTCTTTAATCAACTCCCTTATCTCCAGCTTGGCAAATTTTGGAATCATGATAATTATATTTGATGAAAATGATATCCCTTTGGAGTGTTCTTCTTAGTAATCCCACACAGCTAAGTCTGTAATAATGGGATGCCATCTTGAATCCCAAGGTTCTAAGCGAAAGTTAGACTGCTGATGACAGAGACTGGGCTTTCATGGGATTTTAAAGGGAAGCTGGTAAGCCACTTAACATCCCACTAGTCAGAACATGAGGCAGGCTGCCAGTGGCCCACCATTTAGATTTCCAAGAGCTGATTGCTGAGCTCTTGTGAAGTCTGGTGTCGCAGATTTCAGTTTAAAAGTGCTATACACACGTGATACACACACAAACAAACAAATACAAACCAGCTGGCAAACTTCCACTTCCACAATTTAATTGCACGGTTATGTGATTTTTGCATCACACAAACCAACAGGATGTTTTTGCTTTTCCTCTTTGTGTATTTGGCCTGTCACAGTGGTTAGCAAAGGTTTCTCTGGGAGTAAATATGTAGTGATGGAGCAGCCTGAAACCCAAAGTAATCCTGTTTATATTTACTTCAAGACTCCTGTCAGTATTACGGTAAGTTGCTTCATTCAAAGGGCGCCGAAGAAAAGAAAAAAGCAGCTTTATACATGAACTGTGATAGTCTGTGGTCAGCCTTTTCTTGGATAATAGGTCATTTTCATGGAAGACATTTTGACATATCACAGTAGGACAATCACATTTGTAAATAACATTTATGATGGTTGAATTCCATTTATCTGCTTCAGTTTCAGGGTCCTTGTATTGTGCATGCTCACTGTGACACTGTAATTGCTTACAGGGACCACTGGGAACATAGTCATATTTAATGTTAGTAAGACCTGTACCTTTCCTCCTATTATAGGTTAAAATGTCATATATAAGTCAAAATGTATGCTGTGAAAAAGGTCTATAGGTTGTAAGTTAAACCAGCCAGGGTTGATAGAGGTAATGAAACAGCTAGCAAGGAGAAAACATGGTAGAGAATGTGTGGGTGTAGGTGTGCAGAGGTCATGTGTTGGCTGGGTCGAGCCACTTTAGTAAGCCACGGGACAACAAGATGCCCTCTGAGCACTGTAGTCATTAATCAACCAGTCATTATTGAGCTGTTCTGCAAGATTTACACACACAGGCAGTCAAGCCATGCATGCACGCAAACATGCACACAAAAAAAACACACACCACATGGTTCAGTTCTATTTCACGCCTCTGACCTCCCCAAGCCCTCTCGATGTCCCACAAACACATAAGCCATTAGTCAGCATCTAGGGCTGGTGGGGTAGAGGGACAACGAGGGCAGATGTAAATAAATAAAAAAAAGCAGCTTTAGAGTATGTACCTTTTAATTATCACCAAAAGGTAGATCTCATTATTTCCCACAGACCACCTTGGTTGATGAGTGAATTTTCAGCGTGCCTTGAGTGAACCACTTATTGTTGCCCCATGAATCTATTTATGAGAATACCAAGCCAGCAAGCCAATGAGTTTCACAGTTAAAACATTTGCTGCTTCCGCCTTGGTTAATTAGCATGCCGCATATTTAGCATAGGCCTATCCAAATTACCATTTAATATTTATCAATTTAGTGTCAGCTGTCAAGGCTCCAGGTGTTCTTGATTACATGCCCTCAGTGTGTATGTGCGTGTGTGTGTGTGGCCACAATGCATCATTATGCACCACCTGTTAGGGCAAGATGTACTGTAATGTGTGGCCTGTCACTCATCACAGGGCCATTTGGCCAAAGAGAATGGCTCTAAAATGAAGTGAAAATGTCTCGACAGTCAATCATTCTATGATAAGTGCTTGAAGAATTACTCAGTGTACATATGATTTCACGGAACGGCTTACATTCTCCCCATTACGCCAGGACACCATCATGTTCTGCGGCTCTTTCCCTTTCCTCCTCAAGGACAGAATCATATTTATCCTTTAAGCGTAGTTTCAGAAAGGAGAGTGTCTCATGCCCACTCGGTCTTGCCTCAATGCATTCCTAACCCTATTTCCAATTCTTCAAGCAAAATATTGTCATCAATCATCCACACACACATCTGTCCCAGCTGTCTTACAAAAGGTGTCACAAACAGCCTTCTCCTGTTGGTGTGGGATGAAATCTCTTTGTTCCAAACAAGACAAAGATTTATAACAATTCCCAGCCCGTCACCACCTACTCCTTCTCCCCGTCCACATACTTTATACACCATCGCCATCTGTGTCAGTTTGGAATGAAGAGACTTGACTACCCAGTGATCTACTATGTCCAGGCTAAATTTGTGTTCAGGAAGTTGACCCCAGTGAGCGTCTCAGTGTGTGCACATATGTGTACGCGCATGCTTTTCATGTGTGTCAGTGCTGCGGCAGTGCCAGTCATCCCCATGTTGTCATGGAGGAACATGAGGGCTGTATCTCTGCTGCCTCACACAGGACAAAGATTGTAACTGCAGGGAGACTCATGTCCTCACATTCAACACATGTAGAATGAATCTTACACAAGCCGCTCTCCAATGTCCTTCGCGGTCCCTCAGGAGGGCTGATAACAGTGGGAGGACTCCAGCTGTGTCTCTGCTTACACGCGCCACGCATGAACACTCAGAGAGGCACCCATGAGTGATTGCAGACACACACACGCATACACACACACACAAACACACACACACACATATCCCTCTGACTCCCTGCTGAGAAGGTGGAGAATGAGTGGATCACACTGACATTTCTCACCAGGCAGTCCCAACCAAGAGACTGCTGTATTGTTTTGTGTGTGTGTGAAAAGCCAGAGAAAGCTAAGTAAAGAGAAAGAAAGGTACATACAATGGAATAAAGTATCAAGCAGGACAGGTTTATAAAAACATTTTCAACTCTTGAATGGACTCGCTCTTGAATCAAACCATGAACAACAAACTGCATTTAAAAGTATGGTTTATTTTAAAAAAAATTTTAAAAGCACAAGTGGCTGTACATAAAATTGTTAGGAGAGAAAACAACTAAGCGTCCCAAAGAGCACTGCTGTATGAAATATCCAATCATCAAGCTTAAATTCTGTTGCCCATGCTGCTAGTGAGCTGCAAGTTGAGCATTGTAGACATTCAGCACAACAAATCATTTTGGGATTCTGAATAAAGTTTGGATCAGTTCAGCAACTATGGTGCTGTGTTTCGTTCTCCACTGCAATGATGAAGTGTTCTGAATACTCTACAACCCCTGTGGCTGCATTCAACATACTGAACTAAATTGAACTGAAGTATTTCCAGCCAATAGGCCTTTTTTCACAGCAGACATTTTGACTTGTCATAGCAGGAAAAAGCACAGGCGTAACTAATAACATGCCTGTTCTAATATGGCCTGTCTTTTCACACCCTGTATGTCTCTGCCTGTCCAACAGTAGTCCTCAGTTGTTTGCCCTTCATTCCCCTACTCAGCCACTCAGTATGTAGTAAAATTATTGCCAACTTAATGTAGTCTGTGATGAACAGATCTCAAGCAAGTTTAACAACTCTGTCTTAAACTGATACTATATGGAAATTAATTGAAAACAATGACTACCTGGAACAGGAAACATGTATGATATATTAGATCTATAAATATATAAATAGAAAATAGACATAACTTAAAAACAAAAAGGCAAACACATTGTCTAAATTACACAGGAGACTTTAGCGTTTCTGAGTAAAGAAACATTGAGGTATTCATTAAAACTATACATCCAAACATGAGTTTACAGTTGGGGAAAAATGCTTCCCAACCCCCAAGCTCTGCCAGCCTTGCAACACAATATAGGACATTTGCCTCACAGACTAGTGGTATACATGATGTACTCACGCTAAGGTATTGATATAATATTACACAGTAATATTACATAGACTAAAGCAAGGACAAAATACAGTACACACATTTAATCTATACGTAAACAGAAAGAGTGATTTCTGGGGAGCAATACTGCTGACAGATGTCTTCAAGAAAAAAATAACTCATATAGAGTTTTCCTTCTATTAATATGTGTAGGCATATTCTCAATAGATTTACAGCCAAACAAACAAACACTGTTGATAGAATATCAATCTCCCTTTTCCTTCTCCTGTGACTGTCCTTTGGGTATTCCAGCCGAGTTTGCTGTTTTGTTTGTTTGTTCACTTTTGCTTTTTAGGCCGGCATTTCATCATCCATCACACTACAAGGCAAAATATAAAATCATTCCATCCGCTGCTTGATAAAGCGCTTCATTCTTTCTCCTCTGAATGATGCAACTTTATGAATATTTGCCGAACAGTGGGACACTGAATGCTTATACAAGCGATGATGTATGATATTGCTTTAATATTGCTGAGAAGTGAATTACAGTCCCTCGGTGGGTCCTGTTGTCTCCTCCTTTTCAGCAGGTAAGCAATGTAGATAATTCAGGTAGAACTCAGAAGCTGAGTTGTACCATCCGGCTCATGTCTAGTAATTACTGGAGTGATCCTGTTAGATGTCCACATTCTGCACCAGTCAATAGCTTCTCTGCTAATTCACTCCCAGAACAATCAACTCATTTAGACTCCTCTCTCAAGGTAATTAATGGAACTTGGCGCTGATAAGGATTCTCCTGGGTTGACCTGCTCATAGCTACCTCACAGAGGTGGCATTGTTGCATCAAAATGAAGAGCAACAGTGTGTCACACATAGCCCTAAAGATGTGAACCAGATCTTTCACAAATTCAAAAATGTGAAAATTTTAGTTATGCAAATCCCAATAGAACACCTTTGGGATGAATTAGAGCGGAGACTGCGAGCCAGGCCTTCTCGTCCAACATCTGTGCCTGACCTCACAAATGCGCTTCCAGAAAAATGGTCAAGAATTCCCATGAACACACTGCTAAACCTTGTGGACAGCCTTCCCAGAAGAGTTGAAGCTGTTATATCTGCAAAGGGTGGGCAACTCCATATTAAATCCTACGGATTAAGAATCGGAGTATAACATGACAAGTTTAAACATAAAGTAAACATAAAGCAAAGTATTGGACAAATAGAAATTTTGGTCCGATGATGGCACTAAATGAAAATTCAGGGGATCTCTAAAGTTATTAAAATTCATCTTGATGGGGATGAGAGTAAAGTTTCATGGCATTCCATCAAATACTTGTCAAGAAATTTCACACAAAACCTCACAGTTGAAATCAGGGGCTCACCATACTCATTAGGCTTCATCCTCTAGGAACCACCAGCGTCTGGACCAATTTTGGCGAGTCACTGGACGAGCTAAAACTTTGACCTGCTGGTGGTGCTACAGATAAAGTCAGGGACTTACCATAGTCATCAGGATGCCTGGATATCTGGATAAATATCAAATAGCTGAACAGATATTTCAGTCTGGACTAAAGTGATGGAATAGCCAACCTACTTCCATAGAGCCATGCCGCTAGCATGGCAAAAACTCGTTTGACATTCAAGGACTGCTAGTTTATGTGCTGCAGGGGCTCATTTGCTGTTTATGGGGCTAGCTATGAATAAAACAACATCCTACTCTGTATCTTACTTGACCACAGGGACATTCAATTCTTTATAATGTTCAGAGGCATTCCCATCTGGAAGAGCATGGAAGAACTGTAGCAGTTACACATTCACATATGAAACATGAAATGAGATACTACAATAGATTACTGAGAATCGTATAGATAATTTAAGATGCATGAATTACACATTAAAGATGTAGGAATAATATACAGTGCATTCTGGGTGTATGCAGCAAAGTGTGCCTTCAAACGTTTTAATCCATTTAACAAAGCTCGTACAGACTCATGAGTTATGTTCAACTTATTAGTTGATCTCTGACTGAACTGACACCAAGTACATTCTGCCATTTCAGCAAGCTGGCTTATTTAAACTGCCATTTTCCCTTTGTTCCCCACAGCTTCTACTGTGCAACACAGTAACTTCTGTTTCTGGCTAAGCTGGTGTTTCTCCATCCACTATCTCAGCTTCCTCCTCATTAATCAAAAAGTGAGGATTGTAGGGCTCTGCAGGGTTGTTCCTTGAATTTATGCATTCAGTCCCTCACATGTGAATCTGCTGGGTGCTCTTCTCTGTATGCTGCTGTGGTTTATTGTCTTTCCCATGGAATCTGCAGCATGTTGCCTGGAAAACATGTACCACCGAATGTAACTGTAATTTTGGCTCTGACCGCATGACACGTGTGTCATTACTTGAACATCCATTGGGGAATGGTGTTTTAATCTTCAAACTAGGCAAGTCAAGTGTGTATGTGGCTTGGTGAATGGTAGTGTCTGTGTATTGCGTGAACACAATGCAGGCTCAGCAGATTCCAGCCTTCACAGACTATTGGCTTATACAACAACATTACTCTCCTCTTAATATCTTCAGTTAATGTGAGTCTCTTGCTAATTGAAAATGAACTAGTCTATGTCTCCCTGCAGTGCCTTTATAACGCTGTTAAAGAGACACACACCCTTTTGATGCAGGACAAACATCAGAAACCTCCTACTGTATGCAAAGAATAGCTTGCTCTGGTGAATAAATCAATACATTCTTCAGAGGCGCTATACCAGGTGAAGCTGTGGTACTTTAATTCCTTGCCAAAAAGGAACAGCTGATAAATCAGGAATATGTGGAGATAAAACCACACATAAAGCCAGTGCAGAGCGCACGTCTCCAGTGGCAGTGATTTACAGCAGGCTGAGCTAAACTGCTTACCGTCAGGAGCTGTAATGGATGCCAGCGTCTGCTCTTAATTTCTGTGGCTGGGGATAGATATTGCTGCTGCTATTTTTTTCCTAAGGCGATATCACTGATGTCTCCCAAGGTACCCTACTGTGTTATATTTGAACCATATGGGCACAAATGGTGCAATTAAAAACATGCTGAATGCCTCTGAAATTGATCACTAAGATGGGCAATTTTGGTTTCAATAAGAACTGTAATATAAAAAATGTATTCTGCTCCTCCCACTGTGGATCTCATGATGAGTCCCGAGAGTTAAGAGAAGGAGAGAATAACATTAGTGAGAGATGAGCTGGAAAATTTAGAGTAGAAAAAATAGATCTGACATTAATGATGGAAGTTGTAATGAGTGTGCTGAGATAGAAGTCTCAAATGTATGTACAGATGCGCACATGTGGAAAGTACATGAGTAAGGAACCCCCAACTTTAGGTTTTACTGTCTCACACACAATTAGCTTTGTCTCCGCCACAATGAGCACAAGTGTCTTTTGGTGTTGCCAGTCCTATGGCATCTAATGGCTATTATGTGAGAATGTATATGAGTTATTTACAACTTGAAGGGGCTCCTGCTTTGGCAGCTCATCAGAAAAAAAAGGCTTACATAAGCGGCACTATAGTTTATGGATGTTCTGCAACAGGTTTGCCTCCAGATAGTGTTCCCTCCCGCCACCTGCTGTTCATGCAGCCTATTGCAGCTTCTTGAATGTCACTTATCTTTAACTGGTTCAGTTATTCCCTGCTCTCATTGTCTGCAGATCTCTGCCTGTCAGAAGAAATCCAACATTCATCTGTCTGCAGCACAGGATAATACATTCAAATTTAAAATGGTGTCCATTAATCAATTCTCAATTTTCAGTGGGACAGGAGTGAGAAAGAAAGCAGATCGTGTCTCCATCCCAACATTTCCAACTGCTCTAATACCAAATACCAGCATAATACCAAACTGCACCACCAGGTTAGGGAGTGAGAGAGGCTTTTACCTTACCTGTGCTGTTTCAGGGATGATGCAACCAAGTTTTCTATTATATGCAGGTCTCTTAAATAACCAGTAGATGGCATTCGCAGTTTAAGATTTACACTTCTGGCCACAAAGCTCACTGTCAACACAGAGTATAATAATAGCTGTTAGATTAGACATGGCCATTGTAAATAATGCTCATACATTTAAGCCAATGACTGCAACATCAACACTAAATCAGTGATATTCACCTGCTTGCCATCACTGCATAAGAATGGTTTGTATTTTATGGAAATTAGAGGTGCATTATGGAGCAAGGAGTAAAATAACCAAAAATAGCACATGAGCCTGAAAACAATGAGAAAACACATGGTCATAGCATCTGTCTCAATGCACACACACACAACAACAACAACAACAACAACAACAACAACAACAACTAATTAATAAACAGATTGCAATGAAATATCATCCTTGCAATGGCACTTGCGAGTGGCTTTGTGTCATGCCTCACCTCTGCTCTATGAGTGCATAATCTGGGGCTTCAAGGGACAGACAAGATGATGCAGTTTCAGTGGCCAGCTGGTATATCTCATCACTATGACCGTGGTAGAGGCTAAAATGGACTTGCAGGGGAAATCAGCTTCTCTCTGATGTTGTATATCACTCCAGTGAGCGGTTCTTTCTCGATTACAATGAATGGATGAATGAATGAATGAATACACTGCTAGCTATATGCCTGTGTGTTGTTGGGGTTTTGTTTGTAAAAATGAATGAATGGCTAGGGAAGCCACTCCATAGTGACAGCGCTGGTCCACTGTGGCCAATGGCCGGGCCTTTTTTGATGGCCGTTAACTAGGTTTAGAGTTTTGCCTCTCCTCCCACTCCAGTGCTGGCTGGGCTGGATGACCGCTCTTTTGCTATTTTTATCCCCGCGGTGCTGTTTCTGTTTCTCAGCCAGCCAGCAGAGAGGAGAGCAGAGGTGCGGGCGTCTCTTATCACACCCACCTATCTTTTTTCTCCCTCTCTCTCTCTCCCTCTCTCTCTTTCCAAAAATAGCCGTGAGTCGTGATCAGCTTGTCCTTGAGAGAGAGTGAGGGAGAGAGAGAAAGAGAGATGACTGTATTATTGCTTAGAATCAGAGGAGGGGTTATGGATTGATACAAATAGTCACCCCCGCCAAGCCAACCCCAGCGCAGGCTGAATTAATGTGTTGCTATTTTTGGGAGCCCCGTGTTTCCAGGGGAGACCTAATGACGCAATGACGTCAATGCGGGTCAATCGCAGACTGGAGGAATTGAGTGGCTTCCATTTGGGGCTTTTGCAGTATTTCCTACAGAAAGGATGGAAACGAGTACAAAATGGAAGTGTATTTCCTCAAAAACCGCATCGAAAATAGAGGTGACTCAAAATGCAGAAGTGAAAATGATCACAAGTGGCATCACGTCGTCCCAACCCTTCGAGCATCAGCGATAGTGAGGGAGGTGTGTATATAAGGATGCTTTTTTTTCCTCCTCATCCACGGCGCGTCTGTGGGATGATACCTGCCAGTGACTAGCCTTGTGGAATAACATTTTCAAGTATATTTTGTGTGTGTTGATTTGATGTACACAGCCCCGGCTGTTTGTTCTTCGTATGATCTTTGTGTGTACGTATTGTTTTGCATTCCCTCCGTAACGCTATGTGCTGTCTATCTCTCTGCCTAGCTACATGTGATTATACTCTGTTTTATTTGCATTTTCTGTTTCTTTTTTTTTCTCCCAAGGGCTTTACACAATCCCGACCTATTCCAAGCACTCGCATCTAGACGCACAGAGGTAACGATGCACCTTCTCCCTCATCTCATTAAATAACACCGCTGCTGGCCATTTATTCTTGCATTTTAACGTGATCGTGTTCGTGTGCCAGAAGCTGTCTTTAAATTGCTGATCGGGATTTGTATGGTAGTAAGAGGGATGTCAGTTATTGTAGCTCATGATTGTGCGCGTCATGGTTGCTCGCAGCTCGGCGACCTGGCGACGCACACAGCCAAACGCTGGTGATGCGTGGAGATTTCGTCTTTTCCAAAACTTTGAATTCGCCTGTGGATCGCCTCATTGCAGTGAAGTTCAAAGTGCTTGTCAAGTGTTCGGGGTGTTATTTCTACGTGTGTTTTCCCCCACTGATTGCGAGCACATCCATCATTAGAGGAGGGTTATTGCTCAGTAATTAGGCTACTGGCCAGGTGTCGTGGGTATAGGCAGGATGAATTGACAGTGCAACCCCTTGCTACAAAAAAAAAACCTCAAGAGAGATGCATGTGGCATGCAGCGAGAAGATGTTCCTTCTTAAATACACTTACACACGTACACACACACGCATACATTGTCGGACACATTCAGAAAGACAGACGCACAAACAGAGACACACAGACTTGCACACATGCACAGTGTCGTGAGAGGAGGTTGCTGGGGAGGGGGGAGGGGGGGTGATTTTAGGGCGTTCACCGGCAGGGCTGGTGTGAGGCTTTCAGAACCATGGACAGCTCACATGAAGCTCATCCAGTGTGGTCTTCTGTCTTCTGTCCGCACTGGCTGCAGCATCACTGTTTGTCAATGGCACTTCATACAACAGCCCACTCTCTCTTTCATTGTTAAAAGGGCATATTTTCTAGAACACCAATACAGATATTTCACCTTTTATTCAATTATAGGCCCCACACATGACATACATCAGCTTGTCCTGCAGCCATCAAGTTTTTGCTATTTGGCACCTATGGGAAAAGATGTCAGCTGTCCACTACGTTGGTGTTTTGTAACAAAAATAATGGAAATGATTGTTCAGTTGGATAAATAACCTCTCTGAATAATTGTGTTCATGCACCATTTCGCATTTACACCAACTTGCACTCCACAGCAAGTCCACATTTAACATTTGAAACCTGAAACCCAGATCTTCCCTCCCTGGCTTTGGTCCCACCTATAATTTGAGACACCATGTCACACAAAATGCTCTGATAATCTCACCTATTTGACTACCCCCACCACCCTTTTTCTAATTCACAAACATTCTCATCATTTATAACTCAGGAAGGGCTCCAGTGTGCTCTGGGACATTTGAGTTTTATTCACAGCTGCTCCAATTTCATTGAATTCAGTTTGTTCATAGAGTAGCAAAATATGGCATATATCTCAAATGCTTTTATATTGTGGCAATTGATATTACACCGCCAGTATCAGTAAGTGGCTTTCTGAGGTGTACGGTGTGGTGAAGGTAAATCACAAAGGGGAATTTAGGAAGCTGTGTAGAAACCAGTGTTTCACAAAAGTATAATTCTTTGCATTTAGTTGTGATTCTTTTTTGGAGGATTACTGGTTTGATTAATTGATTGGCTTGATGGTGATACATATTCGCATGTGTTTTGCTACTCACTTTTCCCATTCAGTTTTTGCTGTATTGTATTAATCAATACTGACAGAGCAAGTGTATAGTGATCAGTGACTGATTTCATGCATGTTAACAGTCTCTGATCGTACATGATCAACGTATTCCCTCTTTACTAAATCAGCCAATAACTCCATTTACAATAGTCTGTTCAATTCATATGTTTAAGCACATTCAAAAATATTTAAACAAAAGCAATTATGACTAAAAAGGAAGAAAAACCAAAATTTAAATATGCAAACATCTAGATGACGTCAGAATGTACAATCTGGTGCTGACCTGCAACAGTAACCTTTTACTTTAAAGAAGGGATTCATAGTGTATTCACACCACAAAAACACTCTGCATGTTGTCATATTACCTGTTTAGACTTCCTTTTTGTAGTCTTCTACTGACATGTATAAGAAATGGTACAGATGCTGAAGTTTACAGGATTGAGGCTTCCTGGAATATGTCCCACTGAAAATGTCTACACTTTTGATAGTGTTATCACATGTAAAGAATAGTACTTATAGTATGTAGTACAGCTGTTTTCAGTTTTAGTTGAATGTTTTACCATTTACTAAAACTAATCTGTTTTAGTGAATGTTCAACCATACAAACTAAAGAGGCCAAGACAATGGATAATAAAAAATGGTGCTGAACGTTATCACAAAGCTTGATGTTTGGAAGTCACGTTTATACTCTATCTGAAGCGTTTCACTCCAATAGAAGGCACAACAAAAAATACAATCCAAATGAGGATCGTTACATATGACTCATGTTCTTCCCAATTTACGTTCAGTCTCATGGATGTGTAACTGTGTGTTTCAGATGCTGGACCAACGGTGTATGATCTTGGCCATGGTTTCAGCTGAGCAGTCTTGTTCTTTTCAGGTCTTTTTGCGGTCTGGGCTTGCTGTCATATAGCTATCCAGGAAGCCCTTACCCCAAAAAGCATCTGCAAGGGACCCGTACATCAAGGAAGATTTGCATAAAATTCCCTCTTGACACCTATGCTCAATTTATATATCGTGAAGCCCTATTTTCTCAATTTGTGCATCAATTAGGTGTGAGTGTGTACAATTGTGAAATTGTGTATTTGACTTTCCGATTCAACACAAACAGTGTTTGTGTGGTTTAAGTAGACGTTTTTTTAAAATAATACATTAATAATGAACCAGAACATGATATAGACCATGGTGATTTTTTTTTAAATCCAACACTGTTAATCCAATGTTTCCCATTATGGTCATCATTACACCGAGTAGAAGTGTTACCTTTCCTTCAAACAAAGTAACTGTTTTAAACTTTTATCCAAGATGTAAATAATTTCTTTAATTGGTTTGACTAAAAAAAAGGTTTCTGTGTCCTAAGGACCAGAATAGAGACCCCTCGCGTTTGAAGCACCACATAATTCCCTCAGAAGGTGGCAGCATTGCTCAAGTTTTCAGACCATGAGGAAATTTCATTTAAATCCACACACAACAAATCCATGGATACACTTGCAGTTAAGATGATAACCGTGAGCTTGATTATGGTGTCCTTGTGTGTATAGCCAGTGTGTATAAAATGCCATCAGTTAGGAAATGAACTGCACTTATTCATGATTACAATGCTTTAATGTAACCTAGGTGTAATATGTGTTTACTTTTATACATTTGTTTGGCTGTACAGGTATGTAATACATTAAAAATCTGGAGATATTTGTTTGTTCATAAAGTGAACGAGACACTGTTGTCTCTGCCAGTGCTTTAGCAGCCTACACAGCACTGTATTAGTGAAGGAAGTGAATTATGAGCTAGACTCAATAAACAACTTCTGCAGAAATGTGTCATCTCCTATATATTACTCATTTCTGCAACAATCTGTGCCAAGAAGTTCTTTGGTACCATGGAAAGAAAGCAGACCCACAAAACAGGTGCAAACCAATTGTTTCGCCATTTCTGCACAGCAGTGATGCAATTTTGCTTCCAGTAAAACACACACAAACACATTATTAAAGCAATTCTTCATCCATTGACAACACACGCAGAATCAATCACTTTCTAAAGTCCACACTTTGGGTAAACACCTGTTCTCTTTATCTTAATGATGGCTGTGGAGTTTTTATTTTACCTGCTTCTAACAGTCAGATTTCTTTCTTTGCTGGGAGAGCTTATGTCAAAATGTTAAAGTCCCTTTTGCTTTACTTATAGTTACTTCAGTTGGTTGTTTGATTTTCCCTGTGCAGAGCGATGTATGCATGAAGTCTGACATTAGAAGACTGTTTTCACATTAATCCGCTGAAGGGGGAACATTTCTCTGTGCTCACCTTAAATCTGATTTTGAGGCACTTGCGTGTGGTGTGACATCACATATATTTCGGAAGCCAGTTGTGGTCCAATGTGCAACTTAAACAATTGTGATGTGGAAACTTGAGGGCCACAAACACACACAGAATGCACTTTTCAGTGAAGTTGGAGACAACTTGTGTCCAGCAGTTCAGCTTTTGAAATGAAAATTTTTGTATATCCATAAATTAGGATTTTTTTTTAATGAGTGTACATTTAATTGTGAGTTTTTAACAAGGTGATTTCACTTTTTCATGAAAAAGCCATATCAGACACACATTAATATTCCAAGCGGAGCAATTTTATATCTTAAAATATGTCAGCAGGGGATCTTTAAAGGACAATGAACACACATTTAAATGTGTTTGCAGAGCACAGCATCAACAGAAAATTCAAATGACAAAATCAGAAATCTGAAATGTCCTTTTGTTATACATTTATTTTAAACTGTGCTGACTTTCATAAAATTTGCAACATGGATGTGCAGAACTGGCAGACATATTACAGGATTTTTCCCTTCACCACATGAGGCTGCACCCACATCCTTGTTACCTTGATACTGGAACTGGAACAAAAACTAGGCTATTTTTTTTCAGTGCCTGACAGAAGCTATTTGTTTGACTCTCGCAAGGCCACTGGAAACGCTTGATGCTTTCATGACATCATTTTCTGCACTCACAGCAAGCTTTCAAACTGAATTTTTGCTGTAAGTTTTTCGGCCCTCAGAGACCTGACCTGCACTCCTGAAACATCAGGGGAAGTGTCAAACAAAAACCTGGATTCACTTACCAATGGATAATAAACATGTTTTAAAACAAATAAATTACTATTTGCTTTGTAACAGATTATTTTTTGGTACATTAATAAGACACGTTCTTTTGGACTATGAATAGAGACTGCTGCGGAACACTGTCACAGTCTCAACATAAAACCTTTGACCCAGGATTATCTGTCCATAATGTCAAAGGAATGGTTTGCACATTGAAGTGAAATTGAAGGAATTGATCCAAGTCTAACTATACTTTAACAAATCTCAACACATATTAGCAGTTGGACACACATTCTGGGTATATTTTCAAGAATCTCAGTACACACTTACAGACTTGCCCAAATAATTAATATAAAATACTAAAGAACAGATTATATATGATGTTTAGGAGGGCCTTTAAAAAGGGATGAATGGATGGATTCAATTCAAAGAACTTAATTTATCCGTTAGGAACTTCATTTGTGCAGAGCATCTGTGTGTGTGCCATTCACATTCCCAGGATGGACAGATGGGTGTTGGATACTAACTACACACTAATCACACAGTAGCTCATCTGGAGAAAAGAGTAGGCTTTCTGGTTGTTGTAAAGCAAATATTTTAAACATGAGTTTTTAGTGCTGAGAGATTCAAAAAGAGATTATTTGTTATGGCAGCATTCCCTCTGCAGCACTTTCCTAATTTCTATTTTGAGAAGTACAGGTTTAATGGACAACACTGAGATCCAAACAATATTTCTTGACAAATAACAAAAACCTGTTTGAAGGGTTACAATGGAAAAATAGAAGCTTAATTCCAGTACTCCAGGTCGCATCCCTCCACCCACCCTTCATAAGAGCTGGAACAATGTTAACAGTCCTTACACAGCACACAAACTCCCTTGGGGTAATGATAAAATAACACAAAACAAAAAAGATAACCTCTCTAGTACTTTTTGGATCATTCTCAATCAGCCTTTGTAGGAGTACCTGCATAACATGGTGACACTACAGCACAGTCAAAATGCCAGTGTGTTTTGGCAAAAATATCAGGTTCATTGTGTATTTGTTTTGTGGATTTCATTGTTATGTGCTCATCCAGCAACATGTTGTCAATGAACAGATCTCAGCTGAGTTCTTTGTATTTATACATTCATTACAAAAGGTTCAGTTCTAGAGTTTGTGTTCAAGCGAGTATGCACATGTGGCCATGTGATGGTTTTGATGTCAGACCCTTTACTTTCATTATGAATCAGATTATTTGTATCATCCTGCCAAGGTCTTGGAGTGTGTCTGTATGTTTTGCACAAGTGTGCAGGTTTAGGATTGCACTATAGAGCTACTACTACAGAACAATGATCTGTTATCATGTCATGTTTCAAGATACTCTACATTCTCTATGCAATGGAAATTTGAGAATGAATGAATACTAAAAGAAAATCGCACAGTATCCTATTCCATGAAAAATGTTTACATAGTAACATGACTTTTAGAATATTCCTTTAATATATAAACTCTTAAACTTAATGTGGTATAGAGAGTTTGTTGTAATAGCTGTGTAATGACAAATCAACCCCTCCTTTAGAATTAAAATCCAAAGAAAGATCTCTGCAGATGACTTATTTACAGTAAGTCAGTTTCTGTGACTTGGCAAAATCGTTGACACTGCAGGACTCTGACTGGCTGATGCAGGGATTCCTGTAAGTGTCTTTCAAATGTATTTTTCAACATCCACAGAAATATACAGCCTCTTGATAATATGCTGGCAGGAAAGAGCATCAGCAAAATATTTTGGACCTTACATAACATGTCACTAGGTATAGTCTTCATGAATTCACTCAAGTGTTTTTCTAACACTTTATCTGCTAAATTCTTTGTAATACTGTAGGTTATTGGGCTTTTCATAGTATTTGTCATCTCTAAAATCTAAAAAGAGTGTGTGAAAGTGTTACTTAATGTGTTATTTCGTTAAAGATATTGCTTGCCGTGACTGCACTTTCACAGAGCTCCGACTCATTGCAATGAAAAGCTGATTCAGGTCTTTTCAGACGGGTTTTATGGGGCTAACGTCACACAAGTGTCTGGGGGTCAAAACAACACATCGTCCTGAATGGCAGCACATGCAGGATCACTAAATCTGAATTCCCGTCATTCCTGTGACTCATCCAGGCAGGTCCTGCTGAGCAGAATTCCTGGTTTCCATGCTGCATCTGGACAAGTAACCCGATATGTAAGACCCGTTAACATGGCGCAGCCATTGCTACCGGGGGAGTAACTGGTAAAGTAATTACATCCTTTCTACTAACCTTATAGGGTTTAAGGATACAATACATGCAGTTTTACTGTGTGTGCAAGTGTGTGGAGTTTGATAAAAGAGGGGCACACACTTCTTCTGAGGATGTGACTCATATGCTCCCATAAGTCATGTGACACAAATGACCTCATGAATTATTAATGAAGCCTTGCAGTGTCCTACTGCTACTTTTCCTACTCCAGGAGGTGACTTCTTGTCCTGCAGGGATGCAGACTGAATGATCCTCTATGATCCCCGGGGACATGGGGACAAGACATAAAACTCTGGACCATTGCATTTTGGGTTTCTAATGTAGCCACAAAAGAACACAAATGTGTATCTTTGCTGTTTGGAGGTAATTAGTGCATGCTGAGAACTATGGCTGAGAACCGTGGATGAAATGAAGAGATTCATAATCTAACTAACTAACTAACAACTCTGTCTGGCAAAGAGGAAATACTTTTGACTCATGCACATTATGGGAAGCTTTTTGATGAAAAAACTGAAAAAGAGCACACACATTTTGATTAACCTCTGAGGTGAAATTGGCAACACCACAGATAGTGCAGATCCATCTAAAATATAAAGAAAGAGTGTGACAGCCCTGTTTGTTTACAGATTATCCATGAATATATAATGAATCCACTCTGTGTTCAAATGAAACCTAACCTGACCAAAATGATCTTAAAATGTTTCCTGTATTACGTATATGAGACGTCACATACTGGCAGGCAAAATCCTGATCTAAAAATAGTTTTAGCAATAGACAGCATCATTTATTCACCCCAGATGTCAGGAAATTATTTTTTGTGAGACCTGCTCTGTTGCTGGCAAGAGAGCTCCTGAACCCCCCGGGAAAAAGCTCTGAAGAAACTTTTAAAACTATTTAGAAATTAGCCATCCAATTATATGATCCACTTCATTCCTTCATGTTTTCCTTTCATGAATAATACACTATTCCTGCTGAATATACAAGCACCCAATTCACTTTCCTTCCCAGAAACTTGTCCTTTAGTGCGTCTTTTTCCCAGCAATTTTCAGATCCTATCACATTTCTGTTTATTCTGCATCGTGCAGCAGTGACCGTGTGTTAACAGTTTTATGAAAACATCTGTATCTGTGTGTGAGTGTGTGTGTGTGTGTGTGTGTGTGTGTGTGTGTGTGTGTATGTGTGTGAGAGAGAGTGTGTGCACGCACACCCTGGGAATCTTGGGGCACATGCATGAGGTAGTTTTCAGGATTTACTGTAAGTTACCTTAAGAGAAAACTGAAAATAACTCTTTTTGCTTCAGAGAAACAGAAACTTGCTCAGCACAGCCCCTCCCCTCCTTCTCCATGGAGCAGCGAAAAACATCTGCTTCCAAAAATGGCGTCTGTGTAATCTGTGTAAAAAAGAAGAGTCCTAGATTAGAAACAGCTGCCGTCTATCTTGTTATGTGACATGACAATGTTACTGTTGAGCAGAATTTCATTCAGGAAATTTTGATGTTATGATCTTGGTGGATAAAAATGAAAGACAAAAGTTGTTTTTGAATTTTTGCGCTGCAGAAATGACTACTGACATCAGAGGGACAACAGCAACATAATTAACTTAGTCCGGTATAGGTCCTGTATATAATTATAGAGCACTGCCACCCACATTAGGTCATGTCAAAATGTACTACCAAGTAAAAGGTATCACAATCATGTTGTGGAAGTGTATCACCTACAACGTTACTGTACCATTATATATTGCTGTTTTGCTTTTCTCAATACGTTTGGAGAAAATGCAACTGCTGTCAGTGTTTAGATCCTCGCACCCCTTATCTGTCAAACCAAACCGCATAAGATCATCATCATTGCAAGATGATTTCATCTGATTAAATTTGAAAACGCTCAGACAAACATCCACTCTATATCTAAAACGTAGCGTTAGACAGCATGAAAAGGTGACATTTAAAAAATTCTCCTATTTTGTGTGAATGTGTTTTTTATTACCTAAAACACTTATCAAATCCCAAAGTATGTGTGCAATATATGTGAGTAGATGCGTCTCAGATACTATGAGTGGCTGGTAGTAAAGCTGTCTTTATTATTTCAACTTGAATCAAAACCAAATATATGGACATAAAGACCTGATCAGGCCATAATGTCAGGAATCTACATTTATAAATGCAGCTACATGATATCATTCCAAGAATAAACATGATATCAGTCAGAAGAACTGTGTCATATTGGCCAACCAAAAATTATTTGAAGGCAATCTCTTTCCTGTCATTGCTGTAATGTGTTTGTTTTTTGGTTTTGTTTTTACTGTTTCTATTCTTTATTTTCTGCTGCTGTACAGGTGTGTTTAGACACTGTGTGTGGGTACATCCTAAATAAATACTGATGTAATTGATCTTGGCATCTGATGGCATTAGGCAATGTTTAGAAAGAGCAGAGCAGTGAGTGTCAGCACAGGATATGACATATATGGCATACTGATCAGTTTGGAAAATTAGAAAGGTCATTATTGTTACTGTCTGCTAAACATCAGCATTCTGAGTTTACACAGGGATACGGAGGTGTTGCAATTGTGGATCTGTCACACCAATAAACACTTTGCCACTTTTTAAAATGAGCGTGGAAACGCCATTGAGCAAACACTTAAGCTCCTTGCTGCTCTGGTGAAGTTGTTCAGTGGCATCTGTGAGAGCAAGACACATATTTTTTTACTCTCTTTCCAACTATTTCTAAAACAACAACAACAACAGCAGCTGCATCCACACAACTCTTCCTAATTTAAAATTCTTTGTCTGTATTTTTGCCCTGTGACTCAAATATGTCACTGGGTAGTTTACCAAAAATGTACTTCATATTCAGCTTGCATCCCGCCCCCCTGCAGTACCACAAGGGGATTCAGGGGTATGAGATGGAGAGAGACAAGTGGGGGGGGTTCGGGGTTCAGAGAGAGGTGAGTAAGAGATGAGTCAACAGCCCCTCCACTTGTGGCTATAAGATATCCTGATGGAGCCTAAGAGTGGCATATTCTCAGACACCAGCGAAGGTAAGGTCAACTCTCTTCTCCATTGCATTCACCGTCTCTTTTATTGTGGCTTCAACTTGTCCATCTTTGTATCATTATCTGTGTTAATTATCATACTTGATCTTCCAGGGCATCTGTTTGTTTAAAAGTTACCAGTTTTGGAAAGTTTGTATTTATTTGTATTTATTTTAAATACAGATTATTTGTGTGTAAACTTTATTTCTTTTAAGAGGTTTTTAGAGAAATTCTTGTGGTTAGAGATTGTGTGTCGTCCTCACTAAGCATGGTAGCAGAGGTTTGGGAAACAAGGGGGGGTGAGAATAATTGAGCTAGCCAAAGTCAGTGATCTTTGTACCTGTTACACAGTCAGACATTCACAGGTGTCTCTATCACAAATATTTGCGGTTACAATCAAACATGCTGAGTAAATTACTGGAAGGAAGCGTGCGTGTCTGTATGAAATGATGAAATGCGGATATGAACTGATGCCGGCAAGTGAAATATGGGTAACTGTAAACAGCATTTAAAGGAAGAATAACCTGCTCATTGTTGTTCTTCTCCTAGAAATACCAGTGCTATTCTGAATTCTATACATCTGGGGAAATACTACAAATATGGACTACACCCTTGCTGTCCTGTTTTCTATACTGCAAGTTTTAAGTGTGGGCTCAGCTGCTCCTCTGCCAGTGGAAGTAGTGAAGATGAAATCAAAAGTGAAGTGGATGGCTGAACAGCTGGTGGTTAAGCTGGACAAAGACTTCCAGGTAATATTTAGTGCTCTGTTTATGGTGACACAGAATCTCAAGTGCTTATACAAGTTGGCATGTTTTTGACCGTTTCCTGTTCTCTCTCGCTACAGGTCCCTGTTGGCCTGACTCTCAGCCCACCTTCTGATGATCTGGATGGACCTTCCACCATAGTGACCGTCTTGGAGGGTTACAACAGCCTGATCTCTGACAACCTTAACGGGGTCTCTCAGGTCAAGTTTGAAATCTCTTCGCTGACGGGTTACCTTGATCAGTGGAGGCAGGGGCACTGCAGTGAGCAGCGGCCAAAGCCTTCGGTACCGGGACCCCTACAGGACCTACAGAGTCGAAAAGAGTTTATTCACACCGTGAGCATTGAGGCTCTCATGAGAGTGAAGGAGTTCCTAAATCTGCTGCTGAAAAATCTGGATCATCTTGAGACTTGCTGAAAGACAGACATTAGGTCTAGTAATTGGAAGTTACTGGCAACAATTGTGAAAGTCTTCATCAGTGACGCCTGCAATGCAATTTTAAGGACTTTTATTCTCAAACATTCTTACTTATTTACTTATTTATATACACATGTATTTATTTATATATTGTACTTGGAAAATAGGTATTTTGTAAAAGAAAAAGAACAGTCTTTTCATTCACGTGTTTCGCTGCAAGTGTGGGTTCCACAGGAATGTTAAAAGGCAAACAGGTCTATGCTTTGCACATAAAGAAAAATCGCTGCTCACAGGTTTGTACTATTACACTACTGTTGTATCAACAAGAGCTCCAAGTGTAAAATATGGATCTACATATTAATTCAGTCATATAGCTGAGTCCGCTGAGTAAGGTTGTTTGCAGTCAGAGGGTGTGATGAGTAGCAACGTCATCCACGGAAATTCCTGAAAACCCGGTGGCCAAAATCAACAGAAAGCTACATGGACAAGAAGGGTAAAGGGCAACTTTTGTTGCAGTGCAATATCATCATCTCTTCCAAAATCGCTATTTATATACACAGGTGGTATTTTGTCTATTTTTGTATGTTTTTATACCTACTGGATTAAAACTATAAATAAATATTTAACAAAAATACTGTTTGTAATATGAAAGTTTGTCAGTGTTGTGTAATGATCAGAATTAAGTGAAAAGGGCACGTAGACCAGGTTAAAATATAATGTCATCTGGGGGTGTTCATCTCTTGCTACACTTGTACATTCAGGGTTCATGCGTGGGAAGTGTTTATCCGACGCTATCGGCTTATGATTAACTCCTGTTAAAAACTAGCATTAAAAGAAGTGAATCTAAAGGCAACCGCCATGATGAACGAACACATCTGCCAATACAACAATTATGGATTTATTGCCAAAGTGTAAAGATAACACAAATTCAAGGGTTTGTTATATTTTTTCTAAAAAGGCATGTACACAAACAAAACTATACTGACATTTTTTGTTTGTTTTAGTTTTTAAAGCATGGATTACAGAAATTCAGGAACAGACTGAATGAAGTGACAGTGAAAGTTTACACATGGGCATCATATACTGTACAATTTGAAACAAAAGGAAATTTATGAGAACCATTGTACTATAAAAGCCTCAAGATGTGGAATATAGAGGACCTCTGTTATGGCCTTAAACACTTTAAGACTAATTTTTTCCCCTCACACACGCACACACAGCATTAACTGTCAAACCACTTGTTTCGTTTGATGCTGGTGTTCTTGTCACTGTTACTCATCAGTTTCTTCTTGTACTGCTCCACCAGGCTGTCAAAGCGGTCTCCATCCCTTCTCTTCAAATGCTTCTTTGGCATTTTAACTTTCTGTGAAAAACAACAAAACAAGAGTCATGAGGTGTAACAGGACAAGCCTGATACTCTGGTAAAATACATACAGAGAGGAAAATAAGTATTTGAACACCCTGCTATTTTGCAAGTTCTCCCACTTAGAAATCATGGAGGGGTCTGAAATTGTCATCGTAGGTGCATGTCCACTGTGAGAGACCTAATCTAAAAAAAAAAAAATCCAGAAATCACAATGTATGATTTTTTTTTTTTAACTATTTATTTGTATGATACAGCTGCAAAAAAGTATTTGAACACCTGAGAAAATAAATGTTAATATTTGGTACAGTAGCCTTTGTTTGCAATTAGTAGAGTTCAAACGTTTCCTGTAGTTTTTCACCAGGTTTGCACACACTGCAGGAGGGATTTTGGCCCACTCATCCACACAGATCTTCTCTAGATCAGTCTGGGCTGTCGCTGAGAAACACGGAGTTCGAGCTCCCTCCAAAGATTCTCTATTGGGTTTAGGTCTGGAGACTGGCTAGGCCACGCCAGAACCTTGATATGCTTCTTACAGAGCCACTCCTTGGTTATCCTGGCTGTGTGCTTCGGGTCATTGTCATGTTGGAAGACCCAGCCTCGACCCATCTTCAATGCTGTAACTGTTCCCCAAAATCTCGCAATACATGGCCCCGGTCATCCTCTCCTTAATACAGTGCAGTCGCCCTGTCCCATGTGCAGAAAAACACCCCCAAAGCATGATGCTACCACCCCCATGCTTCACAGTAGGGATGGTGTTCTTGGGATGGTACTCATCATTCTTCTTCCTCCAAACACGGTTGGTGGAATTATAACCAAAAAGTTCTATTTTGATCTCATCTGACAACATGACTTTCTCCCATGACTCCTCTGGATCATCCAAATGGTCATTGGCAAACTTAAGACGGGCCTTGACATGTGCTAGTTTAAGCAGGGGAACCTTCCGTGCCATGCATGATTTCAAACCATGACATCTTAGTGTATTACCACCAGTAACCTTGGAAACGGCGGTCCCAGCTCTTTTCAGGTCATTGACCAGCTCCTCCCGTGTAGTTCTGGGCTGATTTCTCACCTTTCTTAGGATCATTGAGACCCCACGAGGTGAGATCTTGCATGGAGCCCAGTCCGAGGGAGATTGACAGTCATGTTTAGCTTCTTCCATTTTCTAATGATTGCTCCAACAGTGGACCTTTTTTCACCAAGCTGCTTGGCAATTTCCCCGTAGCCCTTTCCAGCCTTGCGGAGGTGTACAATTTTGTCTCTAGTGTCTTTGGACAACTCTTTGGTCTTGACCATGTTAGTAGTTGGATTCTTACTGATTGTATGGGGTGGACAGGTGTCTTTATGCAGCTAACGACCTCAAACAGGTGCATCTAATTTAGGATAATAAATGGAGTGGAGGTGGACATTTTGAAGGCAGACTAACAGGTCTTTGAGAGTCAGAATTCTAGCTGATAGACAGGTGTTCAAATACTTATTTGCAGCTGTATCATACAAATAAATAGTTAAAAAAATCATACATTGTGATTTCTGGATTATTTTTTTTTAGATTATGTCTCTCACAGTGGACATGCACCTACGATGACAATTTCAGACCCCTCCATGATTTCTAAGTGGGAGAACTTGCAAAATAGCAGGGTGTTCAAATACTTATTTTCCTCACTGTATATTTTAAACTTGTCTGTGTTAGCTCGTAAGCCTGCCCAGCTTCCGCCTTTAAAAAGTTACAGCCATTAGCTAGCAGTCTGTACAGTTCAAATGTTGGTTCACCCCCCCCCAAAAAAGTTTGCTACAAAGTAACTGCAGTGGTCAACAAAAAGACCAACTAATATTGCCATCTTTATAGTGTTATACTGTCTCAAGTGTAAAGCACAGCTTGACTGAAGGGGTCTTCAAGGTTGATAACGACATTTAAGAGATAAAAAAAAAAAAAATCTGGTAACATTATATCAGCCAATTCTATCTCTTCCAAATTCTTTAATGCCCGGCTGAAATGCATGGCTCTGAAAAAGATGCAATGCTCTAAAATATTATTACTACAATGTCACTTGGTGGCACCAAAGCATTAGATTTCATACTGATTAAGTGCTGTCTTCAGTGGATCTGATTTTTTTCTGCCCGTGGGTTAATCCAGTATATCTTTCTGATGAAGTATTTCAATGTTCTACGGTGAGAGACTGCCGACAGCAAACAGTTTTAGGATAGTTTTAATATTGGGAACGTTTCTTATCAAGTTCAGAACTACCTTTTCACCTCACAGATGTAGGATCTTTTTGTTTGGTGCTTTAAAGTTTCTTGAGGTTACTCAAACATCCGTGCCTTAGGAGTTTTAATATCAAGACTGACAAAGCCACTGTTTGTAGTAGTTTCTAATAAATCAGTGCCTTGCCAGCTACCCTTTACTGTAAGGTGTTTTGTGAATATGATTACAAACAAGCATATACAACAGAATACGTATGAACCTGGTTTCTGGGCTGTGTGGGCTTTTCCATCTGTCGTCTTTGACGCTCCTTCCTTTTTGATCCGGGCTTTGCTTTATTTGGTGGTGGGGCCTGTTGCTTTCCTTTGTCACGCATTCTGCAAAAGACAAGAGTACACAATCTATTACTTAAGCCTCATGCTCACGGTTTAGTCATAATCAGTTTTGTCATATGGGTTTTTCCAGGGAAATGTGTTTGTTGACATGTTTACGAAATATACACAGTGAACTGTAGACAGGAGACTAGTAAAGGTAATGAAAACTGTACCTGATCTTAGGTCCCCGATGGGAGGGCAAAGCAAGAACCTTCCTGCGTTTCTTTCCGTTCTCCAAATCTATATGCTCGACCTCAGGGTTGGTCTGGAAGCCGAAATAGCGTCTGCTTTGCTTCTGGCAATAAGGAGCAGCTGATAAAGACAGAAAAGCAGTCAGAGAGAAAATCAAAACAAGTAAAAAAGACTGTACATAACAGCAAAAAAAAGTTTATTTCAGTTTAAAACAGCACTAGTGCTGTACTGTGTTTGTTTTGGAACAGTATATCATGTTGTTCATCACTTTTTACATGGTTAATGGAATCAGTACAGTATAAACATGGTGGGTGAACAGCATGTGTGTATAAGAGCAGCTGTTTTTCATCACCTATTAAAAGCTATCCAGAAGAGACGAACAACAACCTATTAAGCCATCATGTACAGCTGCCTAATTCGTTCTCTGAACTGGCAAAAGACACAAAGATATTATTTTCATACCTCTCTCCTTTGGTGTCTGCTCTGATGAGGACTGTGCTTGATTTCCACCTTTCCTAGGTCCATCTCCAGCTGTCTGGGACTGAGGTTTGGCTCCTCCTTTAAAAGGCTGTTTTCTGAAAAACTCCTGCAAAAATATCCACACAAGGTTACTTCAGGTTTACTAAGCGAACAAAAGCATTTTTCAATTTGAACCGGGATTCCATGGCGTAGCTATCACACAAACTGATACCAACGCACCTTGTTTTTTTGTTGTCGCAATTCTTTTATTTTGAGTTTCCTTGAATCCTCCAGGGAGAACTCAACAATGGGTCTCTGCAGGGTGACATAAAATGCACAGTTAAAAAGCTTCACTATGGACCAGGAAAAGACATATGTAAATGCTTGTTATATAATCCAGTGTGCTAAACCAAATAAACACCAACATTTTAAGTAAAAAAACTTCCAAAAGGTAAATAAATACAGTGGCAACAAAGCAAAAACAGCTGCTTTTAAATGCACTTCTGTAGTCCATCACAGAAACGTACCTTGTGTGAGCCAAAGATGTCAGGGTTGTTGTTAAGGTAACGAAGTGTGCTAAGAGCATGTTCGTGGTCCTGGAACTGGACAAAGCCATAACCTAACGACTGTCCCATCACCTGACCCCTCTCTGGCTTCTTGTCATACATAACCCGACACTAAAAGGAGAAGCAGGAGGTGCACACATAAAAAAACAGCATGAATGAGAATGACAACGACACCCCCTACTGGGCACACAGATGCAATTAGGGCTGCACAATATTATGATATTGTTTTTTCTGCAATGTTTATTACAATATGAAGAAATACTGGAAATTTCACCAGATACATGCAGTGTGTTATACAGGTATATATATACACAATTAACAATCATAATTTTCATTATGTGGGTACTGTAAAAACCTTCTAACAAAACAACCACCCTCCTACTTCTAGCACACTTGGTTTAGCCCTCTGCTACTCTTACAGAAATCAGCTTGTATGTGACTCTGGCACCAGCATGGACAAGTGAAGAGAGAACAGGTGGAGAGGTACTTGGGGAAAACAACATATGTTTCTTAATAAACCCGTTGCCCATCACGTGCATGTTTACAGGCAGGTGATACGCAGACTCTGCATGCACAGCGATCAGTCCGCTATGTGCTCTGGTGAAGGGGTGGACTTGATCGGTTTATCAAACAACCAAAACAGACAGTGCCCATTTTCAGGTTGTGGTAGGTGACTAGTGGGGCCTGCTTTGGTTGTTTGGTAAATTCACCATAACATATTTGGATCAAACTCTGTGTATCTAAGAACATTTAAATCGGACTTAATTATGTATTTTCAGAGAGACTTTTTGTAGATTAATCATGGAAAACCTTTAAAGTTTTTGTATCAAGCAGCAAAAAAGTAGTAGCATGACGTGTTTGAGTTAACGTGCCTTACTTGACAAAAGCAATGTGACTATAATCTCCATTAACAGATATCTGCATGAATGTAGAATCTCTAGGCAAGGGACAAGATTTTGGTATCGGAAGAGGTCTTGTTTTCTGTTTGTAGTCCAAGAAGTATTGACCAATCACGTTTGAGCTGGCTTTAGTTGCATGCGGGTAAACAGTCCGTGTGGAGGGCAAAAGAGGCGGAACACATTGCAGAAATGCAATCTCGGAACCCACTGATTATCATCTGACAAAGATTTAGCTCTTTTATCAATCTCGGAAACCCTAAAGATTTAGCTTTTTAAAATGGATCAGCATTCAAAATCGTCAGAGGATAACCAATGGGTTCCAACATTGTAAACAATGTGCAATGTGTATGTCGTGCAGCCCTAGACAAGGGCTTTTTTTAAATTCTATAAAATCCTGACATACCACTCACTCAAAACTATTTCCAAGAATGTTTTACAAAGCTGCAAATGAATGATAAGTGTTATAACGATACTGCTTTATTTAATGAAATGTCTACCAGCATGCCATAATATTTCTCACCTCTGTGATGCGGACTCCCTTGCTTCCTTTTACTGCTTGGAGGCAGAGCGCTTTGAGCTTTTTATTGTCCACTGACTTGGGCAGGTTATGGACACAAAGACGAGTCTTTGACACAAACACTTTTATGTCGCGAAGCTTGGCCCTCTTTATTTCTTCAAACTGAGGGAAAGAGACAACACCAAAAAGACATGTCAACATAAGAGCAATTTGAGAGATGATAAGTTAAGATAAGATAAATATTATCCAGTAAAGATCATTCTCTAAGAAGAAATGTCTAAAATGGTGAATGAAAAACAAACTCACTCTAGTTCTTTTGATCATGTCTGCTTCAGGCACACCCTCTGCAGCCTTGGTCCCAGCACGGATCACTGGAACAACATGCAGAATAAGAACAGATTTAGAAGCAATTCCAAAGCTTAAATAGGGACCTCACAAGACACACGTGGCTTTCCTAAGTAATGCAGCATGGTGATTTATTAAAGATGGTATCTTGTTTATTATTATATTATTGTGTCTTCAAATATTTAGTGTCACAACAGAAGTTTCACATTGATATTTCATGGTTTATAGATTTAATGTCAGTGTTTCCCCTATATTAGGGTGCCAGTCAAAAATAAATTTTCAAATTTTCATCTTCCCACCCTCCAAATGTGTTAATAATGTGACAAAAGCTAAGTTGACAAAATTTGAATGTTTTCTAATAATTTTTACTGGTAGCTCAACACTGACAAAGTTTTACAATATTCAACATTTTCCAATTTTATCATGTAATATTAACTTTAATATCACAAGTTAGAATAATGTAAAACTCCTCAAAAAGAAGACACATAGCTGCTAACAGTTACTTCATAAGTTAATAATATACCCTTAAGTATTCATAAGTGTCCAGAGAATGACTGTACTGCAGCTTAAAAAACAGCTACATTTGTTTTGTTGTAGGCTAGCTCTCCAGCTCACAGAGTAGCTGCAGATTTCTATGAAGTAGACGAAACACATGCACATGTAAACCAGATAGACTTTCAGATAGACCTTAATTATGGAAGTGTTGAAGTGGCATAAATGGGCGGCTTTGACTCAGGGTAGAACGGTCGTCCCCTTAAAGGAAGGTTGGGAACCCGAAATTGCTCCTGGTGGCTGTGCCGTCAGTGTGTGAATGAGTTTATTTCGGTTTCTGATGAGCAGTTGGGTCTCTGCTCATAGGTGGGTGAACGTGATGTAGTGTAAAGCACTATGAGTGGTCGAAAAGACTAGAAATGTGATATACAAATACAGCCCATTTACCATATGTGACAGTTCATTCGGAATTGGGGGCAAAACCCACGGCGCTTGCTGCAGAAGACGCTCTTGTTAAGTGGCCTCTCTTGAAATGTCCTTCTTTACTGTACCAGAAAATAACTGGTAGGTGGTGCTAAAAATGAGGATAATTAAGATTAACATGACACACAGATGCGACATGGTGGTGCAGTGGTTAGCACTGTCACCTCACAGCAAGAGGTTCTGTGGATCGAGGCCCAGGCCTTTCTTTGTGGAGTTTGCATGTTCTCCTCGTGTCTGTGTGGGTTCTCTTCATGTTCTCCTGCTTCCTCCCACTGTCCAAAGACAGTGTGGTCACTCTTTGCCCTTAGGTGTGAACGTGTGTATGACTTGTTTGTAACATAATAACATTTTATCGCAATGAAAGTAAATATAAAAACATTGAGCCCATTGAGCTACCAGTAAATATTAATATATCTGAATTAAACTTCTCACAGTTACTATGCATCATAAAAGGAACAGAATGAGGGGGTGGGACCTGGAAAATGTTGAAAAAAAATAATTATTGGCCATTACATTGAGTGGCACACTACCCTATATGCATTAAGGAGCGGCTGCTGTTTTGTGACCGCTGCTACAAAAATTTCCCACAATCATTATTATATCAATGCGCTACTTATTTTCACTCACACAGTGTGCGAGCACGGTAACACACTGCGTGACCGCTTCCACTCCTCATTCTTCAAAGGACATCTAGGCTACGTGACAGGTGCCGTTTTAAGAGCAACGTAACTCCGATTCGGGAGCTGCATAGCGAGTGTTTGATTGCCTGAGCGGCAGAAAGTGTTGATGAACGCGAGCGGAGGAAAATATTCTGGCAGTAAATGTACTGTGTCAGTTACAGTGTGTTATCTTCTCAAGACCAAGAAATTTTTTCTGTTGTTTCCCCACCTGCTGGAAAATAGAAGCCCGTTTGCGCTAGCTAACATCTACCCTCCCCTTCAGACTGCACAGCTGTGCAGGAAAGCTTCTACAGCAGGCTGTTATGCAACTTAACATTAGCTGTATTTATAGAAAGTCACTGGTAGCTGTATTTTATTACTACCTAGGCTACTTGTCTAATGTTGAGAACATCAGGTACAAACTTAGACTAAACTGGTGTACCCTACAGCTCTGTCCTGTACAGGTTCATCCTAAATTATTTTCAGTTTTCAGGAGTCTGAAAAAGTGGTTGTTAGGAAAAGAAAGGACGGTGGTAACTGGAGGAGCTGAGGTTAGCAAAGCAAATTAGTGATGAAAACTAGTCCTGTTAAGCTAATGAGGAAACATTTCTTTTTGAATTTTAATGTGCAAATAAAATGCACCTCAGAAGGGAGAAGGTTTCATATGTTGCCATTTTTTTTATATCAATGTCTACAGATTAATGTCAAAAGCTGAAGACACAAAAGGCAAACATGAACACTCGTATCTTCAATGATTCTGAGGTAATATCAACAGGGTTTTCGGGGGTGATGCCCAAAACATGCTGTGCCATAAATGTAACATCACTGTGGAAAGCATCATAACCAACTAAATTACTTTCCCCAAATCTAAAGGTTGTAGTTCCTCCCCAGTAGACAGATCTTTGGGTTGTTTATTACTAGCTTTTCCATTCCATATTTGTTCAGAGATATATAGTGAAAATAATATGAACTAGGGTAAACACTGGATGTTTAATGTTTGCATGAAGTGACATCTTTAATATTGACAGTGACTAAAATAACTGTGTCAAGTGAAAGGAGTGAAAGTAGAGCAGAGACGTGGTAAAGAAGGTGAAAAGAAGGGCATGAAATGGGTTTACTCACATCCCTCTCTGGCCAGGTAAAGGTTCCTGGTGCCCGTTTCTACTTTAATCTTGTTCACTTTCAGCTTGGCGGCATCCTCCCTGCTCACTGCTGCCACAATGTAAAGCTTTCTGCCATCTACACGGATGCCACCATTCTGCATAAAATAACCCAAAGTTAACAAACAAAGCAGCAACATCAAGTCATTGCACAAAACAGGACATATTAACATATGTTAACCTGCCATTGAAAGGCAGATACAGGGAATATTTTTAAGTTAATTATTCAGAATTTATGCATATGAAACTGCGTATTACCTCTGCCTCATCCTGCGATGCAGCTATGCATCTGTCTGCAGCCTCTTTGGTCTTAAACTGAGCAAATGCACAACCTGGCAAAATAACAAACCTGAAATAAGTTAATCAACCGGCCTTCTCAAACAACAGAGAGAAGAGTGTTTCACACCAGCACTGCTGACAGACCTTTTGAATGTTCTGTGTCGGGGTGGAGAACAATCTTTATGTAGTTAAGCTCGCCATACTTCAGGAGAATTTCCTCAAGACCCTCTTCCTCTGTGTCAAAGGACAGGTTTCTAAATCATCAAGGAGTGAGACGAACAAAGATGGTCATAAGTTAATAAATGAGTATTATATTCTGGGGCACAGTAAGATCAATTCAAGCAGGTTTAAGATGAATTAAAAGAGAAGAATTGCAAACCTGATGAAAATTGTTCTGCCCTCTTTCACATCTGAAGGGAGAAGTTTCTTTGAGGTTTTCTTCTTTCGAGCTAGAGATAAAAAGAAAAGTGGCAGACAAGCAGAGTCAAAACATTATTATTATTATTAAAGACAATGTTTAAATTACATACAAATATACAAAAAAACACAGGCAGAGAATGAATACCTGATTGATCTTCGTCGTCATCCTCATCTTCATCCTCGCTCTCATCTTCATCATCATTTGAATCAAGGCTACTTTTATCATCATCATCTCCTCCCTCCTGAGACTCATCTTTTTCATCTTCTTCTTCTTCTTCTTCTTCCTCCTCCTCCTCCTCCTCCTCCTCACTGTCTTGTTCCTCGCTAACGTCTTCATCATCTGATTGGGATTCCTCCACTTGCTGCACAGCTGGTTTCGAAATGACTCTGTGAAAAGATCGGGCACAAACTTAACCAGTTATTAACACTTCGCAGCATTTTAACAAGATGTGTACATATTTGAGTTTAATACTTTTTCTTCTCAGGTGCTGCTTGTGCCTTTCCTTCTTCCTCGTCTTCAGTGTCACTCTCTGCGTCAGAGTGTTTTGCAGTTGCCTCCTCTGTATTCTTATTTCCTGTTAGGTAAATAAAATAGCATTCATGATTATTGGCTTTATTTTGATGTTTCCAATGAGACAGCTGATTTCTTGTCATTTTTAATTTGCAGTGGATGATAAAAGGAGAATAGTTGTTTTACCCTTGAAGATAAAAACACAAAAAGACAATTACCTGCACTTGAGGATGGCTGTGTGGCAATATATTGTCCTTAGGCACAGCCCAGTCTACTGCTACCTGCCGACCTGTGAATAACACAAAAACATTTAAACTGCAGCCACATGATACAAACAAATGAGGTGTCAACAATAAACAGTGTCTCACTAACTAACCTTTTATCTCCTTCAGGTTCAAGGCATTGAGCGCTCTTGCTGCCTCGGACACATTTTTAAAAAGAACAAACGCAAATCCTCGCATCTTCCCATCTACACAGAGAACGAAAAAATAATAATAAAATGACCACTCAATCGATTCAAGGTGCACGTGACAATTCAATGTGCTGTGCTTATTTGGAATCATGCAGTAAGAATTTAAACCATTTTTTACCAGGTTTGAGGGGGATTTTGGTCTCGAGAACTTTTCCAAACTTTCCACAAACTTGCTTCAGATCATCTTCTGAGCACTGTAACACAAGACACAGCATGTTCAGGTCAAGCAACAGGTGGACCACTTTACAGCATGTGTATTACTGAAATTCAGATATAGGACCAAACTGTCCTTGTCGGTGCTGCAGATTGTACCTTAAAACTAAGGTTCCTTATGATTAGTCTAGCTTTCAACGTGTTTTTCCTGAAGCCTTTGGATTTCTGCTCAGTTTCCTTCGGTGCAGCAGCAGCAGGCTCTTTGGGTGCTAAATGAAAGACAGGAGCAATGTTATCAAGTAGACCCAGCGTGAGAGCTATCCCAGTTGCTTGTTTCTCGGCGTACCTTTACACCTGTTACACACCTGTTTTCCTTTTGTCTTTCATTTTCTTCCTCGCCACTGACAGAGAAAGCCTCTGTCCGTCATATTCTTTTATTTCTGTCAAGGCTCGTTGTGCATCTTCCTCCATTGAATATGTGACATATCCAAATCCCCGACATTTTTCTGCGCCTGGATTATGAATGAGAATAGGTTAAATGTTTGTAGCTTTATGTTTTACTCGCAGTACGACGTTTTAATGAGTAACGTTAGCTTTGCAGTAGTTAACGTTACGTTAGAACGTTAGTATATTTTCTCGTCAACGTATTTAGTAGAAGAGAAGACCCCCAAATGAATGCCAGTGACAACCTTACCCTTTTCTCTGACCACGAAGCATTGTTTCACCGGTCCAATTTCAGAGAATATCTCCTCTAAACGTTCATTTGAAGCTGAAGCTGGTAGAGAACCAACGAAGATGGTCTGCGCTGGCATGGCTGTCTGCTGCCGAGCTAACGTTAGCTCGCTAATGTTACCTTCCTGGCTCGGTAATAGCTCACAAGCTGATGTCGAAATTGTTAACAAACCAGCATTGGAGGTTAATGTCAAACTGCTCGATATCACGCGAATGAAAACGTGCTTTTTAACTGTTTAACGTGAACGCCACTTGCTTCCAGATTAAGTCGCATGTTTACATAAGGGCGCCGCCATCTTTGAAAGTAACCGGAAACGGTCTCAAGCCTACACTTTACTTTACTGTACTTGCAGAAAACCGGTCCTTGCCGCCGCCTGCCGTCCCGGAGGTTTACATTGCAATAACGCCAATTAATTATTTATTTATGCATATATTTACTTAATTGTGTAGACAGACACAGCGCTAAAATAGACTAAATAATATATAATAGAATAAACTAATAGAATAGAGACTAAAGATGGGACGTCAACTGATACACTGTCCAATGATAGTTATATGCTGTAATAAAGAATACTTTACTGCAAGTCTAGATGCTGTGCAGAACTGCAGATAATAACTCTACATTTTTAAATGTATTTTTGAATGTAAACCAATTAAAGTTCACACCTCAGACAGTATACCTTCACATTTATTTCCAAGGCAAAAGAAATGTAAACTGTTGTGATTGCACAAATCAGAAATCCATGACATGTTTTGAGCACCAAAAGGATCACAATAGTGTCAGAGGCACCATTTCAAGTTTAACAACCACCATCAACAGTCATTGCAATTATTCGTAAAATGTTACAACTGGTATTTCCAAGTTAACTATAAACACACATTAAGAGTTTTCAAGTCTAACTTATTTCATGGTAGTTTGGTTGTTTGATTCAGCACTAAGGCTCATCTGTCTCTCTAGAAGCCATATGAACTCCTGGATGTATTACGGTGATATTGTACATTTTACTCAGCACCGCCAACAAACACCAATATGGTGGAATGTCTTGTCGAAGAAGAAATATCCTTCGTAGCACTGGTAGACCATCAAAAGAATCAATGGTCCCTGGAGTTTTCTGTACATATGAAAAGTTGTGCGGTTATTAAATTGTGTTTTGGCTTAGAAAAAGTAGAACAAACTTGCATTTTCTGCTTCACAATATAAATGATGAGTTTTGTATATAGAAGTATAGAGAAGACACTGTAACTATTCTTTCTGGCAATATATACGTCTTCCTTCCAAGTTGTGAGGCCACTGTGCCTAAACAATTCATAAACAGAGAAACGAAGGGTAAAGAAGAAGTGCTACAGTATTTTTTCCAGGAAAGACACACCTACAGTAACAGCAAATGTAAAATACTTCATGAATATTGTCTTCTGTGTGAACTCTATTAAACAGAAATTAAACATGAGGCAAAATAAAATTGCAATTAACAAAAACATGACAATTCACATCATGTAGCTGATTTACATATTCCTGGATCTCAGCATAAACTACATCTTTGCAATGGTACATTTAAGCAATGCAGATTTGGAGTAGAGCACTTTGGAGAGTTTTTTTTCTTCAGGTTGGAGCATATGTATACTCAAGATAACTTAAAGATGTTTGTTTGGCTAGAAACTCTACTTTTAATTGTTTCTTCATTAATGGACTCATACTTACAGTTACTTTCAACTCAAACAGATGTGTGTTTGTCTTATTGAATATACAGGTGCTGGTCATATAATTAATATAATATATCATCAAAAAGTTGATTTATCTCAGTAATTCCATTCAAAAAGTGAAACTTGTATAATGTATACATTCATTGCACACAGACTGATATATTTCAAGTGTTCATTCCTTTTAATTTTAATGATTATAACTGACAACTAATGAAAATCCCAAAATCAGTATCTCAGAAAATTAGAATATTGTGAAAAGGTTCAATATTGAAGACACCTGGTGCCAAAGCTACCAGTACCTTGTTTAAGGACCATGGTATCCCTGTTCTTAATTGGCCAGCAAACTCGCCTGACCTTAACCCTATAGAAAATCTATGGGGTATTGTGAAGAGGAAGATGCAATACGCCAGACCCAACAATGCTGAAGGCCACTATCAGAGCAACCTGGGCTCTCATAACACCTGAGCCGTGCCACAGACTGATCGACTCCATGCCACGCGGCATTGCTGCAGTAATTCAGGCAAAAGGAGCCCCAACTAAGTATTGAGTGCTGTACATGCTCATACTTTTCATGTTCATACATTTCAGTTGGCCAACATTTCGAAAAATCCTTTTTTTTGTATTGGTCTTAAGTAATATTCTAATTTTCAGAGATACTGAATTTGGGATTTTCATTTGTCAGTTTTAATCATCACAATTAAATGAAATAAACATTTGAAATATATCAGTCTGTGTGTAATGAATGAATATAATATCCAGTTTCACTTTTTGAATGGAATTACTGAAATAAATCAACTTTTTGATGATATCCTAATTATATGACCAGCACCTGTATTCTCATGGCACTTACTGTCAGTCCACCTACATCAAATACTATAATTAGTGTACAAGTTAAATTAATGTATATTATGTATAATATAAACAAATCTTTTAGATTAAACACAGCAATAAGCCTAAGTCACGCTAATATGGCAATGACAGCACATTACAGCTTGGCCTTCAGCGGGGCGATGCTGAGTGAGTTGAGGAACGCGTGTAGGGTGGTCAGATACTCTTGTTGGTGCCTCTTGAGGTGACCTGCATGTGTTGAATCCTCCCACTTCTTTGCCGTGATGTCAATCCCGTGCTTCCGCCATTGATCAATCAATTCCTCCGTAGCTCGTGGGTCGCTCAACAAATCGTTCTCGCAATAGAAGAACAGTGCAGGAGCGGTGACAGGCGTGTTCTTAAACGTATCAATGCCTCTGTTAAAGTAGTCTACCGTTTGGCGTCTGAACATGCCAAAGTATAACAGGCTTACCTCTTTTACCAGTATCTCCCAACGGGGAAATATGGTCTTACCTAGACCTGGCAGAGAGGAGACAAACCATACTTTATTCATTTGAATTGAAAAAGGATTCACTCCTATTTATAAATATCCAAAATGTATAAATATATTTTGGATTTGGCCGGTGCAATATTGCATAATGGGTACTTATGAAATAAAATGAATCAATGTGTTAAACCGTGTTAATACTGACCTACGGACATCGTCTCCAGAGAGCCCACCACCAAGCTATCATAGACTTGGCCTTTAATCCTCTGCGTGAGCGCCTGATATTCTGTGTATCCTGGGACACATGTACCAGCAGCTGGGCAAATGTGTAGCCCCCAATAGAGAAGGCATGGACAAGGAGTGGGCGGGACACAAAGCGTTTACTGTGGAGCAACTCCAGCAACCTCTTTCCATGAGCCAGACCCCAGCGAGGCCACAGGAACTCTGCCACCTTGTGTAAAACAAACAAAATGATGACACATGATCACCATGACCCTAGATAGTGTGTAAATCAAATTAAAGTTCCAGGAAGCTGATCAGAGTTAGTTCAATGTGTGTTTGTGTGTAAAAAAGCAATCACTAATGGGATCCTAGTGAATGTGACATTGAATTTTTTTTAAAATATTTATTCAGCTGTAGGGGACACTTTGGATGAAAATATGGATCAACCCGATCTGACAGATCAGACGACATAGTTCACTTAAAGACCTATGACTTTAACCGCCAAGTCTAATCCAGTGAGTATATTTAAACTTTTATTTTAAAAATCTTTCTCTACAGCTTTTAATAGATTAAATGTTGATGTAGATTAAATTCAAACAAACAAACCTGTTAAAACATGTTAAGACTATAGCCTATCCAGACTATTAGACTATATCTAGACTACTATTGTGAGAGAAAGGTAGACAGTGTTTGCCTTTTATGACCCTCGCTGGTGACTACTTCATTTTGTTTTTTACGAGAGGAAAGAGCTCTGTCTTATCTCTTAAGATAAAATGTTATTTTGTGTTATGGACGCAAAAACAAGGTCAACTCACACTACTATGAGTAAAGTATATAGGATAAACTTTACCTTTTACCTGATAATGTCAGCACAACGATTGTAACAACAAGTAGCAGTAGATGTCAATAGGATCTAACGATTATTTTTAATACCAAGCAATTTATCAATCTATAATCTATTCGATTAGTTGATAAATTTTAAAATTAAACCTAGTCTTTTAGGTTCCTAATAATTTCCTAATAACAACAGACCCTATTTATTAGATGTTGAAAATACTGGACCTTAAATTCAGGATTGCTGTGATACACAGACTAATGTTATCCTTTGCCAAGGTAATCTATCCACCTCACAAATGTGGCATATCAAGATGTTGTTCAGACAGCATGGCCATTGCATGGGTGTGCCTTACGCAGGCCACAATAAAAGGCCACTCAAAAATGCAGTTTCACTGTATTGGGGGGGTCCAGGGGACTACAGTATTACTACAAACAGAAACACACTCCTTGTACTGATAATTCTAATATGCCATGCTTGTATAGGGACAAAAAGTAAACAGGATTTGCTGTCCTGACTTCCTGTAGTCTTGACAAAGCGCTCCGGGATGCTTTTGCTTCAAGTTTTCGTGCACAGCAGTTGTGCTGCTGTGATAAGCCATTTCCAATTTGCAGCGCTTACAGAGCATCACATTGTTGGGTCCAAAATACTCCCAAACTTTATATGGTGGAAGGCAAGTTTTTTTTTGATTGCTTCTTCTCCGGGCTTACTATGCCTGCAAGCTGTAGATCTCAAAGATAACTGACAGATTCCCTCACAGGGATATAACATTATATATTACATGGATTGAATTCCCTTAAAGAAACGTCATTAATGTCGTTATTTTATCATTGAAAACATCATTACATTTAAGTAAATGAACTGTTGTATAATACAACAATGTGATTATACAAGTTGAATTTGAAATAAATGTATCCCAGACTTCTTTTTTAGTTTTAAAACCTGTGTCACATGTTGCAAACATATTTGGATCTCTGAAATTGGCATCTGAATTGTGAATTCAGATTCCTTAAATGGTATGTTAAAAGGCCGAGTTTGGGTATTTAGAAGTGAGGTTTTATGATCTGTCTTAATTACCTTACCTGGAAAAAACAAAGGTACAATGATTTTTTTAAAGGAACTAGAAGTGACCATTTTTGGATGAGAGTGTGGAGCTAGCTAGCTTGGTTAGTAAGGTGCATCCGTATTTCGAGTTAACTAATATTGGAAAAAAACAGGCTTAAAAGAAAATGTACTAACTGGAAAAAATGAACACCCGACTCCTTAGAGTGTCTTTTAGTTAAAGCAACCGCTGAACAAGACATTTTTAGGAGACCAAAATGTTTTTCACTTTCACAAACTGAAAACACACCATGGAAGAGTCAAAGTTCTTGTTTGGTAGATTATTTCTTTGTTGAAAGAACCATTCACAGCCACAACAGCTTATTCTTCCACATGCTACTAATGTTCCTGTTTGTTAAATGAATAAAATGTTAAATTGTCAATATGTCTGTTTCTTCAGACTTTAATCATCCAATCCACCAAACAACAGTCAACATGCTGCTCATCCCACAAATATGGCATAATTTAAAAGGAATAATCAGGCTTTCCAGTGGTACACGATTTATTGCCAAGAAGCATTGTTACAACAAAGAAAGTATCTACCAAACACAAATGTCCTTACTTTTTGTAGATAATACTCAATTTTAATGCATCCATATTACCAAAATAATACCAAATGACAGCAGTTCCCTGTATCTACGAATACAGCTAACACCAGTTCGCTAACTTGGGGAAAGAGCATCCACAACTCCTTTACTGATTTACATTGTCCTTACCTCACTCTCAACTACAAGCACATCAAGCCTGTGCGGAAGTAGATTTCACAGTATTGGCCATAGCTTGGGGACGACGGAACCCAACCATGGCAACATCAACATAAGGGGTTTGTTGTATTCGTGGTCTTGGTCCCGACATCCTGAGACTGGAGGTGTTAATTCATTCATGTAGAAAGTGACATTCTTACTAAGGCGGTGGGCAGTAATGCCTCTGCTCAGGGCTGTCCTGCCGAACATAGCAGCTGCTGTCAGGCTTCCCAGCAGATTAAGTGAGACAAGAGTGTCTGCAGAAGAGAAGTAACAAGGGGACAAGTGAAAAAAAAAAAACGTGGGCGAAAAAATGACAATTGACAAAGAAGCTAGCAGCATTAGCAACCGTTTGCTCATAAAACATTATTAACACAACAAATCATAAACAATGGGCGTGCCTTCCTTTTTGTTTGTTTACAGCTAAATATCTTGGATAATTTCCATAACCCTACCACTAGGGTTGCCAACTGTCCCGTATTAGCCGGGATGTCCCTTATATTAGGCCTAATTGATCTGTCCATACATGACTTCTCTTGTCCCGTTTTTTGACACTGGACACGATACCTGTCATCATCCAATCACAGCCCCCATCTCGCGTTTCTGTAGGCCTGTACGCTAAGTAACGTTAAATGCAGCTACTGTGGAAATGAACAAAATACCAGCAAGTGAAGCCTCGTAGTACATCACACTGTCAAACATGGACTTCAGCACTGACTGTTTTGTTAAGCTAAACCGTGCGTTGTTTCTTGACTGAGATCGCTGAGATAATCACAATCAATGTTTTAGGACCAAAGACTGTTCTATCCTGAATAATCTATCCCTGACTGAAGGTGAGCCTGTGTTTTACTTTTTGCCACCAATGCCTCAAACAAGGGAAACAGAAAAATGTTTCTAACTATTGTTCCTAACTTGGACTGATCCTCTTTTTTCCTGAATTCTGATTGACTCAACGGCGCTAATCGAAGCAGTTTTGTGATTCCCTTGACATAACCTAAAAACATTTTCACCATAAATTGATGCAGAATAGGCAGGAATTTCAGCAGAATGCAGGAAATTAAGTGTTTAATGCTGCAAATTTGCTGGGGGAGGGACCCCACCAGACCCCACTCTAAGTGGCTCCTTCATTGCTAAAGGAAAACCTACGCTCTTGTTTATTATGAACTTTACTATTCCATACATTATCTAGAATAAAATAAAATAAATACAGTCTCTGGTTTGACACATATATTCTGTGGGGTAAGACTCCCCAATACATGGTTAGGTTTGGTGAAAATTAAGGCTATCATATCTAATCAGGTTGGCAAGCATCTTGATCACACTGATCTGACCATGATTATTGACTTGGCTTTTCGTCTACACATACATGTGGCTGTTAAACTTTTAAAACAAAAGTCCTTATGATTAAAGAGTCATGACTCTGACCCCTGCGGTGGAATATGAAAAAGAAGGACTAAAATGAGACGACCTCTGAATCTCACTCCAAACTAAATTGAAAAGTTGGCATAAGCTATTATTAAACCTACCAAATTTCATTAAGAGATTAGCTATGCCAAATACAATGTAAACTCACACAAAACCATACCCGTACTGCTGCAGCAGGTAAATTTTTGTCCCTTATTTCATAGTTACAAAGTTGGCAACACTACCTACGATCCTTAACACCTTAACTCACCTAACTTGTTCCAGCTATTAACGTTAGATTTGGCAATGTGTTAAGAGAACAGGTAAGTTAACGATAGCTTGTGATCAACATTCTAGTTAGTTTAACTTAATATTATATCTCCTACACGTTAATAAACGTTACAAACCTTAATATTACGTTAAACACATGTTTCACAGATAAGTTAGCCGAATAACTCTTTGCTGGGGTGTTTTTACCCGTTCTTAGATAACACATTACATTATATTACATACATACCAAATGAACTATAATTTAGAAGTCTATGAAGATTCTCAGTCATCCAGGTCATAGTTATCCAACGAAGGTTAAATGAAGTCCAGTTGCCCTTCACTTTAACCTTCGTTGGATATAATTTAGAAGAACGCTAACGTTAATTTAACTTTACATCAACCTTAAAACTGTTTGTAACGACATTTACTCGCTAAATTACTGCTGTGTCGTTCACTTTCATTTGTAACGTTACGTTCCAGCACATAGGTCAACTCAACGGTTGTTTTAAACGTGATGTAACGTTATATATAACGTTAAGCCCCTAACTTCATTCTTTCTGGTGTTAAGTTTTACTAACCTGATGTCGTTTTTTTGCCAGTTATGCTCTATTGAATGAGGATAAAGGTCAGCTAAGTTAACAAAGATAAGAGCAGAGCCTCTGTTAATCAGAAACTATCAACAAGTCTGCTCCGGCATTTCCTAGCTTCCCCGCGCCTTCTTCCTCTATTGTTTCCAATTTGCAGCTAGTTGCATCTCAGGCGATCTGCTGCCCTCCTTCGGACGAAAAGCGCTCCGCAAACAAACAAACTAAAAGCTAAAAACACTTTTCTTCTTCTTCTTTGTTAGGTTTTATGGTAGGAGGCCACCAGCGTGTCTGACAGGTTACCCAGTAACGTTATTTAATCTTGTGTAATAGCCTACTGCTAATCACAGTGTGCCATTCTGCAATGGGGTTTGGCTCCTGAGTTGTTGAAAATCCCTCTAGGCTGTGTAGGCCTATCTTTATCTATCCACAATAGGCTACTACTCACTAAACACAAACTTAAAAGGTAGTGAAATAGCCCTGTATTCCCTAACAGAAACATCAAGATCACATAACTTTCAAGGATTATACAGTGCCTAATGAGTTTATGGTGACTTTATCAAAGGCCCACGTTTTGGTATTTGTTTTCATGTTGATTTGGTCTATCAGTATTTGTCCATACATATTGACATAGGCTATTTCATTTGACTGTGGCTGTGATTTTGTCTATGTTAACCCCTTATCCCTTAAAATTAATAAACATGTAGGCTTAAATTTGGGGATAAAATTTACAAGGAATTATGTTTGTTATGTTTAATTGTATGTGTCCTCACTATCTATCTCTGTTCTCGATATACAGCATGTAACTTTAGCTTATCCACACCCTTTATCCTAACCAGGGCCATGGCTTGTTTTTATCCTCCTTGCTTATGCAGCTTTGTTTCTGTGTCTTGTCCTGACTGTCCACATTCCCAGCTGGACCCCAGTCCCTGCTGACTTTGTCTTGTTGGAGGATGACTTGTCTAAACAGAAACCAGTTGCCCAATGAATTAGGATAGCAAGTGTGAGGCGGCAATAATTTGGCCGTGTCCCTCTCTGAGCTCATATGTTTGGCCTGTCATTGTTCCTTTCCAGTCCCTTTAGTTACGGCTGGGTTGGTGCTTTCCTGTGTCCTCATCAGACAGTGAGTTAACCACAGCCCTCGGGAAGTTCCTATCTTCATCACTAACTGACTGTCTAAATGATCTGAAACAGCCCTCGCTGGCTTTCAATCTGTGTTTATGTGCCTCTGAATCTCATTGTAATGAGCATAGGCATTATTTTATCCTGCAAGCAGACGCTTGTGCGAAGGCAAGATGAAATTTAGGAGACAGCTGGTAAACTGCTCTCTTCATCATTGGCTGTGGTATTTTCTGTCACAGCCAACATTATTATTGGCATGCAGAACCAGCCTTTATGTCTTTGTGTTTTGTGCTAAATATGTTTGGCAGATTTATTTGGGATGCAGTTTGATCCATATTTATCAACATTGTTTGGATAGAAGAAGAGCCAATGTGCATTTGCCAGAATGCTCACGCAACAGTAATTAACCTGGCTTGAGAAACCCTTTGCCTTGCCAATTCAGCAATGGTCAGTGGAGAGTTTAAAGCACAACTTTTCAGATCCTTACATCAACCAGGCAGAGACAGTATATAAGCCTGACTGTGCTTCAGACTCTGTGACTCTAAATGCATCCACTATGTGGATCAGTGTCTATTTTAGAACCATCCTTGGGAATTGAATTAGGCCATGAGGCTACTGGATTTCCCCCATTGGGTAAAAACAGCACACATGGACAGTTTTGATAACACTGGGAGGAGGAAAATAAAGAATGGAGTAACATGGCACCATCAGAGAGAGATCGTTCATGTCAAAGGCTCTTGCAACAATAATTGACATGGTGACAAGGTCACGAGTACAAATTAGGGACTTAAGGTTTGTAATTCTTTGTTAAATAGTGCATTCACTTGTTTCAGAGGTACTGTACGTATATAGCATAGAAGTAACTATAATGCATTATGCATGTATGCTATTCAAAGACAATGTTCTGCTTCTTCTACTGTTCATGACATGTTTCAAACTGTGATGTCTACTTTAAGAAGAAGGGCACAGCATGAGTTGTAAATTACAGTCAATAGCATGTATTGATCTGTAGCTCTGATTAGTTCAGTGCAGGGTACAGCCTGTTTGTTGGTTTATTAGCGTGCTTTGGCCCCTTTGACATATTTATGCATTTTCCTTTTTTTCTCCTTCTTTTCCTTTTTTCTTTTCTTTCCTTTCCTGTTCTTCTCTTCTCTTCACATACTAAACATCACAAACTGTGCATCATACACACCAGAGGGATGTGTTTAATGGAATGTGGGGAACAGAAACAGCAGTAAGGTTCCTGTGCAGCTACAAAAGAGATGATACCGAGTGTGGTGTGGATGATGCCTCCCATTTAGGAGAATGGGGTCGTGCAAACAGTCAAACTCACTGTCAGTTCAGTGCAGCAGCAGAGTGAGAGACAGTGGGGGGTGTCTCCAGGAGGTGGGGTCTGTCCCATTTGTCGACTGCCTGATGGAGAGAAGAGGGGCACAGCACAGTGAGTATGAGAGGACACGGAGTGCTACGCAGCGAGAGACTGCAGGCATGCAGCATATATGTTTAAAGAGGCTGCAGCAGAGCGGGCTGTTGATGAGGTAAGAAAGCTGAAACAAGACTGGCTACAAGAAAGCAGTTGTGTACTTAATGTCTCTTTGTGTGCTGTTATTATGAATGAATCTGCTGCACTCTAATGTTTGTACTGTGTGTGTGTCACAGAAAGGGAGATAGTGTTTTCATATACCTCAGTGGAACGCTTTTCATGTACAATATTTGCATTGCAATCCATGTGCAGAGATTCAATCTATTTACTGCAGATAGCCCCTGGAATACACAGTGTTTGATGAGCGATTGCACAGATTGTGCCTTGATTGTGATGTGCTTTTATTTCCCTCCAGGTGTGTAAGCATGAGATCCCTAGAGACCTGAGGTTAAAGATCTGTCAAACATGTGACAGTGCCCCTCAAAACCTACAGCATGTGACTTTGCGGTGGAGTTTGTAGACTCTCACCATGCTCTCTCTGTGGAATCTGTATCTTCTCCTGCCCCTCTCCGTGCCTCATTCACTACATGTCATTGCCTTTACTGGAGAGAATGGCAAGGAAACACGACAGGCAGACACTGACACAGCGGCACAGCGTCTCACACAGCCCCCACAGAGACCTCACGGATCTGGTTTAGCACCGGGCAATGTTGACTCCCTTGGTCTACCTTTGAGTTGGCCATTATCGTCATCTGAGGGATCAGATAGACAAGGCGTGATTGGTGAATACGGTGATTTAGAGGAGAGCACAGAGTCATCTATTTTGTACCCTAATGAGAAGGGACGTATCATATCCACACCCACAGATAGAGCTATAGATGATGCTACCTCCTACAAGAACACACTGACTTTAGCAGGAGGAGTATCACCTCAACTTACCCAGGAACAAATATCAAAGAATGAGTCAGCTGAGACCAGCACGGATCATTATTGCATTTGACAGAGACTAAAGAGAATCAGCCTACTTTCCCAGTCTCGCAGAATGAGACGACTAATAGCCTGTTACCTTCCTTCAATGGCTCACTTTTATCAAATGAGGACTCCACTTCACTGCTGTCTGCTGAGCCTGAGCCCAGCCCTGAGCGCCCCACTCCACCAGTAGCCACTAGCAGTTGGGGATGGACCAAGGGCCCTTCTGTTATCACACGGGAAAAGACACAGGAGGGGACTGTCCCAGTGAAAGAGACCGGAGATGGATTGATTGATATGACGGATCGTATTTTAAACAGAGGAGCTGTCACCGTGGAGGCAGATAAAAGTAAGAGTCCTCGGCATTAAATATATTTGGAGCATCCACCATTTACTAAACCTGACACCAATCACAGTTTACACGTGTCACTTATGGTCTATTGTGAATACTAGGATTGATAGTGTTGCCCTCATGAAATACCTGAAACAAGAGCAACAAGACTCCAAGTCTATTTGTGACTGTAGTGTTTGTGATATGTATTCTGCTGGCAGACACAGTTGTTTTACATTCACAGAATGTTTTGTATCACTTTACTCCCCTAAGCTTTGACTCTCCTCAAAAATCTCTCCCTAACTCTTCCCCAACCCTCTCTCCCCTGTCTTGCTCTCTGAGTTCTTTTATCATATATTCTCCCACTCATTCCTCCACTATCCTGTTAATGTAGTAGGGGTACATTCCCATCGCAGTTCATTAACCACAATAGAAGGTTACTGGATAATGTGGTGCACATACATACAGAATTTGCTATGCAATCACACACAGTGCCACTCACTTGTCAAAGTAAATGATGTGTCCACAAGCATGGGGAGGGGGGTCTTTTACAACAGTGTGAGAAATGACTCTTCCTCAAGCTGCCTATGCGTTTAATACCAGACACAAATTTCAGCCTGTATGTTGAGTTGTTGTTTATTGTCAAGAGGACCTTCAAGTCAAGATGTCATTTTTTAGATTTTATAACGCACACTGTGAAAATCGCTCAAAAGGTCTTACAAGGTCTTTCACTGTTTGCCGCTTCCATATTGACACAATCAATTCACGACTAATGGAGGACCAGAAATAGGACACATTCCACTTATAACCAGTAGGTCCCCTGATTCGGGTGGCTCCATACAGCTTGCTCTGAACATTCTTTCACCAGAGAATGAGATGCTTACATTATTCATTGGTTACACAGTCAGATATGAAAGTGAAATACCTCTGCAGATTATTGTTGCCACATTAATGAAAGCATAACACCTCTTTACCAGGCTTAATAATAGCCACATAAAATGAGAGCAGCAACGAGGTCAATACTGGCTAATCAACACACATCACTCTCTTTTACGTGAACACACTACCCATGCTCCCGCTCTCTCTGTGACCCAGTTAGATATTCCCAGTCACAAGCCTGCTCTGTTTTATTATGGATTAACTGCACACATGGCAGATTCTCCACTGCTCTCTTTTTGGACAAAAAAAACTATGGATGACTTTGGCCTGTATTCATTGATTAGATTATTAAGTTGTTATACTATGTTCATTGGTAAATTAATGTGATTATAATTAAAATTGCCAATTAATAACTCAAGACCAAAAATATAAGAGAACATAACCACACAAGCAGTGACGTGAAGCTGTATACTGGGCACAGCACACATGCTAACACACTAAAGTAAGATGATGAATATGTTAAACATTACCTGCAGAATATTTTAGCATGTTAGCATGCGCTGTCCATTTGCCAGTTACAAATGTCTATATTTAAAATTTCTGTTGACACAACAAATAAGTTGGTAATGTTTTTATTATTATTTTATTGTATTGTGTTACAGGTGACTCCAAGGATGATGACCTGCGTGTCTCAAAGACCAGTAGCACACTCTCGCTTGATGGTAACATGGACACATCCACCACAGCCTGCAAAACACCAAACCAGTCCTGGACTCCCACCTACCAAGATGATTTTACTCCCAGCGAGTCCCTGCGCCCTTCTCTTGCTCTCAGCCCCGCCCTTTTCGTCCCTCTGTATTCGGACTGGAATTCTGCCCTCGCCACATGGGGATTTGCATGGGAAGCACACATCTATGGCCTGGGGTCTGTCTTCACTGTGTTTGGCCTAATCTCTGTGGTCTGCCTGTTAGGCCTGCCCCTGCGGTGTCCCCCAGGTAGCTCCTACTTCACCTTGCTGCACTTGTTCCTCTTGGCATTTGCAGGGATCCAAGCTTTCTGTTTGCTATATGATGCTTACAGTCACCAAGATCGTCTCCCCCCTGGGCTCTCTGCTGCTCTCTGAGCTTCCCTTCCCCTGTTTGATCTCAGCCTTTTCCCTTGCCTTCCTCCTTCTTTCCTTGCGCTCACGCATGCATCTTTCGCTCCCACTTGCTAATTCCACCTCATTCTCAGCCTTGCCCAAACCTTGCCTGTTACTGTGTATGTCCCTGTTGTATTCTGGCATCTCTCTGGGGTGTGTTGGCATGCTCCAGCTCTTCCACAGCCTCCCCACTGGAATTCTGCTATTCCCTCAGGGTGTGTTTGTGTCTCACCATCTTTCTCTCATGCTCCTACCTCATCTTCTACTGCTTAATACAAGTCAACACTAAACACATGTACAGGCTGAATGACAATGGAGAGAGTGGAGAATCTCCTGAGGTGATGCGACCTGCAAGGTGCCCCTTTGCTAAAGGGGAGGACTGGAGTAGGGCAGCTGGAGCTGGAGTTGGGGCTTCATTGTGCTTGTTAGGATGTGGAGGCCTCCAGCTTTATGGGATCCTGCATGCCCTTGGTTTGGGCGGCGTTGGTGGCTATGGGTTCCAGCCCTGGCCCTGGTGGGGCTACCAGGTGGGCTGCAGGCTCTGTGAGGCTGGGGTGTGTCTAGGTTTGTCTCTCATTGGTACACACCCTCTATTCTGTCACAACTCCTCCTCTATGAAGACCATAACTCATCCTCGGCCAGGATCTTGGTCCCGCCTCTCCTGCAGCTCCCCTTCGCGAGGGCTCACCCTGCCCTCTCAGGGAGGTGCAAATACTCTCTCCTCTCATGATTCCTGGTCCCAGGGTAAGCAGGAAAAGCTGGTGGTCTGCGATATCATCACTAAGGGACAGTCAGAAGCTCTTCCTCTTTTCTCAGTGGTGGATCCTCCTGGAAATGGGCTAGACTGTGTCCCCAAGTCCGTTCAAACCTGGAACACTGTTCTACCTCTACCTACACCCCCAAGCCCACCACACAAGCCAAAGAATGCAGGTGAGTTTCAGCTATCATCACTGGATAACCTAGGCCTGGAAACTGACTCTACAGTGGATTTGCAGCCCCCATCTCCCATAGACTTGTCCCGCAGCATTGACCAGGCTCTGTTCAGTGAATCCTTATTTTCTCACAGTATCTTTGGTTTGCCAAGACTATTCAATGCTTCTTCCAGCCTCTCTTTGAGCCCTACCCAAGGTACGTCAAAGCAAGGGCCTAGCTCTGTGGAAAACGCCCTCTACCGAACCTCTTCCTGTGGAGACGTGGATCAAGAGGACTTCCTGTCCAGTTCAAGACCCTCCCAGCCACATTGCTCTTTAAAATCTCACAGCAAGCCAACAAAGTCACCAGAGCAATGGGATTGGAAAGGGAGTGTCTCTGGCTCAACCCAGGGTTTGTGCAGCAATCCCAAGGAGACAGGAAAGCTGCGCTCACATCCCTGGGCAAACAGAGGTCAAAGCTTTGCTCAGAGTAGCCTCCCACGAGCAATCCCCCAACTGTCTTACCACAGGCGTTACCGAACCCTGAGCTTAGCCTCCCAGGACAGTCACGGATCGGGCCGGCTGGCAGGGACTAAACACCTGAGTGAAAGCAAACAGCTGGAATGGGATCTGGCTGTACAGGCAGAGTTTGTCAACGTCTGCAGACAAATTGACGCTCTGAGCGTTTGCAGTGACACTATTGAATTGTAGAAAGTTGTAAAAGTCCCGTTGTGACTGGAATGCACATGACATTGTACAGAAATAGCAGACTCTGATTAGGTTACATGGAGGAATTAAAGTATACATCATAAGTTATACAGATGAAAATAGTTACCTGAAGTAATGAAAGAGGAATGGACAATATTATTTTAATGGACCCAACTTATTTTCTATAAATGCTGTACTGTTGATATTATTATATTCAAAACCTGATTTTAAAGGCTGACTGCATCACACTGTTTTCAGCAACTTCACTAAGCTCTTCTCTTAGTAATGTTTTTTTTGTTTAAATGTTGTGGCAGTATTCTGATGTAAATGCTCATTCCAGTTAGACATTCATGAATGTCAAGGAAAAAATATCTCTTGTTAAAGTGTGCAAATGCTATACAGAAGTTAACTGAAGCAGGAGTATAAATATTTGTATAACTGATATGTTGAGCTTTTTATATTTGAAGCTATCCTGCAGTAAGAAATTCAAAGAGTCTATGCTAGGAATATAAAGGAGAGCCTTCTTCAATAGGGAGTGGACAAACAATGTTGTACAAAATAGAGTTTCGTTTTACACAGTTGATGTACTGTTGTGTTTCATGATCGAAAAAGTGAGATGTGCTCAAAAGGACTTAACATATAAAGAGATAAGCCCCTTTGACCTCTTCCCTGTTGTGATTTTGTGTACACAATTTAATCCAGAGTGGTAAACAATATGAGGAAGACTTTAAATTCAAATTCATCAGAGGGAGCTAAACAATTGTAGTCTGTTTGTAATAGGAAAGCATAACAAGTTGCCCACCCACTATCAGCACCTTGCTGACCATTAAGATGTTACTTCATCAGTGGAATAGACATTTTGCATGTAGTAGGCTACTTTTCTCACATGATCATCATATGTTATTATAATGTGTGGCGTAATAAACATGGTAATTCAACGAAAATCCATATACAGTATACACAGGATGAGTGTGTCTTAAATATTTCTGTATTACCTACTTTAGCAAACCATTTTAGCAGCCTGTACCATCAATGAATAAATCTGAGCTTTTTTTTTTAAATTAATAGTGGGTGGCAAACTGTAGTAAGGTTACAAGGGCACAGCACAAGACATTACTAAAAGTATGAAACATGAATAGTGAAGTGGTTGGATTTTGAATATATTGCCCTCTAGTGGTAATGACACAATTACCCGTTTGCAATTGTAAAAACACAGGAGTCAAGATGAGCAATGACTTTTTCCCTCATATTTTTCTGGAAATATGGCAAACATTTTAAACAAAAATTAAAATCCCTGTGTCAATATTATATTTATTCATGCAACACTATTTACAGTAAATAATTTTGAAGTCTCAAGGTATGTAATAGAAGAACACAGTTTTTGTACTTTCTGTAACCCTCAAGTAAGAAATTGTCAAATAATTTTGTCAAGAGCTAATTTTTCTTGTTTTCAGGTTATTGCAAAATGAAGATCCAGAGTGTACCAAAGACAGTGAGTACCTCCCAAGAAAATTAATTAATTACATAAAACTGACAAATCAATATTTTGTCTACAGTTCCATAAAGTATAAATAAATACATCCATTGCAATTTGTTTATTACTACCCTACTCCACTGACTCCACAGCACTATTTCACTGAGCCTGCAAAAAAAGGACAAGTTACTACCCACTTACCATAATTAATAATGTGTTTTTGTTAAACATAATTATAGAAGATCACAACATGGCAAGCCAATGTGACTCGCTGTGACTTGCTTTATGAATCTAAAAATGGAGACGGCGTATGGAATGATAATCAGGTAACTGAAAGGTAGAGGGTGGATTGTCTCCTGTCTTGTCACTCGAGAAAATCCACAGTGAGAAATCTGTAGTGAAATTACACATGATCCCTTCTTTAAGCACACATTGTAAAAAGAAATATGTGTAGATGTGAATTAATGCTGATGCTAAGCTTTGGTCTCTTCTGCAACAGTGCAGCACATTCAAAGAGCTCACTAATAAAGGATGAGATTATATGCAGGGCATCCATCATGTAACAGCCAAATTTTCACCTGTCAGAGAAATTACATTGAATTTGCTTAAACGACATGGAAGATAATGAGAACATATTTGTGCTATATATCCTATAGCCCTATATTGAATGTTTCATCCTGGCTCAGTAAGCCACATGGTCATAGGCCAGAAAATGTGACCATAACTACATATAATACTATCATATAATTATTTTACATTTCTGGAATGTGCTTCCATTATCAGCAGAGATATGTCTTAAAGCATTTTAACTTGTATGTTAAACTTCACTTTTAATGAAATAAAATGTTAGCTGTTTAAAACATTATGCCAGAGACATGCTGCTTTTTGTGATGTATCTGACCGCCTGATTTCCTGGAGAGAAAAAAAAGTATGTATCTTGTATGATATGTTAAATGAGCATGGAAATATAGGGGTGCACCTATGCAGGGTTTGTTGTATACTCTTCTGTATCAGGGTGCAATTCAGAGACCAATGAGGAGATGGGCATCTCATTAGATTTTTTAAAGTGTATTCCATGAAGGGTTCAAATAGACAGACAAGAACACGAGAGGAGGGCACAGAAAAGCAGGTTGTCTGGTTTTGTGTGGATTTGAGTGTGGATGTTGTAAAACAACGAGAGCTTTGTGTTTGTGGTTTGATCACATGCGTCCCGTGCATCTGCTCATAGCTGCTGGGGTCGGGACGTTAGGTCTTGATCGAGTGTTTCCTGTTCCTCCCGCCTCAGTAAAGTCGCTTCTCGTAACTACACATTGGAAAAAGAAAAGGCAGAGTATAGGCATTTCCTGTGGTGTCATAACATTTAAACCAATATAAGGCAATCTTGGAAAGCGATGAATGAATGAAATAAGATGGAAGTATTATAACCACATGGATGTACTTACATGGCACAAAAGAATATCTAATGTGATAGCATGGGTAAGAGAAGAGGAAGAGAGAAGACAATTTTGATGCCGCTAACCACAGGTAAATTCCATTCCATTTGACAGTGAAAGGTTTCAAAGGGACTGAATACAAGTGAAGCTTAGACATGCATTGTTAGTGTCTTTGCTGTTATAAAGAAACTTGGTTGGTCACATATTTAGAGAGGAAAGCGATGATGACAGGCTTCGCCACAGTACCACTGCCACCAAAATATTTAGACAGTAGGGGGCTACCAAGGGGGATAAAGAAAAGAGGCATGTACTGTAGTAAGAGGGAGTTGCAGGGGAGGGGGAAAGGTCAGGAGCCAGGGGCCAGGGGTCAGGGGTCAGAGGTCTGACTTACGAGTGTAGGCCATGGACTCCTCCCTCCATTTGAGCAGACATGGTTCTCTTCTCGAACTTCAGTTCTCCAGAGTACATCATCGACCTGGTGCAAAGACCCACAGCTCTTTCTAACGAAAAGCCCTTACACTATAAAAACAGTAAACACACACGTGCAATTTCACACTTACCGTAAAATGGACAAACTCTTGGCTCCTATGTCCTGACAGCCATGTTGGATACCAGCAATGAGGTAAGGAGCAAACTTATGGATGGAGCCTTTATCTTGTACTGATCCTGAGACACCTTGAGCCACCTTCACCTTATCTCCCTCGCTGGACACACAAATACAAGTCGCACAGAGTAAGAGATGCATGTGTCGCATATACTTTTTTTTTTCTAGAATATGTGTTTACACAGCAAAGGACCTCTGTGACCTCACTCCCCACCTGAAGTAGCGTTTCTGACTGTTATTTTTCTCCATGGCATCCAAGGAGCCCATTCCTCTGTACTTTTTCAGACGCACACCATCTGAAAAGAAATATTCTCCCGGAGCTTCAGTGGTTGCGGCGAGCAATGACCCCATCATCACTGAGGGCAGAAATATGACAGGACCAAAAAAAATGTTATGAAGTGATTAAAAGGACAACAGGCAAGGGCAAAAAAAGACGACAACAAAAAAGCAAAACATTTCCGAAAAACAACACTTTTATTATATAAAAGTAGTGTGTTGGTTACACAGTTGGTTAACAGTGAGATCACTAGAGTTGTCTTTCCACATAAAGGTCCACTGAATTCAAATGTGAATCACTATATAAAGACTTATGTAGAAGGAGAACAGGAGAATGCTGCATTTCTCTACCTGTGGATGCTCCCAGGGCTAGAGCCTTCACCACGTGTCCAACAGTCTGAATGCCTCCATCAGCAATTACTGGCACTCCAAATCGTCGGGCATACTCTGCAACCTTGTACACCGAGGTACCTTGGGGCCGTCCACATGCCATCACTGAGGAACAGGAGCACAAACCGGTGTGTTGGTGAAAAATATCCCCAATACAGCTGGGATGAAGACATTATTATGTTCCCTGCTTTATGTTTATCACATGTAAACTAATAACTTTTTCTAACTTATCCAAGAATTTAAATGCAGTGCTCCTGTGAAAAGATGCAGTTTTGTTGACTTTTTCAAAATACAAGGTTTTATCTTAAAGAAGCAGACGTTCACAGTACCAAACTCGTTGTCTTACCTTCCTGGGTGATACAGATAGAGCCACACCCCATGCCCACCCTCAGGGCGTCCACACCAGCATCTATGAGGTTTTTAGCCTGAGCAGCTGTCACCACTAGAGAGAGACAGACACCCAGAAAAGAGCTCAATGTGGGAAATGTGCAATAGGTTAAAGAAAGGTTTTTACACCACAAACGCATAAGAAAGCTCAGAGACAGGAAGAGAGCTCACCATTTCCTCCAACTACCTGTAGTTCAGGATATTTCTGCTTGATGTAGTTTATCATGTTGATTTGATACACTGAGTTTCCTTGGGAGGAATCCTGCTCAAAATGAGAAGTGAAATAGTTTCAAGGAGAGATGAAGCACTTACTTTAAGAAACACTCCACAAGTTTAAATTAAATCAATAAATTAGGTAAATTAGAACAATTCCTATTTAATATAATCATCAACAAGCCCCAAAGCCGCCACATTCATCCTGCCTGTAAGATGTGGACAATTTGACTGTTGAGTGCTATGACATCAGAATCAAATCTTAAACTAACCAATAAGCTCATCAAACCACAGTCAAAACCTACCAGGACTACCACATCCACCCCAGCCTGCATCAGGAGGTCCAGCCGGTATTTGTCGTCATCCCTCGTACCGATAGCGGCTCCGCACAGCAGCTGTTTGCGGGAGTCCTTGGAAGCCAGAGGATAATCTCTGTTCTTCTTCAAGTCAGTCCTAGCAATGATGGCAACCAGCTCATCACTGTCATTCACTATGGGGAGCTTACCTAGGAGAGTGTGAAGCGAGTGAATGAAGAAAGAAAAAAGAAGTATACATATGAGACCAAGTGCTGGTTACATTTGCTCTACAGTAGCAAGACCTACTTCACAGATTTACCTTTTTTGCTGCGTTGCAGTATATCATTAGCCTCTTTTAGAGTGACTCCAGCAGGTGCAACAACCAAATCTTCCCTTTTTGTCATTGCCTGGATCAAAAAGTCGTATATTACTATTCCACCCACTTTTTTTGCATCATACAATTATTGCATATATTGCGTTCTCAAACACATGCACACATAAATACACTGTTATACACCCACCTCCTCCAAGGGTCTGTCATGGTCCTTCTCAGACAGAAAGTCTATATCTCTGGAGGTGATTATGCCGACCAGCTTGCTGCCCATCTTGCCAGTCTCTGTAACAGGGATCCCAGAGAAACCGTGGAGTGTCTTCGCCTCAAACACGTCCCCCACTGTGTGTCGGGGACTCATTACCACTGGGTCTGTAATAAAGCCCTGCTCAAATTTCTGGCAAGAACAAAAACACAAGTGTTGAGTGATTAGAGGACATTCAGTGTATATTGTTTTGAAAATAACATTATTATTCTGAAAAGGTGTCACAGATCACTTTCTCTGTGTACTTTAAGTTCATTCCTTTGTTGACTTGGTCCGTCTTACCTTGACCTTGCGCACCTCATTGGCCTGGGACTCAGCAGTACAGTTATGATGAATTATTCCAATCCCACCCATCAACTGAAGCCAGCCAATCACAAACACAAGAGCAAAGAAGAAACAACACTGAAAAGGTAACCAAAGCCTTCAGTGCTATTGTGCACTTAGCACTGCGGAGAAGGATGATGCTAAGCTGGGTGTGTGTAAGGTTGAGCACTGTTTGTACTCACTGCCATGGCGATGGCCATGGATGATTCTGTGACTGTATCCATGGGAGATGAAATAAGAGGTGTCTTCAGGGTTATCTTCCTTGTCAATGCAGAGGTTAGATCCTAAACATGGGTTGCATTTGGAAACCAAACATCATCTAATGACCTTAAAACACAAAAACACATATAGCAAAAATATACAGACTATAATCTTAAATGTTTTGCTATGACATACTCTAAATGACAAGTACACAGCTGCAACACATTTGTTAACCAAATGTTAAAATTTATTTTTATTTTGTAGTGCAATGGGCCTAAAAGGCAGTCTGGGCACATTAGAGGCTGACTTGTTGAATTCACCTGCTTGACTCTTACATGACGCAGGCGTGTGTCTGTTTTGAACACCTGCTGTCCCACAATAGGCCATGTGACCTAGGCATGAAATTCATTTAATGTCCCAGCAGAGCTTGCAAAGTCGAAAAACAAAGCAAGCCAACACTGTGCTCCAAGGGTGATAACAAAGAGTTGGGGATTCCCTGCGCTTGTGAATGACTGTCAAAAACATGAAACATCAGCAAACATTTTTTTTATTGAGGCCAAAGACAAGAACATGTTTGTGGCCCAAAGGAACATGGCATGAAAAAAACAGTACAAGAGAGTACAAATTATGTGCGTCCTTTAATCCCTTTGTTTAGGACAAATGTAATTATTCATGTTTGTCCACAGAAAGTTTTCTTTGTGCATCACATACGAACAAGACAAAGACAAAAATATAGTGTACACCGGGGAACAGTACACAGTATGTGGCTTGTGATATGCATATCATGGGCAGTGTTATGATACTCACCACCTCATCAGAAGTAAAATCTATGAAACCAGGGAGGATCAAGAAGTCACTGAGAGGAGAGACAGAGCAGACACATGCAGTTAGAGAGAGGAACATGAGAACATCTTGCTTTGGATCTAGAAAAAATATTACATAAATGATATTAATAACCAATATTACAATCTCCACATGTATCATGCCGCTTTAACTGTGTATGTGAACTGTACTGCACATATCCATTCCTACAAGCAGCAGTCTTTAAACTTAGTTGACAGTGAGCAGACATAATCTGTCAGCCTTTTTCAAACCCCTGCAATGTTCTGCATTTATCCTCAGCACACTGATAAACCCTGCATATAGCCTCCATTAAGGAAACTACACTGACACCCATTAATACACTGATATGTGCACAACACACACACACACACACACACACACACTGCTTTTAATGTCTGTGACACCACTCAGGGTCATCCTTGAAAGTAGTATTACTCGTTATAATCCTCCATATAAAACTCAAGCAGATGTGTCATCGCTGATATACTAGTAATGGAAAACATTGCATAACACTAATGTGTACGGGCGTTTCTGTATGTGCAAATGCAGAAATGTACGTGTGTCAGTGAGTACCGTAAAATTCAATTTTGTGCCATAAAATATGTTTTTTTTATTAGCATTTCTTACTTGTATGTAAGTCCATCACCGATTGCAAAGAGTTGTTGTGCTGTTAATCCATCTTCAGGAACATAACCTGTGCCTCCACTGATCAGGTAGTCTGCCGTGCTGAAATATGATAATAACAAAAATGATAAAAATAATGATAATATGTAAAGCCACACATTAACATCTGAAAATATGAATAACTCAGTGCCAGGTCTGAATATGCGGTGAGTGTATAATGATATGACAATAAAAGATGACACTTCTATGACTAGAAGTAATAGTAGATTTGAATTGACAGTGATTGTAGTTCTTGCTGCAGATTTTAAATATAAATGATAATAATATATAATTTAATAAACATTTTACTGACCACTTTAACACAATCCCCCATCCATTTCTTCGCGTGACTGCAAGCAGTGTGCATAAATCTATTGTCACTAAAAATAACATGTTTGTTTAGTCGGCCATTTATTTCCAGTGACATTTATCTCTTGTGCAAAACAAGTTGTTGACTGTGTTTCTTACACACATTTGGCCAGATCCTATTACAAATGCTGGAGTCGAGACAGGAAATGCTAACGAAAGGGATCCGGCCTTGTCTATGGAAACTCCTTTTATACACCTATGACGGCAGTGCATTAGATAAGAGGATTTGGTTGGCTGCCCAGGTAGCAGATAAATAGGCGCACAACCAATGCTACTCAAAAGTGAAAACATCTCAGCTTGAGTTCAATGTTCAATAGAAGTTATAAGGCTTCACACATTAACTTCCGCAAATGAGAGTAGGCCGTGACCTTACAGTATATGCAGTGTGATGATAGTCTGTACAAGAGTATGAATCTGACCTCTCTGGTTCATATCCAGCTTGGATACGTGTAGCGCTGTATCGCTGGGCTGCAGTCTCATGCCCATGTCCATGTGGCATTGGGTGGCTATAGGCCCCGTAGGGGTGAGGTGGTTCCCCATCTCTGTTTGAGATGCGCGGCCGTGCTGGTTCCATGTCCCCCACAATCCTCCGGTAGTCGATTTGGTAATTGTCCCTCTCCCCATCTCCAAGCCGGTCATAACCATGACCTTCCATCTCTTGGAAATCCAGGGCTACGACTTCCACAGGGCCCCACCACCTCTCTCTCACACACACACATACACTTCAAGCAAACAGTTGCCCCAGCAGCTCCCAACAGCCACACAGCAACACACACCACTTGCTGTTCAATTATAAGCACTCATAAAGACCCTTTGAGTGCATGTTCACACAAATACCTTTCAGACACACCTGACATGGGAGGGAGCTGTCTTGCCATCTGTTTTGTGGCCAGTGCAGCAGTTGAACCCAAATGGCCAAAAATACAAGATTTGAAGGTTTGCCGCAGTATGTGTGCAGTTGAGAGTTTCCAAAATGGGGGGGGGGGTGCAGAAGTAGCAGCTACAGAAGTACCTTAAAACAATGTTGTTTGCCCATAGAGAGAGAGAGAGAGATTGTATTCCACATTGTCATCTCTCATCCTTGGAGTGTGAGGCCATAAAGGCACTCAAGTAGAGCTTTTAGCTAACCTGTTCATGAAGTCGACTTTCTTGGCACACCGAATTCCCTGTATGTTCCCCAGCCGGAGGCATGAGCAGCCGCTGGGGGAGGAAAGTCAGGTCTTGCTTAGGTGGCAGAGATTCGTCCCTATGGAGACCCAGAACGCAGTGCTGCTTGGTTATCTGTGGAGCTTCTTTCCCCTCCGTTCTTCCGATGCCTGCTGAGCTTAACTCTGTTTCTGACAGTAGCAGACGTCACTCTCCCACAAAGAGGATTGGGAGCATTAATACAGGGTGGGGTGGGAGTGAGATGGGTTGTAGGGTGGAGTGAGGCAGGAGGACTGAGGAAGAGAAGGGTGGGTCAAGATGACACTTGAACACACTTTCCCCTTGGAAGATTACCATGGTGTAGAGGTGTGCGTGTGTGTGTGTTGTTCTTTTTGCTTTTTTGCAGAGCTCAAGGAGACAGAGCTGTGAATGAGAAGAAGGTCAAATCCCATGTTGTTACGCCTTTTAGACAGAGAGATATACTGTATCCAAGTGTCTCTGTGTGTGTAAAGAAAGGACGAACTTAAAGGCAACAACATGTTGCACTATAATTGTTTCTTCATAATAAAAGTGAAGAGTGGCTTGTATCCCAAGGCACTTGTGCATTTATATTCTTACATAGTAGTGTAACAAAATATGCTAATAAATACATTGATGGAAACTCACATTTTTAGGAATACTGTTGATTGTACAATATGATAAAACAAGGTTACTGAATGTAAGAGACCCAAGTCCCCTTCTGTCTCTTTAAGTTTTTTGTCTTCACCAGTTCATTGTCAGGACCGCTATTCAGTTTGAGAGTAGTGAACATCAAACCTGTACATTAAACTGAGACAGAAAAGTAACTTTGTTGCTTGTGATGCCCTCGACAACATCATCTGCAGGTGACTGACTGACTGCTTGTGACAGTTACTGAGGGATTGAAACAGAAAAGCCTCTTACCAGTCTCTCTCCCTTCCTCCCATCCACTACAGGAAACAAGCAACGCCCCCTGCCCCCCTTCATATTAATTAACAATGGCAAATGTGTTTGTCGCTGACGATTAAGCCATAACCCCTACACTATGCACCATGTTACTTTTTGTAACAAAAAAAGAAGGTGAGGAGACAGAATTTTCAAATTACTTTCTGAATTTTTTTTTTTTATTAAAAACATGTTTAAAAAGTTCATTATATGCATGATTGTTGTAAATACAGTGGAGTAACATGTCAACGAATCGCATACATAAAAATGAACAGAATATATAAAAAAACATATAAAATATAATATATAAAAATAAAGATGAAAGGAGTAGAGGCAGAGAAAGTCTTTCACACCGCTGTCCATAAAATGAAGGAAAGCCCCATTTGCTTTAGAATTAGTCACCTAAGAGGAAGACAACGTGAAATTAGAAACTTGAATAACTTATCATAGATTAAACTACCATGTTTGAATATTTTAACAAGAGGAATTCCTACTGACTGTCCATTAGCGCAGGGTGATGGTTTCTGAGAGCGTCGTAGAAGGCTGCTTTGACCTTTTCCCCTCCTGATGTAAGTACCCTTTGATAAAGAACTCTCATTTTCTCCTGGCTCGTCCCTTTAGCGTCAATCACTGCGTAGGCTTCAGGGTGCACCATGTTTCCAAGATCCTCTGCTACTGCCATCACCTCAGAAACTTTCTGAATTAATGCTGCCCTCTTGTCATCAACAAACTTTGCTGTTTTAAAATATAGAAGGAAAAAAGCATGTACATAAAAAGGCATTCATCAGTTAATGGGACCCTTGAATGAATGAATTCCAACATCATGCTCATTTGAGTTTACAGGAAACTTTAACAAAAAAGAACATAAATTAATTTTCACAACACAGAGCGTCTGTAGAGTAAAAAGTACTCACCTTTCTCTGCATTACTGATTATTTTAGTAGAAACAGAATCCTGTTGGCAAGAAAAAAATCAGTCTATATTGTGTTATTTCTTATACTAGTGCATTGCTAAATGTATTATACACTAGTTTGGATCATTTATGACTGAATGACGTGTTAAAGTTGTGATAATAATGCAGTTAATAATAATCTGTTTCAATGTATTTGGCCACACCCTGCACCAAACCATGAGATGTGTTCGGTGGTTAATTATACAAAAAATATATTTAAAAAATATTAAAATTATATTCCCTCGACATATCTTTTTGCACACAGCTACTTTTGGTTGTAGGGTTGACTGAAGGCTACAGGTTTTTGTTCACAGGACTCTCTTTATCTCAGTGAGATGACCTTATTAAATAGGCAAAGGTCAAAGTGCATTTGGCATACCTGCATTGAAGACGGGATGACCTTCATTTTAGTAAATCTGACATGATCCACAGTATCATTTGCCTGTGTCTGTTCTGAAAAAGAGAAAAGGAACCTCATGTTTTATTGTGGAAAGAAAGGAATACCCTGATTAAGATTAAACTCATGCAACTCACAAACAGTGTTGAATTATCTACCTGGTGTCGGATGAGGAAAACAGTTGGAATGTTGATTACTGGTTGGTGACTAGAGTAAAACAGGGAGAAATTGTTATGCAGTATATCAGAGAAAGGAATGAACAAAAAGTAAATTTTGGATCATGATTAGTCAGGATTATATTTAATTTTCTGAAAAGAAATTAATGAGTACCAGTCTTGTCGAGACTTCAAGGAATGCATTAGGAATTCCCTTCTTGTGCATTGACAACAAATTCTCAGTGACTTTAAGGCACTCTGAAACAAAAGCATTAGTTTCATTTTAAATACATAGTGTACGTACATACTGTCTGTAAATTACAGTGTGCATGAATGAGTAGTGGCTTCTCAAAGGAAGCAGGTGTCAAAAGTGACAAATTAGTCTGCAAATCACTTCTATGCTTGTTAGATTTAACTATACAGAATGTTCTAATATGGTAACAATGAACATGTATATTTCTATAAAAATACCTTTAAAAGGTGGCCTCTCGGAGGGATTTTGAACCCAGCACCTCTGCATGAGGTCAACCAGCTGTTTCAACCCCTCCACGTTCATCTGCTTAATTTTGTCACAGGGAGGTCTGTCCCCTCGAGGGATCCCCAGGGCCACAAGACTGTAATCAGCCACTACAGTACATGTAATACAATGAAGACATACAACAAAACATACAAACACAACTGAGTGTGTGTACATACAGTGTGTTTGAACTGGATATAATACAGTATAAACAGTGCTTAGTTTGGTTGTAAAGTGATGCATTATGAGGAAAACAATATAGGAGATTACCAAAAACACTAAAACAATAGATGGTAGGAAAATGACTGGAAACTTAAACGTAAAGAAAACGAACAATAAGTCTGGAATGACAATAAAAAAAAACTATACATACTTGGATAGGGCTCTTTACCGGTAACGATACACCAGAGCAGGATGCCATAGCTGATCAAGAGAGAGAAAGAGGGGTTTTTAAGTAACAGTTAAAGTTTTTACCATATACAGATGCATTTCTACATTTAGTAGTATTTGGTTTTAATCTTAACCTGTATATGTCAAAAGCACGGGTAGGTTTATATGATGCCTCAAAAGCCTCAGGAGGCATGTACTTGTGTGAGCCTCCAATTGCTCCTGTTGCTTCTCTGCTGCTGTTCAAGGCACTGGTGGAAACCCTGCACAGACCAAAGTCTGCTAGCTACAGAGTAAGAAAGACACACATAATATTAAACAAGCCGTTAAATCAGCTTTACATTTAATGTAAACATAAGAGCACTAGATGACACACACCTTGGCATTAAGGTTGTCATCCAGCAGTACATTACTTGGCTTTAGATCCTGGTGCATAAGGTCCATTGAATGGAGGAAGTTCATGCCTAGACCCACCTGATGGGCCAGGCGGAAGGCCAAGGGCCATGGCGGGGGGCCAGACAGGTCCTTCAGCAGGGAGTGAACAGATCCTCTTTCCATGAACTCCATCACTATTCCCTGTTGCATTGATGTTCCCCCAAATGGGGGACATCCCTGATACATTCCATAAAGCGTCAGCACAAACGGACAGGAGGCTTTTTCCATATTTTTAGCCTCTTCATACAGTGCTGGGCTGGAATAAGGAAGGGGATTGTTGAGAAGAGTAAAGAGAAAGCAAGCAAGTTAAAGCTGCAGAGCTGCTTTAACTACTATTTAACGTTTGTGGATGCGCATGAATTAATCATTAGAACTAAGTCGCCAAGTTACAGAAAAATTGCAAATGTTTGTGCATTTACCGAACATCATCGCGAAGTATCTTAATGGCCACATCAATGCACAATTCCTTGTGCCTGGCCTTGTAGACATGACCGAATCCCCCGGAGTCAACTGACACCCATTTCTCCAAGCGTTCGTTGCCGATTGGCTCAGTGTTGCGGCTCAGCAGTGCCATCTCCTGCTGTAACCTCAACGACGGAAATCATTAAAGCTTCGAAACATAAATAAAGTGGTTCACTGACTGCTTAGATATTTGTTTTTCATACATTACATTTTGATTACTGTCTCCTTGCTTTTACACTGTCATTATAGCAAGAGCAAGTTTTGGTTGTAAAAAGATACCGATAAATGTTTTACACCGAGTATTTTTATGTATGTTTTTTTGCATTTGTTCTACTCACCGAATATCCCGATCACGTGCTGTCCCTCACATGCAGACTTAAGCGTTAGTTCATTCCAAATCTGCAGCAAAACACTACACCAGTTTCTTGTCCGTGCAGTCTGAGGCTGTACAGCAGAGGGGAGGAGGAGTTTAAACTGAGGGGAACTTCCTGATGACATGACAGAAAAATGAATAAGGATGATAATTGTGGAAAAGAATGTCTTGCTCATATCACAGCCAGAGAAAATAGCCTAATGATAGAAGAGGGCCAAAAGTCCACACACAAAACTGGAAAATTTGTTAAATTTTGTTAGGCCTACTATTTTTATATTCGCTGTAGAAATGCGGCGAAACAGTTTTTTTAATTCTATATGGCAGACCTACGTTAGCGGCAGCACACATGCACTGTGAGAGGAAGTTAAGGAGGGCTCATAGGCTAGTTGTAGTAATCTCAATGGGGTGTCTTAAGAAAAAACACATGCAGAATGATTGCAATGATTACAAATCTGGCAATCTCTTACCAACGTCAGCCTGTGGAGATTTGTGTTGATCTGTAAAAAGGAAGTTTTGCTGAGAAAGAGACTGCATTTTTCAATAGCCTACAGAGAGCCTTAAAGTGTGAGGAAGCTAGCCTGAAGCCAAAAGGCAGACAGAACACACACAGCCCCTAGATTTGAAGGTAATTTATTTGAACAAAGAAGAAATGCGCGGGGGGGGGGCTGGCACATGAAAGGCACAGGTAAGTGCTGGATCCTGTGGTGTTTTCCGTGAACCACGGAGTGACTGGCAGGTTTGGTAGCTGGTGAACAGGTCCGGTGTTTATTTCCTGAGGCAGAGTACACAGCGAATGATGCAAACACAAACAAGTGATCATCATGCGGCGGGGACGGGAACTTCCTTATATGGCTGGATGTAGGTCAGGCGCGTGATTGGAGATGAGCGATAAGTGTATAGGTCCCAAACCCCGGAATTACGCCACTGCCAGGAGAGAAAGTAAAAGCAAGAACTCTGTAACAATCAAAAGTCTAATGATTATTTTCATTATGGATTAGGGGAGACCGGTTGTAACACTTTTTGCTTCAGTAATTATAACTCACTGAATTTTTTAGCTAGAGTTCTCAAATTTTTATACAAAGTAGGCTACCCACTTTTGTTCACTACAAATGGCACCAATTCAATCCTCTACAAGAATATCACAGACCTCCTGAGTTGATGTAAAATGCAATGAGTTCCCTTGTTACAACCTACCCCAATAGCAGGGTTGGTTGTAACACATGCTGGGATAGGTTGTAACAGTCACACAAATAAATCAAAAATAAATGCCACACTATATGATATCCTTCCAAAACAGGTAGTTATATAAAAGAACAATGTTTCTGTCTTGCTGTAACAGACTTTGTCTGATGACTTGCGCGCATGTACAGTATGTGTAGGTAAATTTAACTATAGAATAAACTTACTTAAAAGTATACTTAATAAATACGACTAAAATGTAATTAATTAAAGAACATCTCTGTGCATCCTTAGGTCTAACTAAAAAGAGATGTGTGTGTGTGTGTCTGTCAATGTGTGTATATTCTTTTCAGAGTCACAGTCAGTGCTTGAAGTGGGCCGGTATTCACTGCTACGTATACCAGCACTTCTGTATTTTACTTTTTGGTGTACCAGGACTTTTTCTTGCACACAGCACAAGCTGCCCATACACTTTTCTACCCTCTCCAGCGGCGGAGACCGAGTATGGAAAAGGTCGAGTGACGATACATACGCCAACATGTGTACAACACGTGATGTTTAGCTAGCTCTATTACCATTTGAAATTAAAAGAAAAAATGCATCAAATGTTGCCTGAGAAACTATATTTCAATCCAATATAAGTCAAACAATTCTATCTGCAATAGTATAGATGCTAAACAAAAAAAGTCTTGGTCAAAAACTTTACTTTCTTACCTCAAAATCAGTTTTTTCTCTATATATTCTGAATGCACCTCTTTCCAGACTTGGTAACCATCTTGCCTGATCAGGGAGGAAGTAGGTAAATTCTGAAATGATCACCTAACTCCTATTTTATCTCCAATTGGTGGAATTGGTGTTGTTACAACTCTCCCCATGTTACAACCATACCTGGTCTCCCCTAATCTGCAGATTATTTTGTCCATCAATCAACTGATTGCTTGATTTATAAAAAAAATCTAAAAATAGTGAGAAATGTCATCACAGAGCCCAAAGTGACACCTTCACAGTCAGCAGTCCAAACCTCAACATTAATAAACATTCAAATAATTCAAATAATTAAAAGGAAAAGCAGCAAATCTTCACATTTGTGAAGCTCAAATCATGACATTGTTTTACACAAAAAATTACTTCATGACGGTTGCCAATTTACTGTCACTTGACTTATTGATTAATCGGCCAATCATTTCAGCTGTAGACTACTTGTATAAAGGGTTGGGTAGTTTATTTGTAACAAAACATATTTTTTAAACTCTTCATATATTTTGTATGTGAAAATCTTACTTTGTAAAGGAATTAGTAACTGAAGCTGTCAGATAAATGTAGCAAAGTAAAAAGTACAATATTTATATATAGGATAGAATACTATATATACTGTATAATATTACCATACTTTATTATATAATTTAATGGAACTAGTTCTTAACCTGCAGATTCTTTTGAGGGGAAAAAAGAATAAAAAGCTATTCGTTATTAATGTAGCTATTATTAAAGATTCATATTACAAGTTTACAAATTTGAGCACAATACTATGATTATGTACCCAGCTGTTCACCCACCCGAAACATGCAAGTGATTTGCTCACATGTAGATAATTACATTTTCACAATATTTAAAGCTGAGCTGGTGCTACTTCATTGCAGTGAGCCTTCTGGCATTCATCCGTTGGATATTTACATGATTTCTGACCTTCTGTCTAGTATATTTGTCTCATTACTTCTCTTAATCTCTCTATCTTGCATAGACAAAAGCCACGCTGAGACTGGCTAAATTATTAATGCCAAACACGGGTCTGAAAAATCAGTCTGGAACACGGGTGTCAGGTGTCTGACAGCTACCATGGATCTAAATCACATGTGCACAATCACACATGAACACCCCGCTCATTATCTGAGCTGAAGTGTGTTTACTCACATCCCATGCTGCCTTGCTGTTTCAGCCGGCATCGATAGGCGCGGTCTCGCTGCATTTCCATTGCTCTCTCCCCTCCCTCTTCTCCACCCACCTTCAATTACGCTCAGCACAGTGTGGACCTCTCTCACCAGTGGCTGCTCTTTCCACTACATCTCTATCCTCCCGGCTGCCTTTTACCTCATCCTCTGTCCTTTTGAAACTGTCTATCATACTCTCCTTTATGTGCTTCCCACTCTGCCCTTGTCTCATGCTGATGATATATGAGGCAGGGGATTAGTCTAAAGGGGACATCTCTGCGCCGGATCTCTGAGTGGAAAGGTGAGCGTCTGTCTTTCCCACCATAGTGGAGGAGTGCTTTAGACTGGGGAGCATCACCGATGCAGGTTACATCCTCTGGAGCAGCGAAAGGACAGCCTCGGTGTAAACTGAATGGACTGAGAAATCCACGCGCATGCCTGGATGTGCTTTGTGTTGTTTGGAGAGTAGACTGAAAAAGGGAGGCAGAAGGCAGCAACAGAGGGAGGGGAGCATTTAGCAAGAGGCACCCGAGTCACAGGGGTTTGGGGGAGGTGGGAGTGGGGTCTGCTGGGAGTGTTTTAAAAGTGAAAGAAGGAGTGTGTCTGGGGGGGAGGGGGTGGGGGTCTGCTCTCAGATCAAAGAACTGGAAGAAGGAGGATTGCTTTTCGCTCAGTCTGAAGAGTCGCAGAGAGACTGGGGAGTCACATGCTCTCCAGAGACTGTGGCATCACAATTAGAGACCAGAGGCTGTCTGCAGCACTGACTGAAAGACAGACGGAGCTGGTTGAGGTCACAGTGGGAGGGCCGGTCAGCGGGCTTTATCTGGACAGAGGTGAGCTTGCTTTCTGAGTGAAGACTCAGAATAAGAGGATCGAGGAAGAGTACAGCGAAGAGAGTCCCTCCAGGGATTTGCCTACGTTCCCCCTTCACAAGAATCTATAGGAGGATCCCATCATGGCTGTCCAACTCATGCCTGAATCAGCCGTGTGTTTGCTCATGGTAAGTCTCAGAGGGGTATAGTATTGCTGGCGCTGTGTAGGATCTGTCTTTGTTTCTTTCTTTCTCCGCTGTAGCTTTCTCTCATCACTCTCTCCTCACGGCAAATGCCTATGCAGCCACTAAAGCAGGAGGTGAGGTGTCATCTCATCTAAAAGGGATGTTTCTTCTTCGCTCCTCCTCTTTACTACTATCTACAAGCTTATTATCCTCAGATAACTTCCCAGTAAGGCTCAGAAGCTACTTTTAATGCTAAAGAAATGTGTGTCTTTTGCATCCAACTCAGAAAACTCTAGCTTTTTGTCTAACTCCTCCAAGTGTTCAACTACTGCAGTGGTCATGTGTGGGGAGAAACCCCTCACAGACTACTGCAGGCATAGGGTGCAATGCTGAACATGGTGTCTGTGCATGCTGGAGATGGATGTCATTTACTATATCTTATTATATGGGTGTGAGCAAAATTATGCGTGTGTCTGCAGTGCATGTAAATAAGTTGCTAAAAGGATGCGCTGTGTGTGTGTGTGTGTGTGTGTGTGTGTACGTATGTGTGTTTGTATGAGTGTGCGATCATTTCCCATCTTCCCATCAAGACTGAATAAATTAAATTACACATTATAGAGAAAACAGTTGTTCTGCAGCCCATGGCAGAGGATTTGCAGGATCTTGTTAGTGTAGTATTCAGTCCCTCACTGACATGAAACAGATTGGCTTGGCTTGGCCTGGTTCAGATCTGGCCATAGAAAGTGATAAAATAGAAACACTTTTTGTGTTTGTACAACATGCTCGAACCCATGAAACTCCTCTCTCCCCCTCTGTCCAGCCTCTCAGGGAAACAATGGCAGAGTAGCTTTGCCGCATGTGTAGAATACAGATAAGGCACAGACCCCTCTTATGATAAGCTTCAATCAAATGGATGTACACTCTGAACGCAGGGCGACTTTGTATGAGAGAGCGTGTTCTGCTCATTCTCATTCTATAGTGTTGGCATTCTGCAGTCCCGGGGGGGGGGGTCATGCATCGCCGCACTACCTGCTATCTCCACCTGTCATGGCTGTCTGTTACTATGGCGATAGGCCATGCACCCACTCGGGGGAGAGGTAGCGGTAAAAGGAGCAGGGTGCGAGAGATGATAGACAGGGCAGATCAGGGAGAAAGGTGAAAAAGGAAGTGTGAGTGATGAGGGCAGGAATTGAAGGAGAAGGAGTGAATAAGAAAAGGAGGTGAAAGTGAAAGTGGGCTTTTATTGCCACAGGAAGTGGCACACTACAACAAATAGTATCACCTTTTTTGACCTTGTGTGGCGTGCAGACAAGAATGGGTTCTGCTGAGCATGGTCTCTCATCACTGGCAGACAGTTGGTGTCCCTTGACTCCATTTTACACCGTATGTGTTATCATTAGCATAGAGGGCGTTCCCTTACAAGTGCTCTTACTGTCAGAGCTGATGGCCCCTGTCACCCCAGATTTTTTTTTCTGTCACCCCAACTCTCACAGAAAACCTAGCTTACCCCCACAACCTTCTACTGTCAATGTCCCATTTATGATTATAACCCTAAATCTGTAATTTTCTCACCATTCAGAGCCACTCTTAGCCTGTTGGCATGAGCAACACACTTTAATATGGACATCACTGGCTCTTTCAGTGTTTCTTTATTCATGGTTGTTAAGCTAACCAGGGAAAAGGAATAACATGATTTCCATAAATCTGTTCTGTGTTGAATTTTACTTTAAATACACGCTGAACAAGATTGACATCGAATAACTAATTTCAGAGCTCAGTGATTTGTTCACAAAGTCCATGGCATTTATTCACACTGACGTGTTCATGCCTTGAACCTGTCTTAATTATTAATGGTGGGTTTATGCAGTGCATGTGTGTGTGCGCGCGTGCGCATGTGTGTTTGCCGTAATATTGATCATGCTTCCTGTCTCTGTGTGTATTCATATTTCAGGTGAATAAGTGATTACAGGAGCTGCTTATTACAGGAGCTGCTTATTATTTGCAGCTCAACACCTATCAAACATTCATGCAAATCATATAGATAGATAGATAAATAGATAGATTGTAGGTAGATATACACAGGAGACATGACGGTTTGTGCTTTTCTGTCATGCATTTGTCATAGCTGATAGACATAAATTAATAGACGTAATTGATTGACTGATAGACATAATTAATACAGTTGGTGTTTTAGTTCTCCTCTGGGCTTTATTGGTCTGGAACTAATGGGATTGGCCCAGACGTACACTAGCTCAGCTATAAAACTGAATGGTCTCATGTCTGTCACAGAGACTGGGCTAAGAGGGGGAGAATTATGGCCAGTATCCTAATATTGTTATGAATGGTTTAGATCAATAAAATATTTTGACTGGGAGGAGAAATTGATGAATGCCTCTTAAGGGAATTATACTCTTCATCTCCATAGATTAATTAAATATGGACATGTTTTTTTATATACAGCGAACTCAGGGGCTTTCATGCCAATTGTATCTACATGGACAGACATGGCATCTCTCTCTCTCCCTCTGTCTGCCTGGTCTGATGGGTTTCTGTTTTAGCGAAGGGTGAAGAGATCAATAACAACTCTCTCTCCAGCTAAGACACACAGAGACATGCTGTCATCTGATCAGGGACAGATCACAAAATAGATGGTATCATTTGACCTAAATAGGACATGCATTAGGTTTCCTGCTTAGATATCTATCCCAGGGATTTGACATGTCTTTATCCTTTACCTGAAGTGGAACGTGTGACTACTGCACACTACTGGACATTTGTTTTGTGGTTCAAACTAATGTGTGTGCTCTTGATTGCAGGGTTCCTTATGCACTTTGAATGAGAACTGGAGCAGCTATAGTCTTTGCGACCACGCTCATCGCTGAGCTGATTAGCTCTGCTCTTGAGGGCTCCGAGAAGAGCAGCTCTTATATCTCCAAGATGGCTATACCCTGGGGGGTACCTTGTAGTGCAAAATGAAATGACAACAAAGCCAAAATAAATATGGGTTTCATAAAGAGCCGGTAAACAACAGATTTGATTACAGGCTAAATCCAACAACATCTCACAGGCTCCAGTCAGAAGGTTTGTTTTTTTTTGATGTAGCTAATCCAGGATTTATCACAAGTTCAGCACATTCAGATAAAGTGTCACATGGAGTTATAATTAGAGAAGGGGGTGAGGCTGTCATAAAATGGGAACACAGTAAATCTCAATGTTCTGTTCTGGCTCATCTTGTTTTGTTTTTTGCACATCTCTGTCAGAGTGGTTGTCTTGTTCCATACAGTATGCAGGGGAAGTTGATCAATATGCATTTTGCTATCTGTTACACTGGGCCCACAGCACATCCAGCTGAGAGAAACCAGGGCAAGTTGGTATCTTGACACATGCGGGAGCTAAGTGGATTATCTTCATATTGCTGAAGGGGTTCTGCTCTGCATACAGCGAGAGAACAGCAGCTCACAGCTCCACTGCTCCTCAGTGATACAGCAGCATGCATGTTACATGGTCTTCTGCCTGTTTCCTAAATGGAAAAGCTCTAGTGTGGGTAGATGACATCACGGCACACCTGCCAAAGCAATTCACAACATGTGTATAAAGTCAGACAAAGTGTGGGAAGTCATGTTATTAACCTGATTGACTTGATAATTATGTTGGAGGTGTTACTTATACTCACGCAAGCATCCAACTACGATACACTGAAAGAAACAAAAAACAAAGACCTCACACTGCCCTTCATGTTGGCGTCCATGTCTCTTCATGACCGTCTCTTATTCAATTATCCTGTCACTGACGATGGAGACCAGATGACTCAGTGTGATCAAGCCAGATGATTCATTCAGCAGTAATCAAATCACTGCTCTATGACGTGATGTACTGAGTGTGTGTGTGTGTGTGTGTGTGTGTGTACATATGACTTAATTGCAATGTGCATTAGCTTGTGCCAATATGTATGCCCATCGCTATAAAAGTGGAATAGCTATATAGTAGTCCAGACAACGAAAGATTGAGTCATTGTAATGGTTGGCGATTATTTTTCCCTACATAAGATTATTATTGTATTTTCCATCTCTGATCTGATGCACACTATGATAGAGCCCCCAGTGCACAAATGGAGGAGGGCTGAACAGGATGGGGGAGGGTAGCAGGATGACATCATACTGAGATAATTGATTACTGCCCTGTGGCAGAGGTGGAGAAGCAGATAGAATTTTGTGTAAGAGTGTGTGTGTCTGTACATAACTGTAACTGTGGTACTTTTGATGCATCTGGTCAGAGAGTTCACAGTAATTCAGTCATTCACATCTCATTCTCATTCAGTAACACATAGTAAATGCTATGAGTCAACATGTCACTTTGAAGTCTACCCGCAGTCCACACCTGTGTGTTCACTCACAACCATACACAACACAGACACACACACTTTCGTATTACTTCGAGAACAGAAAGCAATCTCAATGTACTTGTGCTGAACCAATTTACACCCTAGATCCCTACCTCTTATGGGTGATTAGTATGAATGAGAAGCACAGGCACAGATGGCATTTCATTATTGCTGTTACTTTTTACTGATGTTGTCTCACTATTTGCTACAACTCTTGTGGTTCTTCTTTATCTCCGCTTCCCTTTTTCTTGATTATTTGTTCTGTGCTCTTATAATAAATAAATAAATAAATTTTCCAGTTCATCATTTCCCCAAAGCTGCAGTCTAACTGCAGAACAGTCATGGTTGAGTGATGTTCGGGGCTGGTTCTGCTGATGTAAGCGAACAAAAGCTGTGCAGTTGCTGCAGGGGCAAAGAAACACTTTACACCAGAAAGAAAATGCTATTGACACACCTCATCAAGTTGTGTTCAATCTGCTCATTCTCTTATGATGACGAAATCAATAGTGTTAATTAATACACTTTACTTTTTTGTTGTGTGATAAATATGAATATTAATAGGTTGTTGTGTTCCTGGACCTGTGCCCACAACACAAATCAAGGCTGTTGTGTGAGGTATATAAATCCTAAACAGCATATCTTACCATAAGCAACATTTCAGTATATACAAAAATGGAAGAAAGGAAACCTTGTAATGTTTTGATAATTTTACTCATGTAAAACACCAGAAATCATGGTATAAGGAAAAGCAACTATACCAAGATCAAACATTTTTGATCTCTCTATTCAAAAATGATTTATCTCTTTAGGACAAACTCATTACATTTATGTTGGATGTTGTTGTTTTGTTTTCATTTCTCAGTGCAATGTGGCTGTGTATGTCACTGACTTGCAGATGCACCGTTAATGCTCTTAAAAAATATTTGCAGGTTCTACAAAAAATGACAACACCTTTGGCCACATTTTGAAACAATTATGTGACATATATGTCTTAGTATAAGTTAAATGGCCAAACGTAGATTTATTTATGGGTTAGACAATTGAAAATACATATTTTTCTGTCCATTTCAAACAGCAGCAGGCCTGCAGTAACTGTAGAAGTTTGTTGATTAACGTTAATCGTTTAGCCACCAGGGGGCAGAAGAGCAGTCTCACAGACACACTAACTGAACCGCCTCACGAAGTTGTTACTGATGTGAGCATACAGTGGAAATGAAACAATTTTATTGTCCCGCATGAGGGATGTCTGTGGCCACCTGACAAAATGTAAGTCTGATATTTATTCTCCTCTTAACTCTGGTTTGGTGTCCTCCAACTGCTGAGAACAATATTTGTCTTTCTCTCGCCAGCTGCTGGACTTTGTTCACCAGCTAACGCTAGCTAGCAGCTAACTTGTCTTGTCAGCTGCCTACTGCTGCTGGAAACAGCTGATGAGAGAACTGCTATTGAACCATATAGCTTACAGACTACGAGCTTAAATAGGCAGAAAAGCTCAATAGAGCTGAACGACCCCTTACAATACGCATAACGTTAATAATTTGATTTAATGTTAACTATAAAAATATTGATTAAAGCAGGATTATTATGCTATTATCTGGGTGCTATTACATAAGTAGTTGCTTCAAGGTTGAATGTAAAACCATTTGCTGAGCCCACAAAGTCATGGACACAGCTCAGGTTTGGTATTGATTGGAGGTTTGATTGTCTGGTGTTCAGCTTTGAAAGTTGTCCATGATCACAGTATTGATTAGCCTGTCCAAGATCAAAGGGGATATCAGAGTAACTCTGCCTTAAGCTGGATTTGGCTTTGTGAAATGGCTCTCTACAGAAGCTGAAGATTTTTTAGTTTGTTTGTTTTGCTAAAATGTCAATGTTTTCAACGCACTAGGAAGCGAAAACACTTAGTCCTGAGTGAAAACGAGAGTAACCAAGAGGAAGCGCAGGCTAGAGAAATGGTTCACACCTCTCACCACATGCATAAATGCATAAGGGTTTGTGTGTGTGTGTGTGTGTGTGTGTGTGTGTGAGTGTGAGACCTGCATACCATTGAATCTCCTGAGCTGTTTACACTGGAGCCTGTTTAAGGACTATTGATGAGCTGCGGAGGTGATGGCGCCTCAATTATAATTGACTTCACCAGAGGATCTGCTCGCTCAGCTGTGGGCATTTGTGCGTGTGTGTGTGTGTGTGTGTGTGTGTGTTTAGCCAGGGGAAGGTCTCAGGTGTGGTGTGTGTGTGTGTGTGTGTGTGTGTGTGTGTGTGTGTGAGAGAAGTGCATCTGCTCCTGCATGTTAATGTATATGTCTCAGTGGGGTGTGACAGCATTCCTTCCAGGTTATCAGCTGAACTAAGCTTGTGTATCTGTGAGGAATGGGTTAATGAAACCGCCATTAACGAGCAGTACATGACCCAGCATGTAAACCCTGGCAGATGCTCATCAAAGTCTGCCAGTGCATCCCTGTGCTCTGTCTCTCTGCCTTCATCCTGATGTTTATTAGGGCTCTTCTCCATCTCTTCTCTGGCTACCTCTGCGGTTCATTGACATGCACAAAAGTTGCTCAGATGAAACAAGGCTTGCTAATTATGCGAGTCTTTGGTCGATGCAGTGTATGAGTTTGTGCATAAATATGGGCTGAGATGTGTATTTGCATTCGCTGTAAGATACTGGCAGGTTTATTGATTGAACAGCAGCAGGACAAAGAACCGCAGCTTTCTTTCCGTCTCACCCACACACACACCTACATTTCCACACTATACCGCGTACTCACACATGACCTACTATATGGTGCAGTCAATCAGTGCTTTCAGAACAAACAAAATGTTGAGATGAAATTCCCTCCACAGCTTTAAGAGATTCCTATCTAATTTCAGTTGGCTTGCAGGATATTACCAGCAGCAAAGCCCACACATGATATTTATCTGACGGCTGTCCCCTTTAGAAGGTCAAACTGCCGTGGAAATAAACCTTTCAGGGTAGATAAATGAGGGTTTTCTGCTCAGTGCCGCAGCATCAAAACACAGTCAGCTCGGTGAATTCCAGTTTAATCAGTCATAACCGAAACTGAGGCAAGTCTCTGGGTATGGTACAGATGCACTGAATTTACCAGCAATTTTCTGTGGAGAAATTTGTTGTGAAAGTGAAAGACAAGTTAAAGTGGGTTTGACTCACATTTGTGATTATTTGCCTTTGCCGGTTCAATGCGACCAATACATAAATTATTTTCCAGGGCAGTGACGGTGTCACATTTGCAAGGTGCCACCTGTCATGTGTGCCAGGGCGCAGGTTTAGGGGAGGGGCAGCGGGGTGGCATGGGAGGCGGAGAGTAGCAGAGGCACCAGGCGGTCTGATTGGCTCACCATCTGTCTCTGGGACTGAGCAGATGTCTAAGTAGGAAGAGCGATCTCTTTTTGCTTCCAAGTTCACTTTCTCTCCCTTTTGTGTGTATGTCTGTTGCTGTGAATGTATGCGTGTGTGTGTGTGTGTGTGTGTGTGTGTGTGTGTGTACAGTGTGTGCATGCTTCTGACGTTTCACACTCCGGTTGACACAGGTCCCAGTGGGGCTGAATGTCTTCCATATGGAGTGAGTTAACAGCGAACAGGTCCTTGTCATTATGAAGAGCTGTCTTGTTAGCAGCACTGACAGGATAGGGAGCCAGGGAGAGCCGATATGACCGGTGAATCACTTTGCACATCATTCATATTCAAGCTATACTTAACAAAAATAAATACATTTTGGCCCTTGATCCTTGATCCCTAACCAACCCTTTCACTTCACCCTCTCTTGCACCAGGGTTCCACTGTCCATCAGGATTAGGTGAGAATCTCGCTTGTTAACATTTTAATTGGCAAATGCACACACAAGCATACAACACGCACATTCAGTACACACACAACTGTGACGTGAACCTGTGCATATTTATGAAAATGATGTCTTGAAATGAAATGTCTTGCTGATTCCCCTTTTTTGAGTGAGCAGCTGTGCCCGAAATGATCAGAATCACAGGCCACAACAAAAGAACAAAGCCTTCAGACTAGAAAAAGGGAAGGGTCTGATCACACTGATGAATTTTAAAGGAACTTAATGTGCAAAATAATGGTTTGATAGCATTTTTTTACATTTGGAAGTGAGGTGAAATTACCTGATTTTGGAGTTTTTTGTATTCTATTATTTGAACAGTTGCAGTGTCTTTACTCTGTAATGTGGTATTTGGACAGTCGATTACTCATTTTTCACTATTGAAAAACAATTCTCCCACAAAATCTCACGCCTGTTGACTCAAATATTTAGTGAAAAAGTAAGCAGATATTCTGTAAAGACTATATATTATATGTATGTCTTTATCTCCATTTTGCCCCCGGAGGAAGACACAGTAGGTGGGGAGATGTTAGTCTAGTTGTGACAGTGAGTTCCGATTGGCTCATAGCAAATGGCAGGAGGGGTGAATGACCTACTGTTTCCACTTTTCTTGAGTGAAATAAAGCAGTGAAACCAGAAGGGCCGAGAGTGTGCACCAACATCCTGTTTGCAACATGAAGCAACGCGGTTTTTGAGAAATGTCACCTAACATGTGGCTAAATGTTGAGGAACTTGCACAACCATTAATACTCAAAAGTAACGTTGTCTCATTTTTTCTGTGCAATTCATGGAGTCACAATGAATTTCAGTTACATTTTTACACTAGTTAATTTTTGACTTTTTTTTAATAATATCTGTACAGATCAAAAGTAGCCACTAACAGGGAGATGCCTGAAGCAGTACTCAATTGGATCCTGCTCAGAGACTGACTTTGCAGCTTGTCTTCATTCTATTTTGATGAATTCAGTTGAGGTGTGGTGGAAATATTTTTAACACAAAATAAATTCTTTTAATAAGTAAATAAGTTTATTAATCATTTCACCTATTAAAAAATATATGAATGTACAGTTTACTATGATAGGGATGATCAAAATAGTTACTTAAATTTGATTATTCATGGCAGCTCTTCAAAAATCTGAATCCAGTATAACACCTGAGTTTGTCCAAATGAACATACATAGAACAAGGTAAAAAAGTAACACACTTACAAACCAGTAATAACTATGATGTCTGGTGACTCACTTTTTTGGGGAGTGCTTAACATAGTGCTGGGTGGCTGTAAATAAGGAGGAATGGTGGTTTTTGGTGGGTTTTAAATATGAAAGCGCTTCCACTTTGAAACATAATAGCAGAGCTGTGACAGGATTCAGAATGGTGTGTGTGTGTACCACCACACACATTTTTAGAGATGATTCACCATGGAGTGATGACGGAAGGGAGATGATGAAAGAGCAGGACACAGCGAGAGAACAAGGAGCACATGCAGTAAACAGTTCATTGTAGCTTAACTTGTCCGCCTCTAGAGGGAGCTGAAGACTATTGAATCAGATCCAGGTAAAGTCGAACACACGCCACAAGGAAAGAGTAAATGACGCCTGTTCTTGCTTTTAATGATGCTCCATGAATGTGGCAAGGCTGATTGGATTCCTGGAGGTTGCAGGGAGAGTAGTGTGTCTCTGTTCTGTCTTGTCCTTTGAATGGCATTTCAACAGGTGGTCTGAGCACAGTTGCTTAGTTAAAGCGTGCAACCCCTGCAGGTATCAGCAGGTCAGGGAGCAGGAAGGTCAACAGCGGCTGCGCATGTTACTGTAAATGGCATCTCCCCAGGAGTCTGTTCACATTTGTACCAAAACACACACACAAACACACAGGGTAATAAAAGCGGTTCCTGATTGTTGCTATCAAACGAATTCTTTTTTTCTGTTGAAGTTTGTTTTTTTGCTGCTAATAGGCTGATATGACTGACTGATGTCTGATATCAGGGCTGCTGATTTCATGCATTACAAGACCTTAGCCACACTAATCCCCTCTGTAATGCATAATACATTACCCAGTAGACACACCAGCCAGCAGCCCATATAAGTATTGCTTCATAGCCACATCTCATATAAGCATATGCATCAGATTTACTAGATCTTGTTTCAAAATGATTCAAATTAGATTCAAATGAAGTTGTTCTATGTTAAGTATCATCTACTATACATCACTGTAGATGGCAAAGCTTATCAAATGATGCCGATCACGGCATTCACGTTTTCCCTTTTATGCTTTCTTGGGGTTTCATTTCTTGCTTTCTCTAAACTGTCCCTTTCCCATAGACAAGGAAGTGAAAGTGCATGCTTTTTTAAGGCACCAGTGCACCCACAGTCTTCTAGCGCTGGCTGACCACTGAGCAGCTTCAGTTGAGCCATCAGGACTCAAGTTCCTTGCAAATAAGGTCACAGCAGCAGCTAATGAGGGAGGAGAGAGCATTTTACCCTTCTGCTTTCATCATCCCTTTATCAGGCCAGTCCAGAGTTGAATTCAGCTTATCCCAGCCTCTGGGCTACTAACGCTGGTGAGGCTTGCTCTCACGGTCTCCGACTTTTCAGGAGAATCCATGAAATATTATATGGACTGAAGAAGAGCAAATGACATGCTCAACACCCAATGACATACTTTATGTCGTGTATGGTTTCATCTCCTCATCTCCCCCTCTGATGTGTGACTTCATGGTGCAGGTGCGGACAGATACTATATATCCCCATTAAAGCGTGAGAATGTTCTGTCTCCTCTTGATGTTTCTGCTGTAGAAACCTTCTCGTAGTGAGAAGTTTAGTGTCTGTATTTACACACATAAGGTTCTCATCACATCGCGTTGTCGTCTTTTTTCCACCATCTCTTCTGCTGCGCTTCTATTTAACTGTTGCATTAAAAAATTCCATGAAATTCCATTTTGAATTGAAAAACAAACCAGCAAACCCCCCATAGTAATATCAGCAGCATCTCGTAAATTCTTTTAATGTTAAAGTAAATCAGGGCATAACAAAGGTAAACCTCTATTCTAATGTTGGATTACTGTGCGTCTACACAGACTCAAAGATATTCCTATAGCTATCACAGTGGTGGCTATCACAACAGTGTTTGCAGCAAAGATAATTCATTTTCCTATCCACACCTTGCTGTTTAAATAACTGTGAAATCCAGTTATTACCATTTAGCATCGATACCAGTCAGTTTTCAGCCATTTTCTTTATCACATCCTGAAACAGAAAAGTAATCTCACTCCAAGAAGAATCAACAACTCAGCGACGTGTTAATGGATGCATGTTAGTGCTGCGGACTCTTAGACAAGAATTCAATTATAGTCGGATCAAGGATACAAGACAACAAAGAGATGAACGTGATAAATAAAAAATAGTTTTTCTATTTTAATATTCAAGTGATGGCAATCCAGATCTTATCAACCTGGAGATAGCAGATTGAACTCGGTGTTTCCATTGTCTATCCTATTATTGCATAGCAAAGACCAAATTTGACAACAGTATGCCAATTGATTTGTTATCTGCTATATTGCATTTGTAATGTCAGATTCTCCCACACTTTGTCTTAAGGAGGTAATTTTTTCTTATTTGAACAGAGGAAACACCTGCATGTTTTGTTTGAGATGTAGCAGTAGAGGGCAGTGTGTGAATGTGGGTGGGCAGTGCGTCAGGACTAGCTCATGCAATAGCGAGTGTGTGGCCATGCTTTGGGCATGTGTGGGAGTCTATGGCTTGTGTCAGAAATATAGACATAGGTCAGATTTCTGTGGGTGTCCGTGTCTGCAAACAAGATCAGCATGCTTAACATGCTCTATGAATAGGAGGAGACTTTTCATGAACCATTATATGAGTAATGACACCTGATGGTAGTTGATAAATCTGGATTTGGGGTGCAAAGATTGTGTTGCTGTTTACCCCCATAAAGACACAGCAAACTGTAATTTAAACATGGTCAATTCTCAACCACGCTAGGGGTTGCACAATATTGCCAAAATGTGATATTGCGATATTGATCTTGAATGTTGCAACAACGATATTAATTTCAATATTGTTAAATATATGTAAAAACACAAGTTGATGGCCCCTGTTTCTGATTTGTTTCCCCTTTTAACACATCTTCTTACTTTTGTCCCTGTCTTTTCTTTCACTCCTCTGATGCTGTTTTTCTTTTCTTTTTTTCTTTCTTTCTCTCTCTCTCTCTCTTTACTCGCGCTGTCGAAGTATGCACACACATCACGTGGCATGCTCCATATGTTCTTGTAGTGGATCCATGCACTGACACTTGCATGTGCCAATTATACATGATCATTAAATAGCGGTTTCAAGCGGGCTTTTAATCGAACACTACTAAGCCATGCAGCTACGGATGCATCTCTGCACTAAATAAACGTAATATTGCATACTTTTGCAGCGTGACATTGTGATGACGATTTTGAGTCAATAAACTGTGCACTCCTAAACCACGCTGTCACTCTCTATGTGCGTCTCTCTCTCTCTCTCTCTCTCTCTCTCTCTCTCTCTCTCTCTCTCTGCGAGGCTTGCTGTGCTGTCTGCAGAGAATGCTGGTTGCCCCTGACAACAGTTGCTAGGAGACCATTCTGGAGTGACTTCATCGGGCGTCCTTACACTGTGGCTCACGATGAATAAAACCAGTTCATCTTTCCCTCGAACATGAATGCGCCTTTAAAAAGGGGGGAAATATTTTATAGCACTGAGATCAATACATCAGTGCACACATACAGTATGTGGTGGGTAGGAAGTGTTTTCATATTTTAGCTGCTTTGTGGAGGGAGTCACGTCTAGCAGAAGCTTCTTAGCTGCCACGAGATGTGTTCTTGTGGAAGATATGTGAATGTAGTCGGTCTGGTGGCTGCGTTTTTGTTGAATCTGGCTAAAACAACTCATTTCTAATCAGTGGGGCCAGAAAGGCTGCTTCTTTGGCGGAGAGAAGTTATGGAAATTAGATTGATTAAATATTCTCTCTCTCTCTCGCTCGCTCTCTCTCTCTCTCTCTCTTGCTGCTATTCTCTCTTGCCCACTCTCTCTCTCTCTCTGGATTTCTCTCAATCCCTTATGTCCTTCTCCTGCAAAACCCTGCTCACATTACCCTCTACCATCCATCTTTCTCCCTCTCTAATTCTCTGTCTCTCTGCAATGGGAAGATAAGATGTTCCTCCCTCTGAGCTGTAGCGAGGTGTGAGAGAAGAGGGGCTTTCCCTCTCTCCCTTTAACTACCTCCAGGACTGCAGGCCAATGAGGGCAGCCAGATGTAGCAAAAGTAGATCTCTGTGCATACTGGTGGAGGACATTTTAGGTGTGTGCGTGCATGCATAGGCCGTATCAACGTGCATGTGCAGCATGTTTCCTGGGATTGCTGTTTAATGAACTTTAGATTGGATGTCAGACAAATTCCCCCTGGCAACAATCAGCCCAGCTCTCACAAACATGGCCTGGGCCCTTAGCTCTGGGAATGGGCTAAAGTAGTTTCACACTCCAATATATCATAGTAAATCTCAGCCTTCATTGGCCATGAGTCCGACACTAAACAGCAGTAACCATTTGCGCTAAAATGTTGTTGAAAGCTCCTGGAGCAGGGACAAACCTTTTTCAGTCTTCAGATGTGCAGTATGCGTGTGAGTTTTTTTTAAGATATCACCACCTATGACTGCTGGAGTAATTCCTGGATTATCTACTGTACAGCAGCTTACCTCAAGTCTCCACCAGGAATGCCGGATTTTAAATATTTAATGACGATAATGTGGTTAATTGATTTAGACAATTAACACTCTTCTCGGCTTACTGCTTTAATCCCACAGATACAGTACATACCGCAGAGATCTGTCAATATTCATTTAGCTCTTGCTCTTTTGCCTCTGTAAATGGTTTAATCTGGATGCTGAAATAAAATATGGCAGTTGAAGACTAAAAAAACCTTCACACTGCAAAACAAAACAAACCATGAATTATTTTTCCCGACTGAAATTGGCGCCCAAACATGTAAAAACCTGCAACAGCGGGTTCCAGTCTATCTCATTTTCCATCAGACCACCCACAGTATTGACAGTGATTGTTAACAGGCACACATCTTGTCTCTCCAGCTCCCTACTGAGTCGATGCTATTGGTCTGTGTGGAGAAGTCCCAGTGCGGTCCACAAGAGTCAGCAAGCAGTTCCCTCTCTAGTGGCATCGATTTAGCTGTAATGCTGTGATGGGGTCACACATTGACTTATGGGTCCTTCTGTTTGTAAGCCAGACACCGAGGCACACACAGTGAATAACGATGTATATGTCTCCTATTTTTCTTTTTCTTCCTCTTCCTCTGTCTCTGTCTCTGTTGTGCTCTGCTGCGGGGCTGCCAACCTGCTTTTGATCAATTTGGTCACCTGGGTTGCTGGACCAGGTGAGTTTTGATACAGTCTTGTATTGTTTAAAACACTCACACAGGTCCCTGAATGAAATTCCACTTTAAATAAACTAACTAAGCAAATGGTTGTCTGGCTAAATAAACAGCGGAGTATTGGAACGGCCACAATGGCAGATGGGACAACATATTAAAAGACAAAAAGACATCAGGTTGAAGCATGGAGTTGGAGCGTCTCTAAAAGAAAGAAGAGAACCTCTAATGCTCCTTTTCTTGCTGTGATGTAGTTTAATTGATAATCATTGCAATTAATTCCTTTGTTTCACAGTGAAGTTACAGTCTGCTTAGCAGCAGCTAATTACCTCAGCACATTGGACCTCAGCTTTTTGCAGAGTAATTGCAGCTCTCAGTCGAAATACAAACAACCGGAGAAAATTACACACAATTTTCACATTTGTCCATGATGTGGCCCTCGTACATTCGCTCAGTGCAAATGCTGTTGTTTATACTGGAAGAGTTGTGTGAACCAGAAAGTATTATAGTCAAGGAAACAAGAACGGCAAGGCATTAGAGCGATAAATCAACAGACTTTGACCAAGGTGTGTCATCAGTTCACGCCTGAGTGAAAGAAATGCTCACATGGGATTCATTTGGGGGTCCAGCTGGGGCGACAGGGACGGGGGTGAGGAGGAGGAGGAGGAGGAGGAGGAGGACAGGGGAATAGGAGAAGGGGGATGGGAGATGGAGGGGGCAGGGATGGGTTTAAAGGCGATGTGCAGTATGTTGCAGTGTGCAGTATTGTCCTGTGATTGCAATGTTTATCACCCCTTATATCCCATGCACATATTCTTATTTATGTATGGCAATGTGTAGGTTCAATAGTGACTGGGAAGGGTTGGGGGCAGGGACGAGGACGTGTGTGCGTGCGTGTGTGTGTATGTGGGATTCGCTGACAAGTTAACATTCACTGTCACTAGTAATGCGTGATGGTGATATATGAGGCTGTATGTCACAGTGGCTAGCCAGACACATGCTCTTCCAGCCTGGTCAACAAAAAAAGAAGCACATTTTCAACCTTCCTTCACCCTAAAACAATATTTCACAGTTCTGCCTAAAAACATCATCTGAGGGCCAAGCTAAAGGAGCGTTATATATACAGCCAACATTAGGTAAAGAGAGGGAGTAATCAAAGTAGAAAACAGATCAAATGAAGAATTGTTTGGGTGAAAAATTAGAAAGGCCATTTTGCAAATTGTGAGGAGTAAATTTTTATTTGCAACGCTGCATTTAGGTGACTACCATGGGTCTGCCACTGCTCTGAGGTCAGAGGTCAGCTAAATAATGAGATTTGAACTCTTCCCACTGCCTCCCTATAGAGACCTCTGCGACTCTTATCCAATTTTTACATCATCAATAAGTGTGTGTAGGAGAATTAGAGGTTTGATATAGTGTGTGCCGTGTGTGTTTATTCATCTGTGTTTTGTGTCAGTGTGTGGGTGTATTAGCATGTGAGCATGTGCTGTGATACAATCATATGGTATGATGGCAATGTTCCATGTGAAGCGCTAAATTGTCTTATGTGAAGTCGGCCAAGTAATGTTCTCCTATGGGAAATCTGGGTATATATATATATATATATATATATATATATATATATATGTATATGAAATACATGACCATGAACCCTTTTTATGGTGGCTCATTTTAATAAGACGTTAATAGGCAAGGCAAGTTTATCTGCATAGCACATTTCAACAACAAGGTAATTCAAAGTGCTTTAAATAAATCATACAAGCAACAGGGAAATAAAAAGTTTTAAAAGAGTTAAATAGAAAATAAAACAGGCAGGTCTCTCACCTTTGCTTATTTTACTCCTTTGCTCCTTTGATTCCCATTCATTAATGATTAGGAATGTTACATCACATTTCACCTTCTAGGCCCATGAACGGTGTTTTTGTTCATGGCATATGTCTTTGATCACGCAGTCCAATTCAAAGCAAAATGGCAAGTAAAACAAAACAAAAAAAATCAGGTTTACAAGCAGTATTCTGTTAATTTTTGGGACACTCTGATATTCAGCATTGATCAATTTGGCACTACCTTTGCGGCATTACTACACACACGGTGGTTGAATGTTATTGATCTGGGCCACACATTGTTGCGCTGAGATGTCTGTGTCGTCCAGACCAGCCTGCGATCAATGCCGTTATGTGACAGCCGGTTCTAGTCGATCTGCTTTTTCTTCGCTGTAATGGTTCTGTGACAGTGTAACATGTCATCATATGTTTTCAGCTTGTCAGCACGAATCAGTCACTGACCACCAGCTTTAACACCAAATCATCAGTAGACTGTTTGCCAGAAGAGTGCCTTGGACCTTTGTTCTTTGAACTTCTGAGCACTCCGGACCTTTGTTTTCTGGGTAATTTATAAATTAAAATGTAAATACTGTTAGTGACATTATAATAGTCGTGTCGTTCTGTGGTACGTGTCATGGTAAGAACGTGTTATATTGTGGATAAAGGCTAAGGAGGGGTCTTCAACAGTAATGTCTGCTGTGGTTAATCTAGTTAATTTAATGCTTTTTTTGTCTTATCTGGGTCAATACAGAGAAGCCAGGCTAAAAATAATTGAGAGAGAAAGGAAGAGAAAGAGAGAGAGAGAGAGCTAGATAGCTCTTCACTTGGTGTCACGCAGTCCAGGCAGTGAGGCTTGTTGCATTCGACAGTTAGATCCAACTGCTAAGGCTGAGAAAGGCAACAGGGCACAGGCTCATAGTTCATAAAATATAGATTTTATCTATTTATTTCAGTTTTTTAATGTTCCAACTGCTCCTCTGTGCACCTCCTACCCTAACATACACTGTTGCCACAGCAACGGCAAGATGCAGCTCGGAGCCGAGGCGGTGGTTTGTCCATATTTTTCCCATCCAAAAGGATAGAACATTAACACACACTTAACATAAACACACACACACACACACACAAACACACATATCCAGTGGCACTCAGCCATCACCCTTCACTTCAGCTGTATTACATGATGGAAGCGAACAAGAAGAACATGGCGTAAAACCACTATTATAAGAGTCTAATAATACGCCAAATCACCTGTTACATGCTACATGTACAGTAGGTTATGATGCAGCCGTGTGAGCTTGGGTATGTGTGAAAGGCGGGACGTGGTTTGCGTGAGTGTGTGTGTGTTTGAGAGGGTGACTCATGCCTTGTCTATTAAGAGAATAGAGGGTGATCAGGTTGCTAGGTGATTAAGAGCCACTATTGTCTGGAGGGACAATAGTGGACCCGAGAGTGCCCTCTCTTCTCTTTCTCCATCTCTTTCACACACACACACTATAAATGTACATTTTATCTGACCCCCCCCCCCCGGCTTGGGTCTTGAGCGGGAACAAGGAGTTGACAGTGAGCAGGAGGACCGAGAAAGAAAAGCATTATGGGAAGCTGATAGGGTGAGAAGAGACGGCGAGGGAGAGAGAGACAGAGGAGAGGAAGAGAGAGAGTGTGAGCATAGAGAGAGAGGACTAGCAGGAGAGCTGTAACATGGGAAAAAAAGACCTGCAATCATTTGCCACATTGAAGGGAACAAATGTAGCTGGAGGCAGTGAGGGAGAGTGAGAGAGGGAGGACAGGCAGAGAGAGGGGGAGAACGAGAAGCCAAGGAGAGACAGTGAGAGAGAGACCTTCCATGGACATTGCACATTAATACCACAGTGCTTTGTAGGTGAAGATCCCTAACTGACAGGTCTGAGGAAGGAGGAGAAGCGCTGGGAGTTTGGCAAAGCCCTCTCTCCTCCTGCTCCCCACTGTGTGTGTGTGTGTGTGTGTATAGGGACATAGACACACACACACACAGACTCTCTGTGTGCCTGTCAGTGCGCTGGGCTCTCTGGGTGGGTAGGGAGCTGCGTTGTAGAGGAGATGTTCACTCTGAGGATGAGACAGCATTTCTAACAGGATCTATTCGCGGACTGGGATAATACGCCGGTGCAGCTGAGGGGACCCGAGCCCACCGGAACCAACCAAATCAGCCATGGAGGGACTGCTGTCTCCAATGAGGACGCGGGTAGGTCACCAATGGGGATTTACAGAGCAGCCCAAATACAGTTTCCACCACAGGAATCAATCACCAGAATGGCATGTAGCGAGAGAGAGCATGTCTTGCAAGCTGCTGAAATGAACCAGTCTGCGCTGCTGTCGCTGCGGGGGATGCAAGAACACGAGCTGAGAAGTTTTCGAGCTAGCGTTGCTAGGGGAAAAAATGTTTAAGCATTGCAAAATACTGAAATGCAGTTTAAGCTTGGTGCGCATTGGTGTGTGTGTGTGTGTGTGTGTGTGTGTGTGTGTGTGTGTGTGTGTGTGCACAGATTAATAAGGGGTTGTTTTGAAAGAATGACTCAGTGTTTCAGAGTGGTGCCTATCTCCCTTCAGTACAAACCGCTGGTCTTCTAGATTTAGGGTAGAGAAAGAAGAAAGAGAAAGATGTGCGAGGGGGGAACTGGCTTCAGTTTGTATAGTGAATTGAGTGAATATAGTGGCAATTCACTATTGTTCTTGTTATACACGACCTTCTGTGTTAGATATTCATGTCTCTGTGTAACATTGGAGCTTTTAGGTTGGTGTCTCAAAGTACTCTGCGCTTAGAGCATCCGTCTGACAGCAAATGTCTGTGTCTGTGCCCTACAGAAAAGGCTAATGAAATAAGAAAAAGGATGTGTGTGTGTGTGTGTGTGTGTGTGTGTGTGTGTGTGTGTGTGTGTGAATGGGTGTCACTGACAGAACACACTTGGCTGTTTGTCTGTATCCATGTGCCTGCACGTGACATCCAGCACAATTGTGTGGACGATAATGGACCCTGAGAGGTGTCTCCCTCCCAGTTGAGATTTGAGATGAAAACCTGTTAGTTCCGCCCTGGATTTTTTTTAGATATATCGTAGTGAGCGTTAGCATGTGTGTAATGTGTAAGAGGGGGTAGAGTTAGCTGGATAAGGTAAGCACTGTAATATAGAAGCTGTGATGGTGTTATTAATATTTATGAAGGCATGATTGCATTTTTTTGAAGCAGAGGAGTGTAATTGTGTTAGTTTCTTACGGATACAGCCATATCCAGACATTACTATACAGCGAAATATAGAAATCTGACATCAGCTTTGCACCCTGAGATAATATTCTGTAGTCTCTACCTGAGAAGACAGAGATGATGTAGCAACCCCCCCCCCTATTTTATCACCACTGGTACCAGACCTATACTGTACAACCAAAAGCACATTCTCAATGCGTACTCCACCTACTGTACACATGGACATGTGCATATATTTGTATGCTCTTTTTGGACATATAGCATTGAGTCAAAATATAGTGACTCCCACACAAGCCTCAACTTGTGAGGATGATGAAAGGGTTAAGCCACTGGGATGACTTGATGGTGTTGTCACACATGAGTACACCATCACCTCTCCTCCCTCACCTTTACAACTCATCCTTCTTCTTCATTTCATTGTAGTTTTGGACCCTTTTTTCCTTTTCCCTTGTGGAAAGATGCTCCATACACTCGTATTTAAGCCAGGAGTGTCTTTTTGTCGCTTCCCCGTCCTGTTTGGCTGCCCACCTGCCCGTTTGTCTGTCTGTCTGTCTGTCTGGCCCTTGCTGTGTGTTTGGCAGTTAACATGAGCGCTGTAATTGGTATTTGCAGATCGGCCCATGATCTAATCCAAAGAGAAGCGTTAGCGGGCTGTTTGGAGATAGACTTGGCTTCAAAGATATGGCGTGGAATCAAGCCTGCTATATCTGTGCTGTCTGCCACCGTGGCCAGATTTGAGAGAGCAGTGGGAATCGCTTTCAATGGCTAAATGACTTTTGCATTTATCTTCATCAGCCACATTGAGCTTCACATGCCCCACAGTCGAGCTGTGTATCTCAGTTTTGGCATCAAAGTAATTTTAGTAGATTTATGTGAATGAATCACTGCATAATGAGCCAGTGCAGGAGTCTCACAAAGTTTACACTGAATAGTCTCGCTTTAATGAGCTTTTTCGCACCCTCAGAGATAAAACGAGGAATATGTAGTGAAAACAGCGACTTTGATTTGTGTTTTTGTCCTATCTTTCTGTTTACCTTTCGACAGCAGCAGAGGTGAGAAAAGTACAGAGGGAAACAAACCCCTTTCACAGTAGAAAACAGTATATTAAGTTACTCGCACCCAAAGAGCGCAACCGCTTTTGTTGTAAATCTGAGAAAAATTACTTCTCTGGAATGTGATGCTCACATAAAACCAAAATTTGGTACTTTTCAAATGTCAAAAGATGAAAAAGAAAAAAGAAAAAAGAAAATTCTTCTTGTCTTTGGAGGGCAGTATGCCTCTAGGTCTTGCTTCGAGGATACACAAAAGGCGACCTCAACCTCAAGATAACAGACGAGGAATAGCAATAGCCTGTAAAATCTGCACTACTCCTAATCCCCAGCTCACTAAAATGGGAAAATTGTGCTGAGATGGCTGTGTAGGCTATCTATGGGACCGTAGAAGCGATCTCATGTCTCCTCAAGTCTCCCTTTCCTCTACCTCGCTCCAGCATGTTTTCTGTTTTTTTCCCCCTGCACTCTATATCACTCTTCCTCTCTGTTTCTTTATTTAGGATGACAGTAATGGGTAGTGAAGCAGGAAAATGGAATAAAATAAGCATCAATGAGTGTCTGTGTTGCCTTTGTGTAGTTACATACAACTGAAAAGCAGGTCAGCACAAAAACACAGAGCACGCAGAAACCTGAGGGATTCTGAAAAAAAAAGTAGCCAATTTGTTATCTTCAGTGTCCATAAACTTGGCTCATGCATGTTCCTGATTATTTTATAGTCTCGCTTTATGTCTCTTTAATGTAAGGCCATAGTTTGGTATTGCACTCGGGACATTACTGATTCACATAGACGTTATTGCACGCGATTTCTACATCTCTTTTCTGCTTAACTGTGCACACAATCCACTTCTTGTCTTTTTGTAGTAAAGATGAGAAGGAAAGGATTCAGATAGGCATTTATAACAGAAAGACTCACATTCACAGAATCTAAAAGAGAAAGATCAAGATCTGTGTTGGTATCCCCAGTTGTATGTAATATATGCATATAGGTCAGTAGAACAAGGAGATGTAGCTTCTTAGAAATCTTCCTCTCGAGAACATATGTGCTGTTTATGGCACACACAGATCAGTTAGTTTGTGTGTATATCAGCTTTCCCGTCAACTCCTCCTGTGTATTAGTGGATCAATAGGGAGTAGTTATCAGGAGATTAACCCTGTCAATGCTCTTATCAGTCTAATCAGAGAGTCCTCTGCTCTTCCTCTCCCGTTGGCTCAATCACTCTCTCACTCTTTTTCTGCTGGCTCGCTCTCTCTTAAAGCTCCGTGTTACCGCCTCTCTCGTCCCCAGCCTCTTTCCTCTTCGGGTCATGTGTGTGCACATGCGTGTCCAGCTGCCCGTGACAGATGGGACCATTAACAAAATGGCCAAGGGCTTGGACATATATGCACACTCACCCACAAACACATATTTGTTCCATTAAGGAATGGCCGTTTCACACACACACAAACACACTCACACCTTCCCTTCTTCTTCTGTGTTGTTGTTTTAGCTCCACAACATCACATCCATACATGCACACCATCACAAACACTCCAACTTGACATCAGCCTGACTCATCATTCTCCCTCCCCACAAAATCCTTTTCCCTCACCCCTGCCTCTTCGCTCCTTCTTTTCCCCCCTCCATCCATCCATCCAATCGATCCACCTGGTTCATTAGCAGGCAAGTGGCCGTCGGGATGGTTAAGGTCAGGGTGGCACGGAGAAGAGGACGAAGCAGCCAAAAGGGAAGTGACCAGTACCGAATCCCTGAAGCCGACCGCCTCGCTGCTTGGGTGAAAATAATTAGGAGAGAAAGGCAGGACTGGTGGGGTTCAGATTTGCAGCACAAGGTGGGACTGCCTTTGGCAAGCCACCCAGAGACTGAGACACACGCAAGCACACACACACTCACACAAACACATTCAATGCACAGCAGGTTGGCTGGCAGCATTTAAAGGCCAAAGTAAGCAGCAAGGGGGGGGGGGGGATGTCTGGTTGCTGGAACCACATGGGGCACATGCAAACAAACAGACATGCTGAGGCACAGACACACACACACTCTCATTGGATGTAGTTCATCTCCCAGCTGTCATCTTAGACTACCAAGTACATTGTCAAGGGCAGTCCTTATTAGGGATAATAGATTTTCAATCAATATATATTAATAATTTAAAGTATAAAATAGATGTAACTGTCCCATTTTGGTGGAAAGTATATTTTTTCTGCCATATTATGTATTAGACATTATAGCTAATAATATTTATTACCTTTAGTAGCTTCTGATGTCTTTAGACAGTACAAGGAAAATGTTAATCCTAACATAAGAGTCATTTGTGATACATAACATAAATCTATGCATTGATGACATACAGAGAGGCGGGCAGACATAAAGAGAGGCAGAGCAGTTACTTCACTGTGTAAGATGAGATCAGTGGGATGCCATGTAGAGAGAGATCCTCCGAAGGGACCCTGTTTGAAGCTTTTTCTCTCTGACGCACATCTCCACTTTCCACCATTTGAAGATGTGGCACCGCATGTCAGCCATACGCCATCTCTGATCGTGTCATTGTGTGTGTGCGTGTGTGTGTGTGTCTGCGCACGTGAGCGTGCCCTGCTGTGTCAAGCATGTCAAATGTGCTTTTGCCCCCTTGAAGAGGCCCGAACGATGAGATCAATCAGAGCGCAATTGAGCAACCGGGGAAGCAAACCAGCGATGCACTTAATGTTAGGTGTTGTCATGGAAACACGGGGTGCAGATTTTCCACTTCATTGGCTGCCATCAGTCTACGGGCATTTTAAAAATTATTTCCAAGAGAGGTAATTGAAAGATGGGAGGGAAAATAAGTCAATTGTCCGAAGAAACTAGGTAGAAGACACAGAAGTATCGTAATGAGAAATTCACTGTAACACCATACTTCAATTGAGTGCATTTGTATTTGTGTGTCAGTGTTCAAAACCATGCACTTTAGATTAAAGAGCCGCTGGCAGACCTATTATATATTGACTCTATCTGTGTAATTGCATAGAATAGACAGTCCCAAGAGGCCTTTCCCTGTACTGCTTTTAGCCTTAGCCTAGAGAATCAGAATGGCAATTACACTTTTCTATATTGGAACGTAATCATAAGTATGCACGCACACACAGATGCGCACACACATGTGCGCACACAGGCACCTGTGATGAACGAGCCGAGGATTGGTTGTGTCACCTCTGCAACAAAGGGTGACCCTGCATTGAACAGGTATCATACATCACCTTATCAGTAGATCTACATAGCACAGACAATTTTAGACATACACAAATACACTCATACAGGAAATAGGAGTTTCTTTCTTCCCCCTACCTCATTACCTATTATTCTCTTATCTCCTCCAGTCACACTCACTTAAGCATTTCCTCCACCCCACTCTATTCTGCCATTTCCAACTCAACCACACCAGAGACCTACCGTTTCTCCCTCTTTTAAGCCATCCTACCTCCATCCTTATACATCATCCCCTGGGCTCCGAACTGTGAACATGAGCAGAGAGGAAGCTGGCAGCTGAAAGCAGGACTCCCCCGATTTGACTGGTGTCAACATTGTCCTGAGGGGAGAGACAGAGGTGTGTTGTTGTAGAGGAAAGGGGATAGAAACAAAAGAACAGCATGTATTGTAGAACCTAATTTCCAAGGTGCTAAGTACATCTATATTAACAGAAACACACACCATAAAACAACTCCGCATTTAATAGTCGCAGTTGGTCTCCAGCAGCTACTGCGCTGTTCCAACTCTGACCTATTCACATGCACTGAGGGATACTGGCTCGACTACAAATGCAGCCTGAAGCGCCGGGTAGTGCAGAGGAAAATCACTCCCCCACCAGTGCAGGGACTCTGGTTGGATCCTTGGCTGCAATGTTGCTTGCTTCTGGCCTGGGCGCCCCTTTGAGCATAATTGGTAATGGTGCAGGTAGGCAGCCACAAAGGATCATATCTGAGAAACGTCACTCATTATCTGTTGCTGGCTGGCTGGATCATCCATTTAGGGGTGATTGCTTGGAACTCCATGTGTTACTTCCTGAACTCGTACTGGCAGATGAAAAGATTGTGAATCCATGTGAATCGTAGGTCTACACCCTCCCCAGGCCAACAGTTATTACGGCAGCAACAAAAACTTCAGTACAGGAGGAACTGGTCATTATAAAAATGTGAGAAAAAAGGAGAACATACACAAAAGGAAAGTAAAAATACAATTTTGGATTTGTACTTAGGTTTTGTCTTTGTAGAATACTTGTTTAGTTCTTTATTATAGTAGAAAACAAAGCTATAGAGAGCCCAAGTCCCTCCCTTCTGCTTCCAGCCCATGGGACCTTATTTTGCAAAAAAATATGTATGGCAGTCTAACAGCAAGACACAACTAGCCTAATTTAAATTACTCATTTGATGTTTGTCAATTTAAAAGATATGTTTGTAAGTCAAGAAAGTTGCAGTTTGCTGTAAAACAATAAAGCAACATTTAGTTTTGTGTGAATCTCATCTCACACAATATCTCACCAACATGTTAACACTATAATGCTAGCTAACGTTCATTGCTTGGTTGCTACTAGCTAGGTAACTTAGCGATGTTCCACGCTCAGATGTATCTCACCTTTTGTGTTTAATCCAACGACTCCTTTCATCACATCATCTACACATGTAATGCTTTGACGTTAGTTTCAGTCATGTTAGCTTTAGTCATTGAGAGAAAAAGTTATGACAACACATATGTGACTTTTGGGGTTGTGGTCTTATTTTACAGTCTTATACTTTAACAATTTTACAACAAACTGCAACTTTCTTGACTTTCTAAATTATACTTTAAATTGGTGAACATCATATGTGTTATTCAGGGCGCAATTGAAATGGGATCAAAAAATTTGACTACTGTACATAAAAAATAAGGTCCCGTGGTGGTCCACCAGAAGGGGGGTGACTTAGGCTCTCTATAACAGTGGAACATTTCATGGCAGACCATAATGTTACAGATTTTAAAGATCTAAATATTTCAATGTTGAATAGCTTCACTTCCCCTTTTTTTGTAGTTCAGTCATTTCAGTTTAAAGTCTTACGTGCAAATAGCATACACAGATTTTACATTTGCACTTTTTATGCTCTAGTGCCCTAATGTCTTATTTATGATTTACATACACGACTGCTCAAGGAGGCAAAAATGTTGAACACTTTCCCATTCACGTACATAGATGCACACACAAAAAGTGCATACCCACAAACACATGCATTCTCACTGGTCAATTTGCATGCTCCATACAATCTACATGCATGGCTCCAGACATATGGACTCGTATGCTGCCACCAGACAGCCTTACTGATGTTGACTTGACAGCCTCCCAGCAGCAAGGCTGGGGCTAGCAGGTCCAGAGCTGCTGAAAGGAAGGAAGGAAGGAAGGATGGAAGGATGGATGGATGGGAAAGGGGGAGTGATAGAATGGATGATGGTGATGGTGCCAGGATAAAGGAGGAATAAATCTGTTTAGAATTGGACATAGAGGTGGGAGGTGATTCTTTAGAGCTGCTCGTGATATTTGGCTCTTCATTTTCTGAGGCAGTAGTTCATCCTGCTTTAGAGATCTTGGTGGTGCTTCGTAGGTGCAAAATGCAGCAGTGAGGAATATGCTTTTAATAAAATATGTCTTTCTAAAAAAAGGCCTTTCAAAGAGTGTGTGCACATGTTGGGGTACACACGTATACATTTCAACTATTGTGGGGAATCAAACCTTTGATTTTCTGACATTCCAAGCTTACTTTCTTTTCTTGCTTCATCACCAAAGTATAGGTAGCACTGTGTGTATTATTGGACCCTTCTTGTCAGTTTTTCTTCCTCTCATCACCAACCCATTTCTCTAGTTACATACACTGCAGTGGTTGCCAGATATCATATTACCACCCTTCTCCCATGTGTAGACAGCTGCCATTACACTGAATTAAACCAAAATATGAAATCAGGGTTGCCAGATTGATGCTCTGCCGTCCTCCAAGGAATACTTACATCATGCTAAGTGTCTCGCTGACCCTCGATGCTCTCATTACTGCTTGTTAAAACAATTAAATGTGACGTGTGTCAGATTTATGACTCACCCCTGTGTGTGTTTGTGTGTGTGCATGTGTATGTGTTTGTTTTATTCTGAACAGATGTGAGCATCTGCCAATGCAGTTAAGGCCATTAATATGTGTCTAGAGGTGTTTGTATGTGGATGCGTCTTGTTTTTGGCAACAGCTGTTGTTATTTGCTGTGTGTTTGTATATGCACATTTGCAAGTTGTCTGACATACTGTACCTGATTTTAAATATACATATGTATTTATGAGACACAAACAGTCGATGTAGGTGTCTCTTTGGAAAAAGTGCGGAAAATGACTTGATTCTACTGTTCCTGTTGGGGTTTCTTTGTCTGCAATTACACACATACAGGCACCTTTAAGCTTTGAAACTTTTTTTTCAACATTGAAGCTTGTTTTTTCCCACAATGCAGGACACATTTTAAACCACATGTCTATGAAAAGCGCTGTGAGATAACTGTTGTTGTGATTTGTGATAAATAAAATTGAATTGAATTGAATACACTTTTGCAGGGCTTGAACAAAACTAATGAATACATAAAGTAGATAATAAAGGTGAGGCCAACCTATGTCATTCAGTACACCATCAATCTTACATGGAATGTCATCCTGCAAGTCTTCAAGTGGATGCAGTTGTTTTTTGGTAATTATTATGTATTATGTATAATGTACTGGTCTTCAGTAAGCAGTTTAAAAACAATAGTACCACAGACATGCACATAATGTAGTTTTTGGAAAGGCAAAAGGTTGTTGTTTCCCAGAGGCACTGATCCATTTCTGTGGTAACCAGTGTGTTGCAACTATCCTTTTGTGTATGTTTGAGCTTGCACCCTTTTTATGACACTTTTACAGTGCACATTTAATCAGGTATCATTTGGCATCCTTGGGAGTATCTGTGTTTTGATTCCTCTAAAGTCTCTTTCCATGTGCTGTTTCTGTTCTATTTCATCCACCTCTAACACTTTCTCAGGGATTTTTGCAGGAAGCTGTGTTTCACACTCTGGCCACCAGAGTGCACTGTGTGATGGGATTGCCCATGCCTAGCCCAAGGCCTCCCTAGATCATGAGCCTCAGCAATTGAAAGTCCAGTTGCTTTTCATTGGTTGAAGAAGAGCAGGTCCTCTTGGCCATGTGTTTGAAGTGGTGTCCATACGTCTTCCTGTACCTCCTTCAGTAAAGTGTGGGTTAGAAGAATCTCTTCACAGCAGCAAGTGAGCATTGAGAAGGTCAGAGCTGGTAAAGAAAAACTCCTGACATTGCTTAAGATTCGCAGCTGTCAGATGGAAAAAAAACGGCCTCCTCCTTGCTATTTCCTGTCTGATGTATGGAGCCAATAAGAGGAGACCTTCAGTTCTATTTAGCAGTGGTCTGCTTCTCTGCTGCTGTGTGAGAGTGCAGGTCGTTTGGCCCCAATAAACATCCAGCTTTATTGGACAACTCCACAGCTCCTCTCCTCCGTCATTACAGCTTTCTGGAGAGGGCAAGGTGGGGAAGGAAGAGAATTGTGTGTGTGTGTGTGTGTGTGTGTTTGTGTGAGGTGACCAGGGAAGTGTTATGTGTATAATTAATGACCTCATCCTGCTCCTCCTGCTGTCCAACAAAGAGACTAAGAGGGGGTTATAGACAAAGAGCAAAGATAGTAGGTGAAATCAAGAGAGAGAATATGGCAAGAAGGAGAAAGGGGAGGACAGGGAGGGACAAAGAGATTGAAGGGGGAAGCATATGTTAAAGGCTGCACCTAATAAATAATGAGTTTTGTCAGTGGCCGAGTGGCTGTCCCCCCGCTGTCTACTGGAAGGGCAATTACATAGCTTTCACCCCTCCCGTGCTCCCTGCCAAATAAATCCACCCTCTCTTGCCCCAGTCCTTTATTTTTCATGCTCCTAATCTTCACTTTCCTGCTTCCCTTCTCTGTCATAGCTTCAGCAGCTCCTCTGTTCCCAAGCTAATAATGGGCGCTCAGTGTAAATAAGTGGTAAATACCAAGGGGCCTTGGCTTGAAGAGAAACCTAGAACTGATCAAGCCCTGCCTGTCACAGCACATCTTTTTTTCTGACTGCTGTGAGGAGGTGTAGCAAGGACAAAGGCAAGCGAAGGGTGGGAGGTGACTGGTCTGTCTAGCAGTGGACTCTGGTGGAGGCTGTAGTCCCAGGGGGTCAGTCTGGCCCTCCTCTGTCAACCTATTCCCTCTCTGGACCCTTCTTCCATACCATCCAGTAGTACCTGACCCATCAGTACCTTAAATTGATCAGTGTACTACCATTCAACTGCTCAGCCGTGATTCTACATTTTACATTCACAATGATGAGAGGGATGGCCTGGAGTAGTGACAGGAGGTGGAGATGATCTCCTCAGATTACATTCTCTTTACCTGAACCCCAAGGGCTCTCCTCCTCCTCCTCCTCCGCCTCCTCTGCATGTTAACAAAGACATTCAGCCTGAGTCATTTGGCCAGCGTTTGGCATAGGTCTGCGTGACAGCGGAGGAGCCGGTGCACCTGTCAGAGGTGTGGGGGCCCATCTGTACAGTAACAAGCAGCTTAGTCCCATGCCTGCAGCAAGAGGTGGAGCTGGCACAGTCTGGCTTGGGTTACCGCACTCCTGGGAGAACGCATGCATGAGTGTTGTGGGTTATAGAATGAATAGGTCATGTTGGCTCATTAGAAGAACAAAGAAATGCAAGTGTGTGTGTGTGTGTGTCTGTTTGTAGAATGGTGTGCACAGGTGCATCCCATTTGTACGTTACATTTGTTTGTCCGCATACTTTTTTAGCTTGTGGTTTGCATGCCAGAGGGATCATAATGATTCATTGTCTATAAAGAAGTAGAGTTGTGTAGTTACAAGGGGCTGAGGGGTTTACGAGGGTTATAAGCACAGCTGCATCCTGCATGCAGACAAGTGAGTCTTCCGCAAAGGTCAGAGGGATGAAAACTGTTTGGCCGGAGTGTGGGGAATACAGGAAAAGTTAGGTTAGCTTATGGGTTTTCAGTAGTTAGCTTCAGTGCCAAAATGATCAGTCAATGAATCGATTATTCAATCAAGGGGAAATTGACACTTGTGACATTCACTAAAGTATGGTTCACTAGTTACAGAGGATGTGCTGTTTTTCTTGTTTAATTTGATTGTAAATAGAATATCTCTCAGTTCTGGATTGTAGTTTGAACTAAACAAGTATTTTGATGACGTCACCTTGGTCAGTGGCAAATGTTAATGGATATTTTAAACATTTCTAAAGATTTATTAATTAATGGTAACGCTTTCAACAGATTAACTGATAATGAAAAATCCTTGTTAACACAGTACATAGAATAGCAGAACCGGAGCCAACTTTTTGTAGATAATGCACCCCTATATCTGAGTCCAAACAACCATTCATATCTATAGTTAATAATCAACAAAGTAAGCTATTACAAATTCTCTGTCCACATTATTAAAGCACACACACACGCACAGATAAAATGTGTTAACCCATGTTTCCCTCTTTTCCCAGTATCCCAGTATTTTCTCCTGGGAGTACGATCATGTATAACCCATTTCCCCTCATGATCTGGCCTGTAAATATTAAATATGTAGCTGTATCATCAAACATTTAACGCTCACACTGCTACAAATCAGATTCCGAATCGTGTGTGGACTCACGTGCATGTCTTGATCCAAAGTTGATGTGAATGTGCTGTTTGTATGCTCGAGTAATTCATAAAAGTTGTGCAGACTTGCAGGCGGACAGCGATGTCTGCATAACAGAGTGTTAAGTGTTAAATCGTTGTTAGGGTGCTTTCTTATCCACTTAACTGTGTTGGTGGGTACGTGTGCGTCTGTCCGTGTATATTTGTGTGCATGGTGTAGGCTGGGAAGCCTCCTCGGCACTGGGTAAAGTGGGCTAAGTTTACTGGGGCAGAAAATGCTGGAGCGTGACTCAATCCAGCGCCTTCATACAACCAGCCTCTCAAATATGCCTCTGTGGCATTCTGTCTGCTCAATGCCTCTTGGACACACACTCACTCAATGGTGAGAGGCTTATTTGTAGGACGGAGAAGACAGAAGCAAAGGCTCAGACCAAGTTAGAAAAGGTGGAAGGTGTATTTGTTTTATGAATCCCCCTGCATATCTGATGTTCATTTTCTACACAAATATTTCATGGGCCTGACTAAAATCCAAGGTGACTTTCACTGTAGCAAGAATGACATAAGATAGTAGAGTGCACCTACCTCTTCCCTCACAGGCCTTTCTAGAAATCATCCACATACACTTCCATGCACGCTCAGTCGCTCACACACAGACACACACGCCTGCGCCCTGAGACACACAAATAACACAGAGCCATTCACTATAATGTGGAATGACAGATTTGGGGTGCGGAGTGAAACAGCAAAATTCTGATTACTAACAGCGCTGCAGAGAATGACTTAGCAGAATCCCTTTCATCTGCACTTGCTGTCCGTCATCCCTTCGAGGCTGACAAAAAAAGACATCAATGGAGATGAAGAAACCACAAAAGATAGAACAACTGTCAGCAAAAAGATAAAAATACTCAAATACAGAAACAGACCTACTTTATATAAAGATATGTTAATAAGATTGCTAATAATAATCAGGTGGATATGTAGGTATAGGAAACGCAACAGAAGGATTATAACTTAAAGTAAGTCAACAAAAACTTGTAGGTCATTTGGCCAGACACGTGAGCAGATGACGTGCTGTGTGTTGCATTCCCTGCACACTTACAGACTTTAACACCTACTTGTCCGTTGGAATAAACCCTTTAGACAGTTAGCTGCAAACAGATGCTTAAGAGGCTTTATCAACATGTCTGGAATAGATACTATTTTGAGTCTGTGAGTGTGTGCGCGTAAACTTCAAACCACCTGGAAGATTTCCCAAAGTTTGATTAGCACATATCCCTATATTCCATGCCAGGTGGACCTCATGATCAATCAGGCTCACACCGGCACACACTCTGTAGTCTTGCTTATAATTAGAATTAAAGATCAAAACTGTCCTCAGAGCTTTTTTTCTATGAATCAGAATCAGAGGGACTTGTCAAGGCCAGTTTTGTGATGCACAGCCTGAGTTGCTGCAGTAGCCACCACGATGGTGTTCTCGCTGCTTACTGGATTACTGGAACAGTCAACTTCAAGGAGGAACCCGGTGGTGGAGTAAGATTGAAAAACTCTTCCGATTTAGACTGCTGTGCTGCGTTTCATCTTAAGGTGTTGATGTGGTAAATTGTAGTGAAGTTGATTATTATCTGACACTAGTTAATATAGCAAGTTTGGTAGTTTTAATGTAAATCAATTTTGAGCAATTATTTGCTGAATTCTGTACTATTTCATCTATCTATACATTTCTTCTATCTATATATTTATATAATAGTTATTGTTTATTTACATCTGCATGATAATGTTCATGAGGCACTGGATGCTTCATATTTAAAATTAATCTAAATCCCACACTAATATGTTTGTAAGTGCACCTTGTGTATGTGTGATGGAACACAGTGCGTCATTTGCTTCTGTGTATTATGCAAAAGGTGAGGTGAAATGCAGCTCTCTTTCTCTGAGGTGGCTGATGTAAACATTGCACCAGCGATTCATTCTGCTACCTTCACTTGCCACCACACACACTGGATTATACACAGAAATCTGGGTTTTAACCCAAGCCGTGCCAAGGAGTCACAGTGGAACAAGCTGTACTGTGTCTCCTCTCCGTTGGGGGGCTAAGCTCCTCACTCGTGACGAATGCTGGTCTAGATAGGCTGCCTTCCACTCTCGGCGCCCTTCACTGCATTCGGTCTCCACGTGCCACCTGCTTCACACGTCTTAGTGGCCATATACTGTCCATCTTCACCATGCTGGAGGGTATTTATAATGCATGAGCGGCATGCAGATGAGAATTAGAGGGATACTTGAGTGTGTTATTAATGGTTGGGTGTTATATATTCACAGCAGGGAGCATTAGGAGTGGGAAAGCCTCCTGAGGTCAACAAAGGACTGATGGATTTGTGCACTCCATCTTTAACTCCCAGTGATGTGTTTTATGGTGTCTGTGTGAATGCGTGTGTGTGCGTGTGTGTGTGCGTGTGCGTGCTTTGCAATAGACTTGGTCACACCCCAGTGTTCCTGACCACAGTTGACGTGAGGACCGATGAGTGGCTGATCCTGTCAGCCAAGAGAGGTCAGAGAGCAACGGTCATTGGCACTCTGGGTCTGTATGGCTTAGGAAGAGGGCAGGAGGGAGAGATAAGACTGAGAGGGATGTCTCTGGGACACAGTGGGGCTAAGAGAGAGAAATTAGGCAAGAAAAGAAATATCAAAAAACGTGGAAAAAGGTTACATGTGAGACATGGAACCAAAATAATTTAAGGGGTTTGATTTAGAGAGTGAAGAGGAAGTGTGACCATCAGGTTAGATGATCAGCTTCATAGTCCATCATGATAAATTAAAAAGTATAGTAATAGTAATTAAAGTATTAGAGAACGCTGGTAAAAACTGCTTGTATTTTCCTGAAAAACCTATAAACCTGATTTCTTTGCTATGTACTGTGCATTTAATATGTAATAAGTACTACTGTGTACACCCTAATAGTGCAATAGGGATGAAAAGAAACACTTTTACACATCCTTTTATCAAAATAATGAGTAATGAGGTGTTTAATCAGGTATTTAATATTGTACTTTAATAAAGTTGGGAGACTAACTAGAGACAGATTAACAAAAGAATGGTCAAAATCAAAGCAACAGATGCTAGGCTGACTTTTATAGGTCAAGCTCCAGAAACCCTTGGTCCTACATTTCCCATAATGCAACTTAACTGCATCTTTCAGTAGAAAGACTGTTCCTGACTGTTAAATGCCTCATCTTTCAAAGGACATGCCTGCAGTTTGAAACACAGGTTTTCTGTCTAATGCTTGAAGTCTCAAACTGAACACAACATAACCTTGATGACATCAGAATGACATCATGAGAGTTACTTTTAAACCCCTTAGATTACCTGCTTAACCTGCTTTCTCCTCATCACTTGGTCACTTGTTTGAATGTAAGAGTAGTTTGTGTAGCTCTCCTTATATACAGTCATATCCTGTTTTTTGGTGCAGCCCAGCTACACTCACTTTCCCCTTTACCCCCCACAGTCTGACTCAGTCTCATTGTTTCTTTCTTTCAATTTAAGTCTGGTCAGCTGAGAGAGGATGGGGGTAACATTCCACCAGCATTTGCCAGAAAAACAAAAACAACCCCTCTCCATGGAGCGTCGCACCAACATCCTTCGTCCCTCCGCTTCCCATCTTTTCTTCTACTTTCCCTCCTCCCTCCTTCAAGCAATGACCATCTGCAATGCACCCTTCCCTCCCACCGCTCTCCTTTCCAATCAGCCCTCTACCCCACATGCCCTGTCCTCTGAAACCCCCGCCTGCCCCTCCCCGTCACTGTTACATAAGCTTCCAGTGATAGATCCAGGCCATGTTGCTGTTGTTTTCCCCTGTGTGTCTATTGGAGCCTCAGCATCCATCAGGGCCAGTCCTTAATGAGGCCGCTACAAAGGCCCATTGATGAGAGGCCCAGTGTGAGAGAAGATGACCCCAGCCAAGAGCCCCCAGAACTGGGCATCAGCTGCCCTAGGCTCCCCCTCCACACAAAGACGTCCACTGTGGACAGAGACCTGAAAGGGCACAGAGAAGAAGAGGGAGAGAGAGAGAAAGGGAGGAGATATCCTGTTCAGACTGAGAGAATGCGAGATAGAAAGATATCAAAAAAATGAAAAAGACGTATGACTTCATCACAGAGTAGTTGCTAGCTACCCATTAAGCCTTATGCTTCCTCCTCCTCCTCTTCTCTTCCTCCTCTGTGTGTCCCAAGAACAGTGAGACCCACCCTCTGCCCTCCCTCTGCCAGGGAGTTGTCAGTGTCTTTATCTCACCCAGGGATCATAACTCAGATCTGAGGAGTGGACAACAAGGCTCTAGCCTGTCACAAATCCTCATCAGTGGCCAAAGGTTGCTCAAAGGAGCATTCCAAGCACTCTGAGGAGACCCCGCACTCTTTTTGGAAACATTTGGAGCACTAAACGGGATCCAGGCAGGTTTCAGGAGCCGAGTTTAGTGGATAGATGTGTTTTTTGAATCACTTTTGGACTGCAACTGGTCGTTTGGAAAGGAAGTCTTGGATGGAAGATGACAGGAGGATGTGGACAAATGATGCTGGACTGTTAGAAGCTGTCATGGCGTGACCTTTCAGAGAATTGGGATGTTATATGACTGACATGGCTTAACTATCTGTCAGTATCCCATGACTACATGAGGAAGAGAAAAGGAGAGTCTTAAGTCGGTCAAAAACTATACATCTCTCTCTTCGGTGGCGTTTTTTGGATCAGCTGAATGATGACTCTTGCAGCACGACTCGAGGACTTAGAGGTGACCCTGGAGCACATGCTTATGGATGTCTTTGTAAGTTTGGCCACTCTTTCTTTTGTTTACTTTGTTTTAATTGTCTTACCTGTCACAAACTGCACTTAACAATGCATTTATGTTAGTCATCTTAGTCACCATTCCTCTCTCTTCTCTCTGTGCTTCATGCGGGTGACCTCTCCAGTGCATAATTGCAGTTGGAGGCCAGTGGCCAACATATGTTCACGTCTCATTCCAGGTGCTCTCTTATTAATTGGCACAAAAAAACCCCAACGCGCTGATTAAACACACACAGGGAGATTTACAGAATAAACTGGCTCGCCAGGAATCTAACCTGGACTGTATGGCCTATATGTGACTCACCACAGGGTTAGCCCACAGATTTAAGACTTGGGGAATGTTAACCCAGCATGTGAGGAGCTTTCATCCAGCCAACTCTGTAATATTAAATCTAGGTACTGGGCTTATTCTGGCTTTGTGTGGTCTGCAGGCCTCCTTTTTATCTGCAGATAGGCGTAAATCTTTTGATTAGGATTTAATGAAATCTCAATGTTAAGGAAGTGAGGATTGAGAACAAGGAAATGACGGATGAAATAGGAATCAGAATGAGAAGGAAACTCTGATGGATGTGATAGTCAGGTTTCTATTGCCCGTGACACTTGGTTAGAGTTAGATTACTCACTGTGGTTTACAAAGCATTCGGGCTGTGGGAATGAAAAACTGCTCTACACTGCATCCCTCACACACACACACTGATACACAAACGTGCACACATTTAGATACAATAACATGCAAGCACATGCAGACTACCTCTGTAGGCACACAAACACACACATTGTAAATACGACATCAGAATCCCTGGTTGCTTTGATCTGCCGGCTGCTGTAATGAGTTTGGTCGTTAAGCTGCTGTTTGCCTTTAACATTGTTTACAGGCACAGGCATCTGTTGGAGAGAACAGTAATCTGTCCTTTCCTGAGATATACTGTGCTCCCAGTGAACACTATCAGCACTCGTTCCACTGCTGCAGGGCAGAGATGTCACAGATATATGCAGATATTTGATGCCTGAATCCATCAAGCGCTTTTGGAGATTTGGTCATTTTCATATATCCAACAGATGATTTATGTCTGAAGCAATAAAGATTAGTGTTTATGGCCGGAGCAGGATTTGGATTATTCATGCACTGCGTGTAGGATGGAAAAAGCAGGAGGAAAATGCTTCCTTCCTCTACATTTCCTCTCAGCATCCTAATTAGACTGCTTATTTATTCATTTCTCTAATTGCTGGAAGAGACTGGAAAACAGACGGTTATCTGGCCACTTTGCATACTTAAATGAGAAATATTCAAATCGACGGGCACCCTTTTCCAGGCCGGTTGCTTACTGCGCGTACGTACATCCAAACGCACACGCACACACACACACACATGCATACATGAGAAAAGAAGAGGCCTATTTCAGTGAACCATCAAATAAAGGCAGGGCGAATTAAATAGTTTTATGGGAAGGCTTACCAGCAGCAGACGTGTGTCATGGATCAGGCATCTTATACTTCGGAAAACATTATGTCAGTGTTCCAAAACAGCAGACTAACAGTAATATACTATATGAAAAGTGTAGAGTGTGAGTACAAGTAAGCGTTATGCGTGAATTAACCCAGCAGTGAGCAGAGATAGGGGTCGTATGAGGAATATTAAGGGTCATTAGAATAATGACATTGCTTCTCCATCCTCCAGCGGAGAAGGACCTCCAGAGTCCTATTTGCGCTGCTCATTGGCTGGAAGCAGGAGCTGAGTGCAAAGCTGTATTCCGAGGCGCACGGCTATTTTCATTAGCACAGCAGCGCAAAGTAATGATTCAGGAAAGCCGAGAGGATGCGACACAACGGGCTTGCCTTACAACCTCTTTTACTACAAGAAAAGGAGGTCACTATTTTGTTGCCTTGCTTGCTCGCGGGAAGCCGGAGCCGGAGCGGAGTCATTTGCAGACATGTCATGTCAAGACTTAAAGCACGTGACTGCACTCCCCCAAACCCCGGCCCACCCCAACATCTTTTAGGAGATAAAGACTTATCAATCATCTGTGTTGCTATATAGCTTGATTTCGCGCCACAGAGGTCTCATTCACACAGCCGACGTAGTAACACTGCCACATACACAGTGACGAGACCCTTTGACATGAATAAAATAACGTCATGATCTGTATCTGCTGATTGGATTTTCTTTTTTCTTTTTTTTCCCCCTGCTGCTGTAAAATGTCCGTTCATGGCGTCATATCAGCTCCTGCCAAAGCAGCAGTGTATTGTGTTGCTGGTCCGCTGAGCTGTGTGAGCTGCGAGGGGAGGACAGAGAGAAAGAGAAGAGAGAGACGGCAGCTCCTCTCTCAGAGGCTGCCTCACAGTCTCGCACAAAGGCTGACAGTCACGTCAGGAAATGAAGCGTTTTGATTAAAAATGCATTCAGTCCTTGTGTAGTTTAATTGAATCTCCTCCTCGTGCACCCCACAAACATCTCCACAACCCCCCACACACCACCCACCACCCATGCCTTCTGTGACGCAGGCCTGGAGGCAGACACTTCTCTCGCTCCTCTTCCTCGTTTTTCTCCTTCCTCCCCCTCATCTCCTCCTGACAGAGGAAGACCTCAGCTGGATTGGACTGTTTCCATCGCAGCTGTACCTCTCTGCTTTGCTCCTTTCAGCACTGTCTCCTCTCCTTCCAGCGGTCATAAAGCACAAGTTCATAGCTTTTGGGAGTTCTAGTCTGCCACAAAGGGCCTGTGGTCTCTGAGAAGCGTTCAGTCTGGCAGGAGCACAAACACTGTAACGTACTGATACCAAGAACATTACTCTCTCCACTCCACAATTGTATCACAGCATTGTATAGTATGTGTGTCTATGTGCATGCAATGGTTCTCTTGTGACTGTGCTACTGTAGATGTGTTGTTTCAGATGCTATTGACTGGGTGTGTTATATGCAACCATTCTGTTATGTAATGGTTGTGTCCTCTGCCCAGTGACAAAATTGGTCAGTTATAACAAGCTGACCTCCTCCTTCTTTCTCTCTCTCTGTTCCTCTCCATCAAATATCCCGTCTACATTAATCTGATAGTGGTATTGATCGGGATGAGCCTGTCAAGTCCTCTGAGGACCAAGGCATAATTTTGGAGATATTTTAAAGCCTTTTCTACGCAACCATACCCTGCTTGTCCTTTAACAGTGATTTTTTTTTTTAAATCTCTCTTTAGTTGATAGCTGACAGTATAGAGGCAGACCGAGAAAAGGCAGAGGCAGAAAAAAAGGGGACAGAGTGGCAAGGCAGGTTTATATGAATAGCACCTTTCAACAACAATGCAATTCAAAGGGCTTTACATAAGAGGGACATGCAACAAAGGCCCCTGGCCAGTGACGTTGTGGCTATGTGGTATGTGCTTTAATCATTCGACTTTCAGGACACTCCAACTTTTAAAGCTGTGCTCTGTGTATTGTGTATTTTTTCCTACTGTCAACAAATCCAATAAAAATACCAAAACCAACATTGCGTTAGTCTCTCTATTAATAATCCCTACCCTGTCTGTGGCATTCAGACCTGAGCCCATTCATTTCCACTGAAGAAGTAAAACTTAAAAATGTGAAACAAATATATTGCTTTGTTTCCAATTGAGTAAGTTATTTCCTAAAACAGCTGGGCATTGTACTTTTTACTCAACCAGGAGTCAAGTCAGTTTTATTTATATAGCCCAATATCACAAATTTGTCCACTGAATCTGGCTGCATTGCGTTACTGCTGCGCCACTGTTTTGCTCTGTCTTATGCCCAGACGCGTTTCAGGTGCAGAGCACATTTTTGGCTTGTTGTTAATTTGTGCTTTTTTGTGCTTCTATTAGGACTACCGGTGTTCTGACGATATATGCTGCCTTGTTGAAAAATGCTACTGTAGCGCAAATCGATAGCAGCGTCTATCGAGTCACTCTGCCCTATCAGAAAATGCTACCTTATGTGTTCCCATTTCCAATCCATTACTATTTAACTCTCTAAGTATTATGACGTGGTCTGTGTTAGATTATATTAACATAATTTCAGGGGTAGCATATTGTGATAATAATGCTCCCACTACAGAAATAATTTAAATTTGCACCACTACTCACTCCATGTGTAGGCCTACTGTAATGAGATGGTGAACATGTTGAAATACTATATTATTACATCTTTATTTAAGAGTTCAGGAGTAGCGTACTCTGATAGACTAATAATTATTATATTTGGATATTGCTGATGATTAGCCGCTGTCTCGATGGAATGCCCAACAGGAAGGTTGCACAGATTTATGGGCGTGGAAACAGACCACGCTTGTGGGTGGTGCACATGCGCAGACCCGCTAAGTAGCATATCTCGATAGGTAGCATAAATCGACACAACACTGGCATCAGCTCTCTGCTACCCAATTTTGTTCCGTTGTCTGCACTAGGGGTGTGACAATAAATCGATATGGCAATATATCGTTGAACATTTTTCCATGATACTGTATCGATATTCCAGCCCATCATATCGATACATAATATTAATAAAAAATAGCGCTTCAATGGTTAGCTCAATGCTAACTTAAAATAGGATTCTCCATTAAGGTGCTATAGTGCGATAGCAAAAATACAATCTTGTCCACTTGCTATACTACACATTTTGCTTCACATGCTGAACATCGTGAGCGACATACTGTGCAAATACTTAAAGTACGTGTTTCCTGAGCTCTGTGTGAAATAAAAAAGAGCTGCTAACTTCACTGTCTTGATCTGCTATTCTACTACTTCTGCAGTCCACACAGACCAGCTACAGCAACCCCAAAGGGTCAAAACTCAAACCCAATATTCCAAGTGGCCTAAAAATACCATAGACTGTATACAGCTATCAGTAGGAAGAGAAAGGGCAGCACAATGCTGTGTCACTGAACAGTTATTAATATAATGTGACGTACAGATTAGACTTAGGTGGTTCACAGCAATTTGTAATTGCTGTGAAAATTCAGTGAATTTGGATTTTATGTGCCTTTTATGTGCTGTTTTCTAACATTTTGGATTTGCAGCAAGAAATAAATAGGTACAATTTTGTATTAATAGTTAGATATTTGTGATGTATCACTTTAGGATTGTCAAGCGATATATCGGTTATCGCAGAATTTCTATATCGTGATATTATCATTATCGTGAGCCGTGTATCGCATCATTTTGTGAGGCACCCTGCGATTCCCACCCCTAGTTGAACGTTTCGCCTGCCTGATTTTGCTGACAGGTTTAGATTTTGTTGATTTGGTAATTAGTGCTTGCTTTTTGTGTTTCTACTATGATTAAGAAGTCTATGTAGTTAAAAGGTTTCTTTTTTGTCTGTTTTAACTGTGTTTATTGTTAATGTATGATTGCGTGTCTGCATGAGGTGTTTTATTTTGAAAATTGACCTGATTCTCTGTGCCAATCTGTGTTTCCATCAAAGATAGATCAACTGCATATTCTCCGTGGAGCTGAGAGCCGCGTCTGGGATGAGTCTGGGACTCACAAGCATTGAATGGAACTCCACCGGTGTAAATAGAGCAGGAATGGGGAACTGTTTTCAGTCATGGATTAATGCACACTTGCAAGGTGTGCTAGTGTGTATTTGCAGCACTAGGATGTTGTATAAAATAAAATATATGTCCATTGTAATTAAGGAACATGTAAGTGCAATGGCATAGCTCACTTCTTTTGGTCTATGGCACAGAAGAATAAGCATATCAGGGTTTGGCTACACAGACAATACTTGTTAGAAGGATCAATTCATTGTTTGTCGTGGTCTTTTCATGGGATTCGATGACTAAATGAAAAATATAGAACTGAAAGAAAATAGAAATATACAGGATGGAGAAACATAAGTTCTGGGAAAACTTTAGTATAAACATAGTATGAATGCAATTTGAATAATATAGTCAGATTTAGCAATTATAAATGTCTCATTCCCTTGCCTCATTAGTCTTCACTCGGCAGTGAATGCAGAATCACTCAAATAAATAAAGAAAAGACAATTATCATAAACTTGCCAATTTTTATGTTCACACCCATAAACTAACCAGCTATTATCAATCTGCCTTCAATCTCTATTGTATGAATGGTCCACATTCTAATGTCAACCAGCACATACAGAGGCTTCCCAGTTTACTTAGGTGAATAATTCAGAAGCCTTGTATGCTATTCACTGGGGCAAATTGCAAATCTAGCACCCCATTCAAGTCTGCCGCTGCCCTCATAATAGACTACTGATTGGCCCAGTGGAATGATATATTCTAATAAGTCTGAGTGTGAACTGCACTCAAAGATACAGGAACATTTTTTCAAGGCAATGTCTACGCACTTAGTCAGGGTTATAAACAGAGTACATTCAAAGATGGAGGTGATTTTTCAGTCTGTCTACATCCCTTTGGTGCCACCGGCTGAAATTTTAATCACATTGAAAGACACACGCACAGATATACAATATGTGCGCACACCCACACCTACACACACACAGTCACCTCACAGAGGGGATGAGCAGATGTTGTGCCGAACGACATGGTTTGACCAGGACAACCTGTCCCTGTGTTCCACCAAATCTCTCCGAAATCTAAATATGTCCCAGTTTTCACAATGACTCACACAAATGTCCCCGTTTCCTAAAAAATCCCACAGGCTATCTGTTACCTTTCTGAGCATGTAAAAGTGTTTCCCAGGCCTCCCTACACAGGGGGGATGATAATTGAAGTGGATGCTCCCCTGTGGAGAAGTCATTATGATTGGTTCTGGCCTGATGAAGGGTGGGAGGCCCCTGCTTTCTGCTCATCTCACTCTTATGAGACAGAGAAAGACAACACTAGCATGTACTTAGAAGCAGAGACAGAAGCACACCATGGGAAATGAATTTAATTACGCTATCAGGGTGGCATTGTTTAGCTACATAACTGTATATCTGTGTTTTCTGTGCAATCGTGCTGTAACTCAACCCTTTTGGAATTTGTGGAGTCTTGAAACATAAACAATCAACCCCCTCCTTCACTGCCCGGGATGGGGAGAGAGTCCAGCTAGGGGGCATTTCCTTAAACACACCCACCCCCACACACACAAACACAGTCAGGATCAGGACCACTGGGATGAGTCAGACACCCGTGGGCAGAGACTGGCTGGGTTATCAGAGTAAATTAATGCGTATTATGCAGGGATTCTACAATTGAGAACCATTGCCTCTTATTATTACAACTACGAACAAAGACTAAGCAGACACACAAACACACAGTAGACATAAAACTCAGACAATCCAGACGCTTTGTTTGCACCTCCCTCATTTGCATCTCCAACAACACAGGTAGTGATCTTCTCTCTCTCTCTCTTTTCTTTCTCTTCTTTGTCTCTTTCTCTCTCTCTCTCTCTCTCTTGTTATCTGCAGATTTGTTGGAAATGTATAAATAGCTTTTAGTTCATTTTGAGGACATCTGGTGTGAACTGATCCCGTACAGTGAGGCATGTCAGAATCTCCCAGCTTTACGTCTGATTTTTGTATTTTTAAGGTTTTATTGTGTGTGCAGTTTTGTATTTCACATATTTTTATTACCAAGCGCAAATCCCACTTGCCTTTATTTTTATGTGCTTGTTGACTGAAATGGGTCATTGTGTATATAGCCTGAGGCATCAAGAATAGTAACATGTTGGGGTTTTGTTTTTTATTTTTCTTTGTTTTAAGACAAGGGCTTATTACCTCGCTGGATTTGAGGCAGTGGAATTTAAAAGATCAACAACAAAGCGCTGTGGAGGAGAACAAACGAACACAAACTATACTTAAACTGCTGAAATAGGTGACTGCATTGTCATCTCCCTGTCAAGGTGTCATATGTGATCCCTATGAAGTCTCCCGAATCAGCAGTGGCAGTTAATCTCTGTCATCGCACATCACACAGAGTACCAGTGAAAGTGCAAAGATAAATGAATTGTGTCTTTTGGTACGTGTCTCCAGTATGTCATCTGCAAGACCTGGATGTTTGCACACTAAGTTTATAAATAGCCCTCTGATATTTCTCATGTAGGCCACAGTCACTCACACACCGATGTGGGCCAGGGTATTGAATAAATAATGCTTACTGGGGATTACGGCTGCAGATGATTTTCTCCTTTATGCTTGTCGCGCGGCTTTAGCACAGTGTGTGTGTTTTTTGTGTGTGGATGTGTGTGTCTATGTGTCCGAGTGTGACATATACAGACATATCATGTCACGAAAGCCGTCGGGGGTCCTCACTTGAAGAAATGATATGGGGGATGGAAAGAGGCTTGTTTGTTTGCTCATTTTGACTCCTGGCTTTAATCTGATTTTAAACCCTGTGGCCCAGCATTGAATCACCTCATAACTGTGATAACCAAGCTAAACCTCTCTGCTTATAGTCCAGTGCTGCTGGGTTAAAACAGCTACCTAGCCCATGCAAGACTTTTCCTTCTACACATGTGAACCTACTGTACACGCGTGCCGAACATCTGTGTATGCCTGTATATGTGTGTGTGCATGTGTATGTTGATCCACTTAAGTTAATCAGCTGACAATCAATCTGGTATTGATGTGCAGAGGCAAACTGTGCTCAGTGTTGAGTGATGATGAGAATATGACAGTAAGTCACTAGGTGCAGCTTTAACTCATGAGTCCAATAGCTTTAATGGGCATGTAAAGACCACTGTGGCGGATACAGAGGACTGACTCAGCTCTCTGTGGCTGCAGCCATCATGATAACAAAGATCTCCGGAGCCTCGCAGCTACATGTCCACCGCTGTCACAGCTTTTGTGGGAAAAATTCAGGCTGATTTCCTCACTTCTCTGCATGTAGACGTTGGACCAAGTGATAGGATGATCAATAACTGAATGCATAAGCGTTGTGTATGCATTAACTGCAAGGATACATGTGTGTGTGTGTGTGTGTGTGGAGGGGGGTGGGTGGATCCCCCCCTTTGTGTCCTAGTCCAGACAGTGCAGGGAGAGAAAGCTGGATGTGGGATTTTCAATATAATCTCCCTACCAGATGGCAAAACATCCCATATTCCTTTTGAGGTTCCCCACGTGATCTCCTGTAAGAAGTTTGTGTGTGTGTGTGTGTGTGTGTGTGTGTGTGTGTGTGTGTGTGGATGGTGTATATATGTGCTCACACACAATTATTATTGGATCACGTGTACGTATGCTAATAACAGCCGTAACGTCACATTAATCCAGTGACCTGGTTAAGCCCCCAACTGAAGGAAGTGAGTGTGGGAGGCAGGGCGGGGGAGCTGCCAGAGCCGGAGAAGAGAGCTGGAGAAGAGAGAGGAGAGACAAAGCGCGCTCCCTCTCTCACACACTCATTCACCTCGTGAGCGACAGAGTGGAGCGTAGCTGAGAGGAGCAGAATGGGAAGTGTTTTAACGCAGAGGGAGATAGAAGCAGAGAGAGGCACGTAGGACCAGCGTGGAGGGGCTGCTGAATCAACATCACACACTTCTTTCCTCGTACACACCCACGCGCTCAGCTCGCGTGAACCCAGGCTTCCAGGCTGGACAGCACGGCGAGGACACCCACCTCCCACACTCACACACATGCTCACACGCCCACGGACACACACACTCTGGAGCGTACTATGGTGGTCCAGGGAGCGGTGACGCCCGGGAGAACCCGCCGGTTGATGCTTAAACTGCCGGTGGGGACTCTTCGGAGGAACAGTGGAGAGAGGGTAAGACCCAAGCTTCCCTGGTTTGTTCTTTCTCACTTTCTCCCTTCTTCTCTGACTTTGCCGCTCCCTCTCTCTGAGACAGTGTCTTGCAGTGCTGTTGTGTGTGTAAATGGGATTTAAAAAGGTTCTCTGCTTAATCCAGGGGACGGTATTAGATGTGAGTTGGTGGAAGGCAAGTCAAGAGCAAAGCTTTTAATCTCTCCAGTGGACAATACGTCTCTGTGTTTCTCCTCCTGTCAATCTGAGTCTGTCAATCTTACCACGACTCTGTCTGTCTCTGTCAACCGCTAATGTATTCCACTGAGGTCCTCGGCTTTCAAGGTCACAGGAAAGTCTCACTGTGGGAGAGCCGTCTTTGAGTGCAGCTTGTTTGCCTGTTACTGTCAACGCAATTGAACTGACTTGAGACGCGAGTTAGCTTCCTTTTATCAAGCGAAGCCACACATAGCCTTTCCTTCAGCGTGATTTTAAGTGCTGGATTTCCCATTTACACAGGGGATATCGGTTTGTCTGCCAGCCATCACAAGCTTCAGTGTTTACGTGTTTGCGTAAATCTGGTGGGTGTGTGCTGCAGGCAGAAGATAATAGTTTCCAGCAAAGCTTAAACGCGGAATGTGCTTTGCAAAGTTAACCTTTATGTCAGTTGTAAGGACAGGCTGTAACCTGCCAAGTGATTCACCGCCTTTGCTCTTCAGCAAAGTTGTTTACACCAAGAGACAGAGAGCTGCATGTGCGTGTGTGTGACTCCCCATTGAATTCATTCTGTGATTCGTGTCAGCACTCTTTCATGTTGATAATACACTGGTATTACATGAATCAGTTTTAAGCAGAGTGTGTGTGTGCAGGTGATGAGCGAGCTGGGCTTACAGCCCCTTTCAAACTCCTCTCCCAAAATCATGAGGTGCTTATTGGATCATGCCGAATTGAATTTCAACTCCCTTTTTGAAAATCTCCCACTTGATGTGATGTGACTTTAGTTTCATTAACACGCCTCTTTGATGGAATGTGACTTCTAAATTCCATGAGCTCTTCTGAGAATCGCCGGCCTCTTTGTAGTTCTCTCTTTGATTGAACATGTACACAGAGGACACAGTAGCACACACGAGCGCACACATGCTGTACCCATGCTGTCGTAAATTACACCGTGTGGCTTCTGCATAGTGGATGAAAACTGCTTTCACTTTAATAAGCCCAGACATAGGACGACACATTCCCACCCTGCTTCAACACAAAAAAAACTGTTTCACCTTTTACATCTCCTCGCACAGAGGAGATGTAAGGGGTGAAGCACAACCTGCTTCACAACCTGCTTCCTTTGCCAAAGACGGCGTTTATAGTCAGGCTGCACTGAAGTAAGGGACTTGAGAGGTCTCAGACAATTAGAATTTGCTCTGATGCTTGAGCTCACTATCCAAAGACTTCAGGTTGTGTGTCATTAATTCTGTAGTGGCTGGTAAACGGATTAACTGTGATCTGACTGAATCTGGCTGGCTGTCATAATACTGCTTGATTGGAGGAAACTGAATATTCACTGTCCTTTTGAGAGAAGTAATTGCTGCTGGTTGATTGGCTGGTGTCTGTGCACGCACGCACACACACACACACACACACACACACACACACACTCAAATCACCTTAATTAATGGAGAACAGCACATTTTGTCACACAGGAACAGAAGGAGGTCTCTCTCTCTTTTCTCTCTTTCCTGCTCTCTTGATTGCATTCCCTCTCTCTCCCTCCCATTCTTCTTGCAGCCAGCTGTGTGCAGACAGACTGAAGGGGGATTACTTGTTGTGATTTACATACACTCACTCGCATTATTGTACTGTTCTGCTGAACTGGACGTGCATCAGCTTGCTGTGTAAGGGAGTGAATGCATCATATTTTCAAAATAGTCATCTGTCAAACTGCACCAGCAAGAAAAGTGTCCAATTAACTCACATAGATTTTTTTTTAAAGAGAGTTTAAATCATCAGACCATCACACTGCTTCCTCTCCTCAGTGGTGGCAGGTGAACAAAGCTCAGGGATCTACTGGCTTCTACCCCAGAAGCTCTGTGAAGGTTGACTTTAACCTTCCCATGTCCTTACTGAGCCACTGAAATACTTTCACTTCAACACACAGCTGCAGCCTTGTCCTGCTACGACTTGTCATGTTAGATAACTCATTGAGTTATCATCCCATCTCCGCCTTATGCAGCTGCATGAGCTGTATAGAGGAGTAAGAGCATAAACATTTTTTGACAAGAATCTATATCTCTAAGCAGCTGACTGGGCAGAGTTGTGGAAGCATGTATTGTTACACACATAGATCCAATTAAAAGCATTTTGCATACCTGGAGGGCTAGTTTTCCATATCCTTAAGCATTTCCCATTGAACATGCAGAGGTTAGTGGGTGCGCTTCACCACTGGCGAAACACTTTTCTCCAAAACCGTTTCCATTTATTAAGTCGTTTGAAAGATGTTTAAAAAACAGAACCTCCAGACTGCTTTTCGCCTACCAGATTGCAGAGTGAAAAGATAGACCATCTTCTCATCTGTGCCCTGTCTCTTATCTAATGCAGATGAATGGTCTTACGCCTGTAACAGTAGTTTCTGATGGATGTGGATTTCTATCACAGTTAATTGAGTAATATCTACACAGAGAACATAGCCATCTTTGTTCACGGTCAACAGCTATGACACATCTGAACAAAACATGCCTCGTTAACCACAGAACAATAGGAGAGGAGGCAAACTTGATTACACTCACTTTTCTCTGTGTATCACTCTCTTTTTTATAAGTCATTTTCTCCTTCTACTCCTTGTTATCATGTCTCAAAATCCCTGCCATCATATCTAGACTTGTCACTTTGCATTTCCCCTTTCCCTTGCATACCTTTCATTACAACATTAGCATTTTGAGAAAGTTAAAGTGGCAACACATGAAAGATCAGCATGGACAAAATGGGAAAGAAGGACTTAGATAGCCCTAGCAAAACAGTAGGTGTTTACAGTATAACGGGATGGCGATAAATTGCACAGTTGGTGTTGACAGTTTAAAACAGCTTCTTTTAAGGGATGTTTCATGTTTAGATTACGTTGGTGAGCAGTCTGAATTAGGATTATCCACCGCCTTTGTTATCCTGCTATCATGTTAAGCTGCTCAGCTATTTTCTGTGAAATTAAGAACAAAAACAACAAACAAACAAAGGGAAGACAGGGTGCAAAAAAATAGCAAGACATATGTGTGTGTGTGTGTGTGTGTGTGTGTGTGTGTGTGTGTGTGTGTGTGTGTGTGTGTGTGTGTGTGTGTGTGTGTGTGGGGTGGGGGTGGGGGTTGAACACAGATGAAAACATTTCAGATTTTAGGAGGTTGTATCGCTCTCCAAGGAAACATGTTGTTGTCAGGGGCACCGCAGGGGAGCGAGGGCTTAAAGGTGGGAGGGGTGGATCACTGTCAGGAGACTGAGAAGTTCACACAGGCACACACATACAGAGATTTAGACACATACACATGTTCAGGAAACACATTCATGAGCGGAATAGGAATGCAAACAGACAACAGTGTGACTGTAATTTACCACAATAGGCCTGCAAGCTAGAAGCAGCCAGGCAAGTGTCGAGGCAGGAATTCTAATCGATCCTTGTTACCTTTAAACATCTTGACTGCAATCGCAGAGAAGGTCAGCGCTGGACTCAGGCATTCTGTGGATCAGGTTGATACTCTGCTTGTTTCTCGTCAGGCTGATCTGATTGTCTCGACATTAGAGTCAGGATTAATTTAAGCAGCTACAAAGTCGATGTGGAAACCAAGCGAACAACATTCAAAATAAGTATCTATTTTTTCTTGTATCATCCCTCTGTTAGCAAGTATCAGTTTAGAGCTTTGAGTTTTTGCCCCCACAGTTCTGCTCTGCCTCGCTACAGTATTGATTCCCAGGGATCTCTACCTGCCCCCACCCCCCAGTAGGTGAGAGAGCTGCGGTCAGTCAGTCCAATTAAAGAGACAAAGAAAAGGGGAAAGAGGCGAAAGAAAGAAAGAGGTGGGAATAACTGGAGCTAAAGGGTCCTGAAGGCCCCCCTCTTGCACCACACCCTGTTCGGCATGAAAGGGGACCCCCATTTTCTCCCCAAGGCAGCTCAGAAGGAAGAATGTTTTTGAGCAAGGGAGGAAAGGGGGGGTGGCTCCCACCCTCCTCTCCACCCTGTCTCTTTCATCACTTTCTGCAATGTTTTTTTTCTTTTATTTCATGTCCAAAATCAACCCGCAGACCTATACACACACGGCACAGCTGTGTACAAGTTCAAAGTAAATCTGCACAGAGCATGATCAAACAATGAAGAGCTGATCGCCTATTGACTGTGAGTGAAGGCTGAATGCAGTGAGCTGCTGATAATGTGTTTTCTCTATGGAGACAGTTTGCTAGCAGGGTAACTATGGTGAGAGTGGACTCCTCTGTCCTCTGCCAAACCATCCCCAGTGGATGGATGTGTGTGTGTCCCCTTCCTCTGCCCCCGTCATGCAGAGCTCAGAATGATTTCTTCATTATCTCTGCTGCTCTATTCTCAGAAATGACTGTATGGAGTCCTTTGAAGAACAAGAGAGACAGAGCACAGAAAAAAGACAAAAAAGATGAGTGTGGGTTGATGGGAAGGAGTCTGTTAAATTCCATCTCCCCCAAAACAGGATGTGGAGACCCCGAAATGTTCCTTAAATATCCCAGCACAATCTGTGCCCTTTGTTAGACAGAGATAACACGACTCAATATGAACGGAGGCACTGCCTGTGACTCACTCATATGAAGGGGTTTATTCATAGTTTCTGTGTGTGTGTGTGTGTGTGTGTGTGTGTGTGTGTGTGTGTGTGCTGTATAAGCTTGTGTGTGAATCCTGCTATGAAAAAGTAAGAGGAATAGAAAGAGAGTTAGGGAGAGAAAGAAAGAATATGTGTTGTAAAATTTACAGCACTTGAAGGTTTTGAAGCTAGTAATTGTGTGTGTGTGTGTGTGTGTGTGTGTGTGTGTGTGTTTGGGCGGGACGTGTGGGCGTGTGCATGAGTGACAAAGAGAGACACAGAGCGGGAAAGGGTTAGAAAAAGAGAGAGCGCGAGTGAGAGAGGTGCAGTCTCTTGTTTTCCCGTGGGTGTACTGCTGCAGTAACATAGTAATCCTCATTAATATTTATCTGCTAGGCAAAGTGGAGGGAATGATTAGCTTGAAAGTGTGAGTTACATGTGAATGTTTGTGTGTGTGTGTGTGTGTGTTTGCGTGTGTGCATGCATGTTTTCTTGAGTGAACACCCCTTTCTGCATGCGTGTATAACATATCGCAACGTACTGTACAACACATGAACTAGGTCAACTTCTGTACTTAAGAGACTAACAAGCCCCGATACTTCAAAGGCTTTGCGTCGTCGTGGGGGCCTTTCATTGCACACACGCACAGTAAACAGTATTTTCATTTTAATTATTCCAAACACACACACGTGGACAGGGAAGCTCATGGCATGCACATACACTTTTGTTCTCACGCACACATAGAAGAAGCTCCTCAGCTTTCTTTAAGTTATGTTATTGATTTTCCTGCTTGCACCTCTTAATACCATCATATTAAACTAGACTGATCGGAATTGAATTTCAGACCGGGCCTATACATGTATGTCACTTATAATCTCTGTCACCGTGACGGTGGTGTGTGGGTGTGTTAAAAATCAACCTATAAGAAAAGTAAGCCTGGAAATTGGTTTATAGTCACTTAAAAATTATAGTAAAAGAAGAGAAGAAGTGCACAAGTGGTACCTGCACATTTCCTGTGTGTCATACGGACTTTACTCTCTTCAGCCGTTTTTGTGAATGTGTGTGCCACGGTGCCTCAGCTGAGAATGTTCTTGTGAATTTATGGTGTCTGTGACCCATTTCCCTCCACTGCTCTCCCTCTCTGACTTGCCTGCACTCTAGTGTAACACGCCTGAGTGGTGATTAGAGAGCAGGAGGAAGATTGAGAGATACAGAGGGATGTGAGGGAGAGATGAAAGAGGGAAGAGAGATGGAGACAGGAGAAAGTAAGAGGGTTTAAGAGTGTTGTGAGAGCAGAAGATGGAGTAGAGAAAGTGAGAGTTTACTTCTGATGGTCCTGTTTTCCTGTCTGTGGGACTGCAATGTCCTCACAACTGACTGGGTAGTGCATACAGGTTTGAGGCAGTGGTGAGAAGTACATTACCTCAAGCCGTCTACTTAAGCCTAGTTCACACTACACAATTTTAAGCCTAATTTGCCGGTTGGTCAGGCTGTGATGTCGTTATGTGTGAACTACACAATGAAGCATCAAAACGGCTCTCTGACGCATCGCCGACGCCAGCCAGATATCTAGTATGCCAAATATCTGGAGAAGTCGGCCGACTCGACATCCGCATCCAGCCAATGAGAGCAGGCATCTGGCAGAGCAGGCAGCTACTTTTTCTCTGCAAAACACTTTTTACTCACCTCCAGCTCTCTCTGTAGCACAGACATCCCTGCTATCTGCGTGTGCTAATCCATTCTCATATTCTCAATCCCATATTCTTTGCATTTATAATTTCTAGCTTTATAATAACAACCAACAGCTGTTTCGTGTGTAGGTTCGCGTCATTTCCCGTTTCACATTTCACGTGTGTTTTCTTTGCAAAACGTGGTGTCAGCTCGCGTAGTGTGTGACCCCCTGTCACCAATCAGTCACATAGTGTGAACGCAATAACAACTTCAAGACTCCCGTCACAAGACATCAAGTTGTATAGTGTGAACAACACAGCCATTGGCCGACGCTGAAAGTTGTGTAGTCTACACGAGCCTTTAAGTGCAATTTTGAGGTAATTGTAGTTTTTTCATGCAACTTTATGCTTTATACTACTCCACTACACATGTGATGACTTTACTTTGCTGATTGAGATTAATAATACAGAATAAACAGAATCAACAAATAAATTATAATGTATTATTACAGGTTAAGATAAGACCTCACAAGCTACCAAGTAGGGTTGGGGGATATGTTAAAATATTCAAACTGACCATATATATTCTCCCAGGTGTGTGTGTGTGTGTGTGTGTGTGTGTGTGTGTGTGTGTGTGTGTGTGTGGCAGCTTTGTGTGTGTGCCTCTCTCTGCCTTAGCTGACCTTTGTGTTACTGGGTTAGTTCTGACTCGTTCTTTGGGGGCAGACCATTAAATTAGCAAAATAAAACAGAAATTGCCTCCCAAAAAACAAGCAGCAATACTTGAAGTAGATTTCGATGCTAATACTGTACTTTTAGAGTGTTTCTATACTGTGGTATAGCTAATTTTACTTCAGTATGTGAATGTGTGATAGAAAGAATAAAATAACACACTTGATTCCTGTCCGTCACAAGGTTGATCCCAAATACTGTCTTCTTCTCTCTCTGTCTTATTACTGTGGTAATAGCCGGCCAGCTGACACTCTGGTGCTGACTGTTTACATCACAGGGCCTGTGTGACCTTTCCCAGGATTCAGCTGGACATTGCACACACACAGAATCATGGGAACAGTGCACTGTCACACCCCCCTCCCTACCACAACAAATATTTATACCCCTCGTAAATTACAGTGGCTGAGAGGTGAATGTCTCCAGCCTTCTTGTGTTTAGCTCCAGCTAAACCCTGATTCATGTTGGAAAATTCACACTGTAGGAATGCTACACATTCCTCAGGGTTTCTCAAGATCTGAGAGGGCAATGTGAGGCCCTGAGATAGAGGCATATGAAACTGGTGATGTGTAAAGAGGGATGTTGGAGCATGTGGTTGGTAAAATTAAGTATATTTAAAAAGATGCAAGTTTATTGCATTATTGAGGATTAGGGTTTCCTGCAATCCATTCAATTAGCCATCTGTGCAAAATATAGAGTGTAAGAGAAAGTAGCACACACAGAAAGAGAGAAAGAAATAGAAAATGCCCCCAAGGCATCACTAACAACACATATTAGTATTTTCCCATTGTGGAAAAGTAAAATTAATATCTACTTTCTACAGTATTCTGTAGTTGATTAATGCTATGGCAGTAACTTACTCAGACTCGTGTTGGCATTCAATAACAGACAAAAAACAGTTTGTGTGCACACATACCACTCAGCAGTACAGGAGCGACCCCTTGCATCGATAAACCCCTCCATGAATCAGAGTGGGCTACGAAAGGCCCTTTAATCCACCCACCGTCAGGCTGGGTTCAATAGGAAAGTAGAGAATTACTACTGTACAGTACAAAATTATTGAATTCTCTATTGATCAGCGTTTGCTGAGGAAAGTGGAAAAGAGAAATCAGTTCAGCTGGATAAAATGTGAGCTTTTTTTCTTTTTAAATAGTTAGACTGACATTTAAGAAATCCTTATTGATCCAGAAGATCAGCAAAGGTCTGTCGGAGCTAGTAAAAGTATGTGGCTGAGTTCGATTTCAGAATTATTTTGACATACACACAGAGAACATTGATCATTTGAGCTGTATTGTTTCAGCAGTGCTTTTAAGCCAAGGGTTTATCACAGACTGGCAAAGATATACACATAGACTGTAGGCTTGGCACAGGTTGTATGTGGGGGTTGTATTGCCTCCATGTGGCCATTGTTGCAAATGGGTGCATGTAAGCAAATTTAAGCTTCATTTTGGATTTCTTTCTCAAATAAACAATTAGTTTGATGTAATCAATCATATTTACATGTGTTGCACATTCTGTGCAAGGATAATGTGTCCAGTTAGTAGAGAGCAGCAGATGAGTCAGACATTCTTGAATTTTTAGAGGAATTAGGTCAGGTCAGGATACTCCAGCCTGGGAAAACCGGCTCAGAGGAAAAACGTCTCCTTTTTAAAAAACATTCTGGCTAAAATCCCAGTACTGTTAGAGACTAGCATACAATGTTTTTCTGTTAAGTGACTCTAATTGGTCTGCAGATGCATGCAGTGTCAAGTCTCACCGGTGTGTGAAAAGGTGTGCATAGTGAGCAAGGTAAGCACATCCCTCTCTACTTGAAAAGTTAGACATAGAGAGAGAGAGAGTGAGCGCTGTCATCTGTGCCTCTCTCCTGCACTGGACTCTCTATGTGAAGCTGGGGTATAGGAGTGCATATCGCTTTAAAAACAACTACCAGTCAGGGAGACTAAGAGACCGGCTGAATTTCCTTAGTGGGAATGTTTGTGTTTGTGGCGCTCAGACCAACGGACAGAGGCTGCATTGGTCAGTGAGAAGTAAAGAGAGAGGAAGGGATGAGGAAGAAGAGAGAGAAAGTCAGCAGGGACCACTGGCTGTGTGGGACTGGGACAGAAGGACTAGCAGAGGGTTTGACCTTGAAGAAACATCAGACCGCTGAATCCCAGAGAGACTAAGAAGACGGGGAGGGAAAGATACAGCAGAGTAGGTAGCCACAGGGTTATCCTGTCTCTCTATGGCTTACCTCTGGAGAGGACCCAATTATCTACTGGAGCTAGGTGGTCGTCATTACCTCATTACCTGGGCCTCTGTGGATTTTACCTGTAATGGCTCACCTGTGCAAATAAAGGTTTGTTAATGTGATACCTGTGGATATCCCACTGACATCAACTCAAACTGCTATACGTCTAGAGGTGTGTCTCTCATCACAGAGCTTGTAGTCAGCGAAGTAATGGAGGCAGTCTTGTTGGGTCTTGACGAGGCGGTCTGTACCCGGCAGGGTCTGCTGTGGACTCTCACCTCAACAGCCCTCCGACGCCTTCGTGTGCATGCCAGGAATCTTCCTGCACCCCTGCATCTTTTACACACACACAGGTGTGTTTCTAGGCCACTCTACCAGGTAGGCAGCGCCTCACATACACTCAAAACAAACATAAACTAGATATTCTTGTATTGTCTTGTACTTGCATTTTGAAATGTAACCCTAGATAGTACATTTACATCTGTTAAGAGGTACTTGATGCAGTCTGTCTGCAAGCTGTGCCACCTGAGGAGATGCATATCCTGTAGAGGAGACTATTATAAATGAAGGATTCCATACTTGTGTCAAGACTTAGGAGAGGAGAAGGAGAGAGGCACGGAGTGAACAGATGATGTACTGTGGCCCAGCTATGTCCTTCAGCCGATAGACCCGGGGCATGACTGATTTGTTTCATTAAGCATTTAGGACAGAATTGGGTTAGATGTTGTGGCAGAGTTAGTGATAAGCTGACATCGTTTTATAACACACAGCTCAGGTACATGTGGAGTGGTGTCCCAAGTTCATCTATTGCTGCTTTGTTTTACGTCGTTGTCCCTGTGTAGAGTCTTCTTTTGTGGCTGCTGTGCTCAGGATGCAGAGCCTTAACAGGAAGTTGTGTTGCTAGGGTCACTATTAAGGAGCCGGTAACTAAGCTGTTAAGCTGGTAAGTGTTTCTATGGATATATGAAAGGGGTATGCTTGCACCCAAAACACACACTGACACTCTGTTTTATAGGCTGTCTGCCTATAAAACAGAGTTCCAGAGTGCCTCCATTGTCGTACACGTTTAATCTCACTCCATGGCAACTTTTGACACCTTAAATATGTCCGTTTGCTTCAAAAATTGTTTCACTGGAGAGTTGATTTATTTTTTAATTTTTTTATTAAAAGCTACTGTGTCTTTCTGTGCCGTGTGTTTGTCTAGCTGTGATTCAGCAAAATGGTCGATCAGTATTCGCTTCACCATGTCTGAATCAGTACTCTGGGCTTTCATGGATCCATTAGTATTCCCCGGGCGTCTCACCTGCCCTGTGTGCAACTGGCACCACCAAGACAAACCCAACAGGCTCACAGAGAGAGACTCACCCGGCCTGTTGCTAGATAACAAAAGGGCACACACTGTACTGTATCGTCCAGAATCATCATACAGCATCAGTGGAGTAACTTAAATACATGTACAGGCACGAAAACATAACACCATGTGCCTTTTCCTGTCTTTTTGCTCTAATGTCCTTTTTATCCTCAAGAGGGGAATAAGCTGGATTGTTATTCTAACTTTTGTCTTCAGATGTGTTTTTATGTGGCTCCTAAGTTTAAGCATCCTGAGGGAGGGAAACACAATCAGAGGAAACTGAAATCATATGCCAGACCTCCCTAAGACAAACCTTTCCTTAACATCCCCTAAAACACCATTCAAGCAGAGGTCTTTTAACACTTTCCTAAACATCCTCTGGATGTGGGCTTTGATGCGTTACAAACAACATCTCCCCCTGGCCTGACAAAGTGGTACAGTCCAAGGTGGAGCAGTTAATAGTGGTGGGAGTTGCAAAAGCAGGGAAGGAGGGGTCAGTGTGTTAGACTGCAGGATGGGGATATCCCTGGCTCAATGCACTGCCTCCCAGCTCAGCTTCCTCTATTATTGTTAATGAGATACCCAGCCTCACACAACTGGCAGACACACAATTGTGAGAGAAAAAGACAGAGTGAGCAAGAGAAACAACTTAACTGTGTCTTTATGTTTTATACTTTCTTCACTCTTTTTCCATCTTCTTCTTTCACTCTGAAATGAAATACATTTCCACTCCAGTTTTCCAATCCTATTACTTCTTCATTTCTTATTTAACTCTCTCTTTTCAACTCTCACTGGAAAAGAAATCCGTCACCAAGCAGTCCTACATTCTCAATCAGGACAGCAGTTTTTACTGCGCTCCGGTGTGTGACACACATGATCATTTTACATTCAAGGTGCTTTGCATATTGCATGAAGGGGCGCCCTGTGTGATTGAGCTGTGGCGTAACTAGCAGACTGCAACATATATGTTAATGGTGTTTGCTCACACAGACATGCTCTTATTTCTCTTATGAGAGAACGCAGCCGTGTGTTCACACTTTCATACATCACGCTGAGTAATATTGACTCAGCAGCCTCCAGTCACACATTTTCCTCTGGTGGTATGACCTTTTAAATAGGGTTAGCACCGACAGGCGTGTGAGGGCAGTGCTCTGCTGTGCTGTGTTAGACAGTGTCTCTGGGTAATTGTTTGTCATTTCTCGTGTTGCTTTCCTTTTGACATTGATTTCATCTGTGTACACTGTATCTTTTTCGCCTCTCATTTTTCTCCCACCAGCCCCCCTTACCACCTCATCCCAAAGGCAGGATATCCTGCTTGAGGAAGAAGTAGGGGAAAGGACTATAGCAGAAACAGGTGGTTGGACTCCCCCCCCCCCCCCTTAGTTGCAAGCGTTTCTTATTTACCTGTAATCATCACCATCCTGAAGACTTACTACAAGCCATCATTTTCTTCTTAAGAATGTGAAGTGACATGTTGTTAAGAAAAACTCATCCTCGGTGTGTTCAACATCCTTGACAAGATAAACATCCAAGTCTCTTTCCTGTTATAGTGTTTCCTAATACCAGCAGCTGACAGGAAGCTGGTTCTACTAGATGACAAATAAACTTAGATCCAAGCTGTTTCCTAGCAACGCTATTCCACTGAAAAGTTTTATACATATTTAAAATCTCACGTTATATCACATCTGTCATACATATTCATTAGACCTCACTGCTCTGTTAGCTTGTAGGCTGTACTGCATCATATTTAGGATCAAAACCAGGGCCAGTCTACTCCCACTGAACTCATCTGGTCCTGTTTCCTGTGAGAATAGCTCTGTCACTGATCATATTCCTTTCCCACTGACGAGTCCCAGCCCATTATGATACTAAGCAGAGATGCAGCAGCACAACTCTAAAATAACCAACAGGCACAATCCTCCCTCTGTCAAAGAAGCTGGTTCATTTGTGTCTGTTCAGTTACTTCTTTTGTTTGTGGTCCGATAAACTGTGGGCGCTCAGACAAACCGTGGTGTTTTCAAGCAAGTGCATTTCTTGGAAGAACAGTCCACTGTGATTGCCAGCGGCTCCCCTGAATCAGGACATGATTGTACTCTGTTCAGTTGTGGTTCAGTTTAAGTCTCTTTGACTCTCATGTTCAATTTATGGCCGTTTGTTCTCATATTCCACTGAAACAGATGTCAATAAATAGACTCATGACAGGCAGGCAAATATCCAGGATAGGAAAGCTGCGTGTCCTCGCTAATTCCCAGCTTTAATTCTTTTTTCCCTGTTTTCCAGCCAAGTAATTATTGGATAGAGGTTGAAGTTGAACTTCTGACTTCCTACTGAAGAATTTGATCACTATCCCTGTCTGGCAGCCATCTTTGTTCTCATTGCCAAAGTCGAGATCTTTATGTGAGAAAATCTTTTCCCAGAACCGACCGAGAGAGAGAGATTTAGCGGTGGGAGGGGTACAGGTCCACACCGGACATTGTCTCAAATTTTTCCAGCACTTTGTTTATTTATTCATTTTTTTGTGGTAATTTCTTAATGTGTTTGCAACTTGCCGGAGGCATGTTTGTGTTTGGTACCCCTGCATAGACGCACACATTCACACACACAAACAACCCTCTGTAGATTCTGTTGGTGGTTGAAGCCGTTTACAGTGTCTCCCTGGGGATAAGGTCTTATTTGCATAGTTTGTCTGGAAAACATTTCCACAGCTCCATTCCCAGGTTTATCAAATACCCAGTGTGTGTGAGTGTAATCTCTGTGTGAAAGAGAAAAAGGAAGCGCAAGGGCTTATTGATGTCTGAACTTAAGAAAATGTCTCCTGTAGAGATTCAGCAACAGTTCAACCATGGCCACTCCATAAATCATAAATCATGATCGACATTTTATCTATCATTCATATTTTGTTGCTATAAATGTGTTTGATGAGTCTCTTGGTGATTTGCAGTCTTGTTACATGTTAAACATTCAAAGCGCGACGCCCCTCCCCCCTCATGTGCCATGTCATTTAGACTACTTGATAGGACGACCAATCACTTGATTAATTACAGACGTTTGCATGCTACCACACAGTCATCCCAAAAGGATTCTCAGATTTAAGGCAGGATGATATTTATACTTTGGCATTTCCAGCAAAGCTGGAGAAATCACATATTATTGTTGCATGACAGTCATATTTGTGATATAAGCTTTACTGACAGTGTTTTTGATTTCATATTAAATGATTGCCAAATATGAACATTTTCCCAGATATCAGTTGCCATGCTGTAGAATATTCAGATGTTAAACATGGTTAAACACACGGGTTGCAACATCTTGCTGGTGTTTTCTTGGGCCAAGGTTCAACGGCCTACTAGATAAATCTGGCTGGTATCCCTCTAAATCCTCTAAGTGTGTCTGTGTCGTTGCCAGAGTTATAACTAAGTGGCCGGAGCAGACATGATACATAAGGTTATTGGAGGTGGTCCTCTTCTATTGAGTGAAGTGATAGGTTTAACTGTGGCATTAGTGATGGGGATATAAGGGTTTATAATGTTTTAAATTCAGAGGTTAGGGCCTCAGTATAGAATGGTAATCCCAGAGGATTACTAGGGGAATCTGGTGAATATCTGAGGAAATCCCTCTCAGGGACTCTCAGATCCTCTGTTTGTATGGATATTTCATCCTCTAACAGTGTGTCCACATGTGTTTACCGAACAGAGGTTTAAAGTTCTGAACACAGTATGTTTCCATATAAGGAGACTTTGTAGAAACCGGACAACTTACTGTCACATCAGTATCAGTCACATTAATGTTGAATGAGAGTGGAAAATATGATGCACACATGTTTAAACAAGGTGAAGCTTAGACAGTGATTCCCTTGGTCATTTGGGGAGGCATAGTCAGCCACTATATTAATAAATCGTAATTTTGAGATTAATGTGAAAGCTGAAGGCTCCATGATGGCTTACATACATTTTTATTATACTCACTTTAATACTGCAAATGCCTCTGAATATAGCATATAATATAGTATACACCTGTAGGCTAAACCATATATGCATAAAGTGGACACACAAAACTGCAGAAAGACATAGTGTGCGCATGCTCACATAGGCTTGGAAACTCTGTGTTGCCTGTATGTGTGTGTGTGTGTGTGTGTGTGTGTGTGTGTGTGTGTGTGTGTGTGAATTTCTGAGTTCACAAGGACCTACAGCACAAGCTTTCACCAAATACCACTAAAGCTAAAAAATGAACCCAGTTCTCATCTGGTACTGTGGCACATGATTGATCAGGTGTTTTTATTTATTGAGCAAAAGCTTTCCACCTCCTACCTTCAAATTCTGGCTCTCCCCGAGGCCCAAATGGAATACCTTTACAATGACGGGATTCCCTTTGGACAAGAGGAATTGTACACACATCCACACACACACAGACCACACATACTTGCCAAAGGGCTCTCCCTGCAGATGAGCTGGGTCATTTTTCATTACCCTGGCTCAGAGGAATCAAGTGTGTAGTAATGGAGCACAGTCATATTGAGCCAAAGCTATGGAGGGATAAATCCTAACTGCAGACCAGACAGGCTGCAGGACAGAGACTGCAGAGGGACATATAGCTCTTTTTCACTCCTCCATTTGTCATTAGAATACTTCAGACTAGGTCCTGGGGGAAGATGAGAGAAAGGTCTGCGGCTGCAGCATGTTCACTCCGTCTACTCTTATCTTGCCATTGCTTCTGTTTTCTTTATTACGTTGCCTCTCTTTGTCTGCCTGCTTCATCTCCAGTTTATTCCCACTTTCTGTCCTACCTGTCTGCTTTACCCTTTACAGACTCTTCCCCCATGCATTTCATGCCTCGACATCTTGGCTGTTGAAGCGTGCATGTTTCTCCTGTATATACCTCTTCTATGTACCTGTCCCTATACTGTTCTTGCACATATACCCTCTTACATCACTTGATCCTGTATAGCCCGAGGGGGAGCGGGGGGGGTACGATGAGGGGGTGGTAAGGGGGAGTGAAGGGTTTGTCTTTTTAAAATTGTGAGTGTTAACTTTATAGAGTGAATGAATACCTTGCCTTTGCCTTTCCCTTCCAGGGATCGTGATGCTGCCATCAGCTGGACTGAATCACTTTGTGATAGAAACCTTTGTTGCTTTCCTTTTAACTTTAAGTTTATACCCCTGGGTCTTACCATGCCTGCTACAGTGTCTTAGCATTGTCTTACAGTGCCTCCTCCTCTAAGTGCCCTACATTTCTGGCATCAGTGTGCATGGCGGAGACAGCTAGATCTCCCAGAAAGTTGTCATGACAACTTTTGTTTGCGACTTAGGTTGGAGAGCGCAGAGAGTGAGACTGGTCAAACATTTAAGTGCATGTGTGCGCATGTGTCTGTGTGTGTGTGTGTGCTTGACAGCGAAGGTTGTGTCCGTGCCACTCAGCTAAAGAAATAAGTGCTTTTTAGAAGATAAGAGTTATTATGTGGATGGAAGCTCACAGAGCTCCTGTAAAGCCAGTGCCTTGAATGATGTCTCTCTGTGGCTGTCTCTCTAATTAGCTTGGAGGGTCTTTGGAGGCCCTGTAGGACACACACACACACACACAAGGGCAAAATTAGCAAACAACAGAGAGGATTTGGGCCCTTTTTTACCCAAAACCCCCTTTACCCTCTCCCCTGCTGTTCTGGTCTCAGGCTACATGTTTAATAGGCTTGTAGAATACATTAGGACTGTGGCACACACACACAGGAGTCTGCAGAAAGGACTGTTTAATATTCAGCATGCTAAATGATTAGAGTGTTTGGTATTCTATCCAGTCACATGACAGGGGATAGAGGCCACTGGAGTTCAACCGCTCTGCAGTACACAGTGCCCTTGAGTTTAGGCCACAAGCTATGTGTCTGTGTGTGTGTGTGTGTGTGTGTGTGTGTGTGTGTGTGTGTGTGTGTGTGTGTTTATTTGTTTTTGAGAAACAAAAAGAGAGACAGAAGAGCAGCAGAAAGATAAATAGAGGTCGTGGACGAAGATTCATCAATCAGCGAGGTTCAATGGGTTTACAGGCACTAAAAGAGAGCACAGACACACACACGTACTGTATACATTTATAGATTGGACACTATTGGCAGTGCAGAACCAAACACCCCTCTTTACGTCACTTTTTCTTTCCGCATGCATTGCCAGCAGTATCAGTGAAAACAGAGTCACTTGGTGATTTCTCACTGTGTAAATTATAGATGAAGAGAGGAGGTGTAGGGTAAAAGATCCTTCCCCTGTGAAGGACTCATACACACACACACACAGATACACTGACAACCTATATCCTTGCAGATCAACCCATATGATCACCAAGACTGTGTTTCATTGAGATAAAATTGCTGAAGACATGACATCACTCGTACCTATTTGTCCTGAAACCTCTCTGCTCTGCTTGTGTCAGCTGAAGGTGCTCTGGCTCCCCCTCTCGCCCCTCTGTCTTCTGTCCTTTACTTACTGAATCACCTCCGATCCGTTTCATCCAAAACACAGAGCAGATGTATAGATGTTCCAGATGCACACGCACACACCAAGCTATACACACAGGCACACAACTGTTGTGCTTTTAAAAGCTTTATCAACCAAGAGCTCCCTTTGGACTGGAATTTAAGGAAAGTGGAATAATCCCGACAATTTGGAGTAAAGCGCATCCACATAAAAACACAAAAATGTAAATGAGACATGAGCGAGCACTGAGTGCAAACCCATTCAAATTGTTGGTAGAATGCAAGAAGGATGACCTGCATGCAAAAAGTGACCAGTGGTGACTTGCCCTCAAACTGACACACTGTGGCGCAGTATCATCGCACTGTGCCCAGGAAAGGCTTTTATTTGCTTGGATGTCATCAAGGGAGACGTTGGCTGTGGTGCCTGTGCACACGTGTACATCTCTTTGACCCAGTTCTCTTTTTTTTTCAGCCACATAGTTTTGGCATCATTGAAAGCAACAGAAGAGTGCATTATGGCTAAACTAGATGGATGTGGGCATGAAGAAACAGAGAGTAGGAAGGCCTTTTGCATGGATATGTTAGCTAAGAAAGAGATCAGATGTTAAAATGTCTGTAACTTGGTGTAGGAGGAGTAGTTTGTTTTAAATGCACCATTGTTTACAAGTGCCAGAGTTGAAAACCTAGCCTGCTTATTTTAATTTCACATCCTATAATGCTGCTGTCCGCTGCATTCTTTCTTAGTAGTCATTCACAAGGCAACATCAAGTTCCTTGGGTACTGAAACAAGGGTGAGTGGTGAGTAACCCTGTTTCCATCAAGGGTCACAGTCAGTGGCAGCACCTTTAGTGTGGCCTGACGCACACCAGCAATGATCAGGCCTGCGTTGGGGGGTACAATTTAAGAACATCAGAAGTCTTTTATATGCATTTACATATTGTGGAATGTTTGAGTAGTTCAGCTGAAGGTATAATTGTTTACAGGTTGTTTAATACAAATTTATGGTATATTTTAAAGGTTTAAGAAGTGATGTTGGTTGAATATTTAGAAGAGAGAGTGAAATCCTCAACTGGTGGACTTGTTTTGGTGAGATTTGCCTGTACAGATATTTGGATATCTATCATTTTCTTGTTTTCCATCGTTTAGACCTCATTGTAGTTGAATAAATCTGTTAATTTGGGGATTTTATAAAATGTGGTTCATTTCACTATTGTCAGTTATTCAGAGGGGATTTGAAGGTGCATCATAAGAGCCCACACACATAGTTTAATAGTCTTAATTTTTTACCAAGTAGACAGACACCCACGCAATACATTTAGAGTACACATTAAAGTTAATATTACTATTGAGTGTAAGTAAACAAATCAATGGCCCTGTTCCCTCAGCCTGTAGAGCGGAACAGGATTACATATATAGAGAGCCTATATTAAGGCAAACTACAGATGTGTGGTGAACATGTAAGAAGCAACTCTTGTACATCCTCTGGGGCTTTTCAGCATGCGCAGGGGGGACTCTTTGCAATTCATCGGGGATTAAGAGCTCTCCTGGATGTATATGGCAGCCAAGTTGAACTGAGGCAGAGATGGATTTGCATGGCTTCAGAACAACTAAAGTTTGGATCACACAAAATCTTTATTGTGCCAAGTGAAACACCTCACAGTAGTGTTCCCAGTCAAAGTGCCTATGTAGTGTTTAAAATTCATAAGCATCTCCATCTGTCAGTTTTAGTGGAAGTTGGGATTCTATCTCAAGATGTGGGGAAACATCTCCTGAAAAAATCACTTTGGTAGAGTCTGGTAATGGAGCTTTGTAGTAAAATGAGAACAAAGCAGAGTTGGCTACAGAAATATCTCCAGTTTGTTTGAAGTGCCAGTGTGTTTCTGATTTTAAAAAACGCCCTAACTGGAACCACATTTCAGTCCCAAAGTCACTCAGGGGCAGGGAGGGTGGAGCTGACACACACACACACACACACACATATATATACACACTTGAACAAACAAAACAGATCTCTCCCGGTCAGTCGTTTCTCTAGACATTCCTGGCTGCCTTTCCATGACCCACCCTGCTCCGTCTCCCTCTGCCGCTACATGAAGCACTAGATGGAGAAGAAGAAGACGGGATTTGGCCCTGCTATTATTTTCCCATCATGTTTTCAATACCCCATTTAGCTGAAACTGTAGAGTATTGCGAGCTATAGTATGTTTTGCTGAATCTCGTGTTGTAATCTAATATGCACCATATGCAGATACTGCCACATTAAAACTGACGACGAGTCATAAAGCCTATTCAGCTATAATGATCTCAGCATCATAAATCATCATTGGACTGCTCGTGTCAGACCACGTTTGCTTTCAAAGTGACGTGTTTAAGAGAGTGTGTGTTTGTTTAGTCTCCATAAATATGGGAGAGACGCAAACAAAGACAGACAGAGCAAGGCAGAGAGTGAGAGCATGGATTGTATATGTGTGTGTGTGTGTGTGTGTGTGTGTGTGTGTGTGTCAGTCTTAACTGCCTACCGCAGCGTCCCACAGTCAGTGTTAAAGAGATTCTCCATCTTGCTTCAATTAACCGCTCACTGCTGTTTATATCACATTCCATCAATATAGGTTACGTTTTCCAGCACAGATCATCGACCCTGTTCCTCTGCTCGGTCCTAAAACCTGACTCTCAATATCCAGTGCCTGTTAAACCCACCTCACCCATCCAAGCCTTTCCCTTTTGGACCCCTACTCCATAGAAATACACCGGATCAGCACCTCATTATGACCACACCTCGGCCCAGAATAGAAGCCCACTGGCTCCATAACAAGGCTCTGTCAGGGCCCAGATATGTCACACCTACAAGTGTTTCTCACCTTGTGCTTCTTGGCAGCACTCTCTGTAGGTCACTGAAAGGTGACAATGTACAGGGAAGTTAAGGGGCATGAGCGGTGGACAGACAGGCTCACTAAATCACAGCAGTTTGTTATTGTTCTTTCCTGCCTTGCTTCCTTTTCTGGCTTTCCTTGGCTTTTTTGTGAATCTGACCTCTCATTCAGCTTGCCTGGAGCTCCTCTCATCCATTCCAAACAGGAACAACAATTCCTAAACTCTTGTAGTTCAAGTGTCCAGGTTCTGCTCTCTTCTTCTGTCTTTGTCAGCTGTAGCCCGTTACCCCACTGCCTTCTCTTGCCCTCCCTTGCATTGGTCAAACAACAGGGCCCTTGTGATAGCAAACTGAGGAAGCTACCAATAAAGGGATATATGTATTTGACTGGAGAAAGCGAAGTAGGGACGGGTGTATGTATTAAAGCCAAAGAAAGACTCATCTGGAGATGTTTAAGTTGGACAGGCCAGTTTCCGGTGTCTGGAACAGGCCCAGCATATCCTGAAACAGAAAAATCCTGCAGGAGGGGAAAGGATACACCTCCTCGTTTCTCATGTGACCTTCTACATTAAGCAAACTAAGCTGAATTTTGGGCTTGCAGCATGGTAGCAACCAAACCGTTCCAGCAAAGCACATTTAATTTAATAACATCTTTGTATTGCTTAAAGTCTGGGAAGAGTTTCAGATCATGAATTGCCTCTCTCGCATATTTCAAATATGGTGCAACTGCAGACAAACTGTATTTATCACACAGACTATCTGAAAAGTTAAGAATGAATGGTCAAGTATCTCTGATGCTGATAGCTTAGCAGAAGGTGTACTACATATGTATGCATACTGTATTTGTGCTACATGTGGCCTCACACTGTTTTCATTACACAGGGATTCATGTACTGGGATTCGTATAGAAAACAGACTAGCCAAAGCTTGCCGAGTCACTCAAATACTTTATTGACAGTAGGCTTAGCCCTTCCTTCACAGCACAGCACGCTAGTACCTATTTATGGTACCAAAAACTGGACTGATTTTGTTATATTTCCAGCTTGTGGTTTCAATGGCTGCTGCTCCAGCTGTGGAAGGTGAACACAAGTGCCCAATTTAGGTCATACAAAAAAGTCCAACGGCTGCAGTGGACTGAAGGCCAAAAATCATTCAAGCAAACCAAACCTGAGAGCAAGGAGATGTTTTGTAAGTGCAGAGAGAGAGAGAGAGAGCAAACTAGGGATGTAGAGATCTAACTTAAATTCCTGCTTGCCATTATCTATCAAAATCCACATGGTGTAAGCATACTGTATATAAAAAGAGTGTAAGCTTGGCATGTGACTGTATTGTCAAAGTAATATGTCACAAGAGGATAGGGTCTTCCAAGGGAACTCTTCATCCCTCACGAAGTGTCCTTTTCCTAAAGTACAGCTGATTTAATGAAGTAGGCAGACTGTGATCACTGCTCATTGTTATGTATCAGCAGTGCATCGCTTGTGTTAGAGGCAGACTACTGGTGTTGCTCTGCAGACACAGATGTCTGTTTGGGTTTGTAAGCACACACACACACACACGGGGAGAGAGAGAGAGAAAGGTCTGCAGTTTCTCATGGCTGTGAGCTGCCGCAGAAAATTTCCCCTCATCTCCTCCTCTCCCCGCCCCCACATCTTGCCTCCATTATTCCCGTGTTTTCGAAGCAACTCCGATGACAGCGCGAAACATAGCTGGCAAGTGAAGGCAGTCTGGAATACGGTCGTTTTCTTCCGGTCGTCCCCCTCGGTTGCTGACCGTTGGTACGGTCTCGCGCTATCCGCACGTTCGCTCACCGTTTGTGGACGGTGCCGGTAGCGAAAGGGGAGGGGGGTCGACCGGGACTAGCCCCGTGAGAAGCACTCTGCTCTCGGAAGGAGTAAAGGAAGCCAGCCTTGGAAAACGCTCCACGGTCGCCGTTAACTAGCGCCGAGTTATCTCTATCTTGAGAGGCGTAACGTTAGATATAAGATGTGACGGCTCTGTGGTGTTTAGAGGATGCAGGGAATATACAGAGAGCTGCGTCGCTTGTAATTAACGTTAACTAATGGTCACTAACATGGATGCTGATGTGCCTCCTCCCCTAGGAAAGCCGAGAAAATGGGTGTTTTTTGATGATTTTCTGGCAATAGCACGACTCGTTTCTTTCTGGGATTAATAATTCGGGGGTTTTCCCCCCTCTTCTCTCTCTTGGAGCCGGTTTTTGTGTGGGAGCCTCGCGGGGAGCGTTTGTTTGCAAGGTAACTAACATTAACTGATCTGCCGTCGCCAGCACTGACCAAGCATCACTGTCAACCGTCTGTTTGTGTGTGTGTGTATGCCTCTGTAATTTTGGTGTCAGCTCCAGCGAAATAATGAAACACTGTGAGCATGGCTGCTTAGCACAATGCTCATTTTCATCTCTTTTAATTTCACCGTTTCTGGGATGGAGGTTAGCCAAATGAAATCAGTAATGTGTCAGAAATGTGGGTGGGTTACAGACACCAGGACAAGTTGATGTGGCTAGTACCACGTGTTTCTAGACTGTGTACCTCTCACATTGTAATGTTATGCTTACAATATACATCAGAGGTCAGTGTCAAGATTCAGTGATTCTGTCATGTTAAAAAAAAACTCATCTCTTTGCAAATAATGTGAACTAGCTGGCTGAAGAGTCTCATGATGCAGCACATGAAGTTGAAATATTCCACATTTCCTATTTTGTTCAACCATGTTAATGACAAGAAGCTATTTATAGAAACTTTACTGCATTTGGATTCATGGTGTATAGAATGTCAGCAGCATGTGTCCAATACCACAAAGAGAATTTTATGACCAAAACCAATAAGCCTCTGTCTCTGCCAGATTGGGCTTGCTAATTTTAGCCTCAAGGCAGTGATTTGTTACCTTGACGTTAAGGTTTGTACTATTCCCAGGTGCCTCAAGCAGAGTGCTAGTGAGCCTGTGTGTACTTGTGAGTGTGTGTGTACACACTTTCTGCATTGCAGTTGAAAGTATTGCAGACAAGATACTAAAGTAAGATGTTTGGTCAGGATACTGTAGTCATGTCCTCTCTTCTATCACATGTCCAGGTTCAAAAAATGGAGAAAGAAGATAGGTACCTGTAAAAGGTTTTCAGAAAATAGATATACATTAACTTTGACCCCCATGACATCCCAGGGTTGTTGTATTATCTATATTTGGTTAAAATAACTTGTGTTTGCACCACTGACCTGCTGTTCAGTAGTTATGGTAGTAATTAAAATCACTATATACAGTATAAACATGTTTTTTGGAAAAGTAATGTAACTCCAAAACAGTAGGGTGGGAGATGAAAACAAAAGCCAACGTTGGAAAATGTCACTGTATGCACAGGTGCACCCAATCTAAACCCTCAAACCACAGGAGATCATTGGTGAGTGGGAGGGTAAACCAAACCCTTCAAAGTAGCTAGAAGCCACACACACAAGTAGTCATTCATCAGAGTTCACACAGGGATGAGTGTTGAGACACAACTCTGTCACTCCTCTACCTCTCGTTTCTGGTATCCTCATATCTCTGCTAAACTCTCACCTCCAACCTGCCACCCCATTGCAAGCTGGCATAACTGGTGAGAAAGTAGGTGTATGTTATAAAATGTACTCGTGTTGTGGACATGCCCACACCAAATTGCACAAGCCTCAGGTTACAGATATATATATATATATATATATATATATATATATATATATATACACACAAACCGGCGGTTACGCTTGTGCTCATGTCTATGGCTATGTTTTGGAGGGAGTTCTCATCAAATGTTTGACAATGAGGATGTATCCCCCTACTCCTCTAACATTTCTTACCCTTCCACACACACACACCAACACCACCACCCCTTCCCCCCCAGTCTCCCTCCCCATCTCCCAGATGTGAGGGAAGTGTGGGAGGAGCCAGGGGGTGTTTGTGTTCCTCAGGGTCCCCGCTTCCTGTTGAAGTGTAGAGAAACTCCACATGTGCTGAAAACACCAGCGCACACGTACACATACACGCAAACACAGCAATATGCTGAATACTCTGGAACTGTCTGTACATCTTTTCTTGAAATACTTGGCATTATTTCTGCAGTGAATTGTTAACCCTCCACGTTGTTGTCGTTTGGTTTTTATCATGCAGTAGCAAACTTTCACACAGGTCTGGAGAAACGTCCTTGCTTTGTCTGTCATGTGCAATGTTTGATCTAACTTGTGTGCATGTGGCGCATATTTCCCACAGTTAACTGTGTCATCATTGCACCTGCTTCAGTGTTTACGCTTCAACTTGGCAGACGGATATTATCAGTTTCAGCTGCTCTCAGACAAACACATCTTGAACATTGTCAGCAGGCAGCTTCACTCATTGTGATCACTGTAGTCCACTTATGGATAATAGATTTCCTGCTCAAGGAGGAATGTTAGGAATGTCCGTGAGGAAGAGAGCAGCACAGGACGTTGTCTCTATTGGCCCATTGTGTGGTTAGCTTGGCTAACCTAGTTAAGACTTCACTGAGATAACAAGCACACATGCACACTACAAGCTTGCCATATAGAAAGTCTCTCTTATTTATTGATGTGGGGATGCATCATGTTCTTGTTTGTTGTTTGGAGATTTAAGTGATTTTCTTTGTATGATTGGCAGACCCATACAAATTTCCGCTTTTGATCTGTATAACGTAGTAAAAACAAGCATATTAACAAGGCCCTTGTCTTTTTGTCTCTTTTTCTCAGATGACAGAGGGGAGGCGATGTCAGGTCCATCTCCTGGACGACAGGAAGCTGGAGCTCCTTGTACAGGTGAGTTCCACCCACCCCCTCTTTTTCCCTCTCTCCTTCTTCCCTTTCTCTTTGCAGACTCTCATTTCCTTAGAGCGAGGGAGAAGCGATGTCTGGTGTGCTGAGGGACTCAATTACTGCTGACCAAGGGAAATTTGGTCAGCAGTAGGTGACTGCGCTTTCTTGGTGCTCACCTAATCTCTCCACATACACACAAAACACACACTGGAGTGTTTGCACGACGGACCCTGCCCGATTTACCCTCCCTATAGAAGCCATGCATCCCAATACAGAGTTCAGTCCTAATGATGACCTAAACAGCAACACTTACTTCCCCTAAACTCATGCTTCACTGCTCATTCTTCATCGTCCATCCCTACTGCCCTCCCAGAATGCCTCAGCAATGTCAGAATCATCTAACAAAAAACACCAACTATCTACCTGTGTAATTGAAAATGCTTCATCTTGTCCTCCAAATGTCATGGACAAACAAAGCAGCATGCTGCCCACCTCCGCCTACTTCCAGCCTTCTGTCCTCTTAGCAAGACTTTCTGCAGTTATGACCAAAGGCAGCAGCAGCAGCACCCACAGTACATCTCTCCCTTCTTTTGGATTTAAAGGCCCTACCCTTTTCAGACAGCTAGTTGCTACTGTAGCTCTGCTCCAGTCTGCTCTCTGGTCTAGGGTTTTTGGAAGTTTTGTAAAATCACAAATTAACAAACTTTTCGTTAGGAGGGGATTAGATTAATTTATAGATTGTATGGCTCTCACTGCACAGTAACTTCTCCCTTCACTTCCACATTACAGGGTTCAACATTTTTGTTTTTTTGTTTTCAGAAATCTACTTGTCAGTTTTTACTTGCCCCTATTACAAATTGTTTTATTTATTAGCAGTTATCAAATAACAACAAGAATAAAGTTAATTGTCATTTTAATCTTTCTAAATAATAAAGTAAATTCATCTGAACAAGGACACAGTGTGTCATAGATGTAAAGCAATAAACATTCTTGGATATCAAAATTGGTTTGACAGTCTCACCTCCTTCTACCAAGAGATGGACTTTTTAACTGTGAGTAAGTGAAATTATCATAAACTTTGTCTTTACCTACTGCTATTCTGTCAGGTAGAGATGGGTATCATTAGCATTTTATTGATACTCTTCATTGGTGTTTTGTCGTTCTTTTTCTTTACTGAATAACTTTAAAAAATATATTATTTAAAAAAAGAATAATTCAGAACAGGATTAGAATTTAATAAAGAGTTAATGCTCTAAATGGGAGATGGAAACACTTTTACTGAATAAGTTTTGACGTAGAGAACATGTAACTTTGGGTAGATTAGCTGTAGCGACTTCCCCACTTGAAACACATTCCTGAGCACCTCTATCCATTTTCTCAGATCTATGTTCCTGAGGTCTTTGCGAATGTTTTAGTTTCCGGTTTGCAACCCATACTCCATGTTAATTACAGCCATGCGTAACGTCAACTTCTGACGAAACTACGCTTTGTTAGTTTGGTTTAGGATGCTCAAACCAGCTGATGGAAGCGTACCTAATTTGCAATTTCTTTTTTGCAACATTTCAGAAGTTTGCTTAAAATTTGCTTGACAGCAAGATGGAAACTTGACTTGTATCAGTCCTTCCTCCTGTCCTCTTCCTCCTCCTTCTCCCTCTGCTGCTGCTGGTTGGGAGAGGAGCGGCTGGTTTGTCTAAACCACCTGCTAAGTTTACAAGAATTTACTAAATTTTTAAGATACATGGCAAACTAAGCTAAACAGTTAGACTATACAGTTTTGTTTTAGCTCATTTGGAACAATTTGCTATTAGCCCAGCTAGCGCGCTGTGCTTGTGTAAAACATAGAGGATGTGAGACTGCGGACAGAGAAGAATAAAATACTGCTTTATACATCTGGTGCATTGATGAAGTATTGGCTTTTTACTCGTAAAGGTTTTATTGCATATTTGTCGCCTACTCGAGTAATCTCCACCACGGCCTGTCTGATCCGCTGTCTGCTGACTTTGCTCCATGTGTGTGAGTTTGTGAAGGCGCTTACGCCTGACACAGAGAACAGGGGAGAGGCTGCCGCGTGATAATAAATTACAGCAAAACAATGTTTAATTTATTTATTTTATTGCTTATTTGTTGCTATATTACTTGCCCGATGTGGCGTTTTACTTGCCTAGGGCAATCTTATTGTTGAGCTCTGCTCTTTCTTCATTGGTCATCTACCCTCTCATGGCTTCAAAGTCTGAAGTGTTTCCATTAGAAGCTCCTTCCAGTCTTCCTAAGCTCCCTCAGCTCCCTTTGGGTCCGACCATTACCTGATTCCACTTGAAAAAGGAGAGATAGACAAAAGACGGTAATTGCCCTGGAACAGGAGAAGAAGAGCAAGTGGAGAATAGAAAGACTGACAGAAATGCAGGAGGTTGAGAGTGAGAGAGAGAAAAGTGAGATGGGAGCTTAGGAATAGGTAGACAGGAGATGACACAAAAGAGATGGGAATAGAGAGGGAAAAAATGGAGGGGAGCGCCGAGGAGAGGTCTGCTGACTTTCTGATTTGATTACTCTGCCAGAACTGATCCTCTATTTCAAATTGGTACTACTTTCTGCTCTTCTTCCCACTCTCTCCATCTCTCAGACTTTCCACTTATCACTCTCCAAAGCTTCTTTTCTCATTCTGCACCTGTCTTGCCTTTACCTGGCCTTCCCTGTCTCTTTTTAACTGCAGCAGCCCCATATCTCATCCATCCAAACTCTTCAGCTCATTCTTCATCCTCTTGGCCATTAAGAAAGGAAGTAAACAAAAGCAGAGCTGAATTACAGTCATCTTTGTTTTATGGAAAGACTTTTACAGGTACTAGAAGACAAGTTGTGAGTGAGAAAAACTGTTCGGTTTACTAGACAATATACATAATGCAACAAATGGTATTTTTCTTGTTTTCCATTAGCATAAGAGAAGGCATTATTTCCCATGGCATGCGCCTCACCATGGCGGTTTGTTGCTGCAATAAGCAACATGCAGCACATTGCTTTGTGAGCTTGTGCACATACCGCAGTTGAAGTTCAAGTTAGCTGAACTTTTGTGCTGCACCTAGTGGCCAGCAAATGCAAGGTGTTTCTTATCTGGAAAACTTATTAGAGGTGCTACTAACCGTGTGGCAACAGGAGTTTATGTTATGGTGGCTCACCATTGCAAAACAACCAGGTACCAGTAGAGCAATGTCAACATGAAGTATAGCATTAACATATACTACTTCATTTACTTATCAAACAGTGTTAAAGGTTAGACGCAGGTCAAAAGTACAGTCCCTAGTTTCCCAGCGGTCAGTGGACTGCTTTCATGAAGACTCTCCTGGCTTCAGGCAATCGGTGTGTATAGGCCTTCGTAGTGGGGGTGGGTCAACATTAACACTTCAAGTGTAAAAGCCAGGATCAGAGTTAAGAATAAGAAGTTCAGAGGTATTATTTATACAATTACACTCACAGGTTTGATTTATTAATAATATGTATTCACACTCGGTTTTGACACCAGCTCTTTATCAACTAAGAGTCAAATAAAATGGATCTGACTCTTATCAGAGTAGAATTAACTCTCCATTTACTCAAATTTCACTAACACCAAAAATTTAACTCTACTCTAAACTTGCTGTGTATGCAGTATGGAAAAGTATGGAATTTTAGTAATTTTCAGGATAAGTATGGACAAAAGAAAAGAGAATATGGAAAAATATTTGTGTTTCCAGAAACAAAGTCAAATATGGTGTGTGACTGAACGCACACTCCTGTGCAGATCTGCCTCTTTGCCTGCACGTCACAACCCAACATATCTGCCCAAGTGCCCTATGCTGCATTTCAGTCAAAGTTGGAGGTTGTTTTAATGAAAACGAGTGACATAAATAGACAATACTCTTATACTGTGATCCCATCTAGCTACGTCAGTAGGTGATCTGCAAAAGTTAGTAAATGTTGTATATTTCCTAATGTTTTTAAATTTGGGGGCATTTTTAACATTTTTCTGAATAACTTTTGTGCAGAAAAGATGGCATTCAGAGATTGTTTACCATAACCAGTTACATAATAACACTGGCAACATATTTTGACATCAGTTATTATTTAAATTAATACAGGCAAATATACTTTATGTTGCCTTTTAGTTGATGGCTGCACCAATGGAAGTGCATATTGTATGAACACCAAGGGCACTGCTGAGAGAATAGTGTGTAAGAAACATCAGTTTGTCATGGTCAGCCATGTTTTTTGTTTATGTCTGCCGCCGTGTCCCTGGAATGCTTGGAGGTCAGATGTTGGAAATTTCAACTGTAAAATCCAAGTTTTACAGGAACGCAACAATAACTTAACAAATCCGGACATCCACAACCAAACCAATATCTTTAATGTAATTTAAAAAAGTTGAAACTGTATGAGTTATGTAGTCATCAAAAAAGTAAACAGACCAGACTATCCTCCCTGCGTAAGGAATCCATATATTTATGGCTTTGTTTCCATCATCGACACAGTAAACAAGCAAGGCTGTGCAAATGCTCTTCTGTTGTGTTAAGGCAAAATAATACGAGTATAGGTAGAGAGAGATGTTTGACAGTGGAACACCGTCCAACTTTCTGTGTAGGAGTGTGGACTCAACATCCAATTGTATGAGCAACAGTACCTAGCTACAATCCTCTGGCAGTTATTTGGCAACATAATAGCATACATAGTCAGAATGTTTGATTTTAAAGCTGTTTATTTACATAATAAACATCTAGCTATTTGTACTCATATGTCAAATAGTGCCTGTGGTCTTCAAAATCTACAGAGAAGTCTGGAAATTTGAGTATGGAAAAGTATGGAATTTTGAAATGGAAAATATGTACCAACTTAGGTAACAAACCATTATCCTGCTGTCTTTCTTTCCTTTGCTCTCGCTGTCTGTCCTCCCTTCTCTTTATTGGACAGATGTACAACAGACCAGTAAGTTGTTGGTAGGACCACAGAATTACTGTTATTCTTAGTCTCCCGGTCAACTACAAGACAATCATGTCCTCCATTCAATTGCAAAAATAGGATTTCTTAAAGGGAATATCATAATTTATAAACAGTGCAAACAGTTTTTTTTTTAAATGTTAGGGCAGTACTACAGTATTAAACACTGATCATTTAACAGCAGCGTGGTCAAGTTTGTCGTGCTGAGGTTTTCATTTAAGTTCCTATAGCCTGTGAAGCTGAAAGATTGGCTCTTATTCCTGTCACTGACTTGTAACATTGACCAGCTGTTTAATCCCAGAAGTGTCATTCACTTTTTCCTCTTCCCTATCCCCTTCCTCCTAACTTTGATAGTGTGTCCTCTGTGGTTTATTTATGGAGCAACGCCTCATTGGCGGGGAACTATGTGCTAGAAGGCCAAAACACCTATTGACCAAGCCGTAAAGATTGAAGCTAACTACCAAATACACCACAGGGTGAAAATATATGTCAGTCCTATAGCTATCGCTCCCTAAGGCTAGAGGGGTGTACGTTAAAGAGTGAACAGGGTATTAACTTGTATAGCAGTGTTGCTCTTCCATGTCGATGTTTATGTGAAGATCTCGACATTACTGTAATAAAGAAACACTTCAGGGTTTTACTGTAAGATGCTGAGACACACATCTGTATACAATGTATTAGTTAAAAATATTAATACATGTAGGGCATGGGGATAAAAGCCTTTTCCTTTCCCACCCTTTGACTCTTAAGGACTGCTACTGATAAATCAGTTAGCATCCCATAAATCTGACCAATCCTGAAGGCACCAAGGGCCTTGCTAGCTGTTTGCAGAGATTGGACGGTGACTTGCTGTCAGCAGGCCAAGTGAGCTACTGTGGTGTGCTTGTCACTTGTCTGGAGGTTTGCTTTAGCATGTCTCCCCCTCCTGTAATTCTTGTGCTGTTAATTACCTGTGCTGCTGAAGAGGCACAGGCTAAATGTGTATAAGTAGTAATGCTGTCTAAGCTAGCAGATAGCTTTACTGTCTGATAGATGGCTCCAGTGTGTGTTTGTGTGTGTGTGCGTGCGTGTGTGTGTGTGTGTGTGTTTAGTGTGCAATATCACTTACTATATTAGCTGTCATTCATTGTCTATATCACTATTTTGTTATCTACCACAACATTATTAAACATCCGTTTGGTATCTTTCATCTCACAGATAAGCTGTTGTGTCGGTATGTGCGCGTGCGTGTAGAGGCGGTGAGTTGTTGCTTGAAGTGAGAGCCAAACGCAATTATACTATCCACTTCAACCCATGTGTCTGCTTGGTATTCAGAACAATTTTGAGGAAAGAAGCTCAGCCTTATCTTACAGGGATCCTTCTGATCTTTTTTCATCTTCAGTCATGCACTTCTGTGTGTATCTGGGGCTCATTTGGTCTCCATATCATCTTTCCAACAGTTTACTGTATGTGTCCACGTGTCTCTGTCCCCTGCCCATTGTTTGTTATTGCTGCGGTGGCATGGATGTAGTTTAATTGATATTGTTGCCAAGGCATTTGACTGCTGTGTGGTAATGAGAGACCACCATTGTATGTGTCTCAGACGGAACCAAAACATGTATTACTGCTAATACTATAAAGACAGACTGCTTCCAGCCCTAACATTTCCACATCTAAACTGTTTTGAGCTCTTCAAAGAGATCTGGTGTTGCTCTTGTGTGTGGCTGCACTCCCATTTGGAGAAACAACAGAGCCAATCAAAGCCTTTGTTGATGGGACTACCGTTTTTTGTCAGACAGATCTGGACTTAAACATAGTCAAGGTCAGCACTTTAATCTATTAAACTACATGCAACCTTTCACGTTCTTATTCTTTGTTATGAGTGGTGAATTTATTCATTCATTGTTAATGTAATTATGCATTTGAAAGTTTTTCTCAATATTCCAACATAGCAGTCAAACACAGGAGTCTACTAGATAATTTACCAATACTGGAGGGTTGTGTAGAGACAGGGACATAGAGACCAAACTAGCTGCAGTAGCCATGTTTTCTGATTAACACTATAATCTGGTACATTTATACTTTAAGACAGAATCACACTATATGTTAGCCTCTCCTCAAGCGCTCTCTAACGCTTCTATTCTCTCCAGAGCCTTTTTGTGTTGCAGGATCACTGTAGGCATTGCGCTTATATGGGATCTAGGTCATTGGAGTTGTGTGTGTGTGTGTGCGCGTGCGTGTGTGTGTATGCTTGCTGTCTGCATGACATCACCTCCTTGTCTTTAAATAGCTCTCGGTAGCTTCTGTCACTGAAGTTGTAGTTGTGCAGCGAGTAGATAGTACAGAACCTCAGGAGGAGATTCTTAACAGTGTACACACTGTGGCACATGTAGTTCGCGGTGTGTGTATATTTGGTTGTTATTATGTTTTCCTCTTAACCTCCTCTATAGTTTATGTACACAGCACATGCATGCGTGTTGTTTATGGGCCTGTGAGTGCAGATTTGTGTGTGTGTGTGTGTGTGTGTGTGTGTGTGTGTGTGTGTGTGTGTGTGTGTGTGTGTGTGTGATGAAAATGTAGGCAGCTAGGCACACCCATGGTTAACCTCAGGGTGGGGCGTGCTGTTACTCAGGATGTCACAAAGCAGCAGCATATGGCAGCAGTCCCCGGCCTCTGCTTGGCTTTAAGATCCTCTGCATGCTCTGAGCGTTGTGATGAATGGAGGTTGTCATCACATATAGCATTTTCTACAGTATTAACTAGCTAGCAGGCTCTTATGCTAGCTGCAGCCCTCTCTCTGCAGTACAGTGGTTGAGCCCAGACCCATGACACTGCAGTACCTGCAGAGGTTTGGGTAGAGAGGGGCGGAAAGGAGAGAGGGAGGGAGGGGAAGGGCAGGATACCTGCACTGTCAGCAACATCCACAATCTCCATCCATCTTTCTCTCCCTCTCTCTCTCCCTCTCTCTCATTTATTTCCTCCTCCCTCGCTCTTTTCCTCTTTTCCCCAGTGTTTGTCAAAATGCTTAGTCATTGCAGTAAATCAATAGCTGATAGAATACATTAACATAAAGCTCTACCACACTTGCTCCTACAGTGTGATGAACTACTACACTCACACACAAGGCAAGTTTTAACTAATAAATAAAACCATACGGAGAGCAATACTAATATTTCTGTCTCCCTGCAGCCCAAGCTGATGGCCAAGGACTTGCTGGACCTTGTGGCCTCCCACTTCAACCTCAAGGAGAAGGAGTACTTTGGAATTGCATACACAGATGAAACGTGAGTCACATTCAAGTAGTAATGTCGTTGAAAACTACAGTGCACATGTTCTGTAACCCAGGACTGCCTTTTCAATGCATCTTGTTTGTTGGTCAGTGCAACCAAATAGTCAAAGTCAGTATCACATTTCAGGTGCCACCTGTGGCGTTGGTAAACAAAGCAAAAAGGCCACTAGAGTAGAATGTATGTGAACATGTTTCTATGTTTCTTTAGTCTTAGAAAACCAGTAAACTTCTTGGTAGCTTGTAATTAATGACACAATCGTCATTAATGACAAAGGTAGAAAGCTGAAATTGAGGATTCTCTGTCAAGTTTTCAGCATAATGTGTAGACATTTAAATGATTTCTGTTTTGGTTTTATTTATTTATTTTTATTTAACCTTTATTTAACCAGGGGAAAAGACCCATAAGATAAAATCTCTTTTCAAGGGCGCTCTGGCCAAGAAATCTGACCGTACAAATGTAAAACAACAATACAAAATACAATCAAAACATTTACTTTGTATTACTATAAGCATTGCTTTCAATGTGTTATACTTGTCTTGTCCAAGACCTGTTATGCAAAACAGTATTTTGTTTCATTTCATTAAGCACAGAAATACTACTGTACCCACTCAAACCTTTCTAGCATTAATAATGAAGTCTAAAAACAAAAGCTATTGTCAAATATTTTAGCAAGATGCTGCACCATGTATTAAAACGCCATTATGGAAACTATCACTATCAGTTGCGAGTACATTGTTTGAATATTAAATATGGTTGCAGAATATTGCAGTAAAATGTGGTTGTAATGAATTTCCAGTGTCCTTTAATGTATTTAACTGTGTTCTGTGTAGGCTTATTTAGGTATAAAATGGCTCTTAGATTTAAGAAAGTTCACATTTAACTTTAACTTAACCAAAATAGTCAAGGCTGCCTTCAGTCTGGTCAAAATAACATAACCATGATCATCATGAATGTGACACTGAGTCATAAACTGATGTACGATAAGATTCCTAGTTATGAATGTTTCCACTGTTATGATGAGGCCTTGCTCTGAGCTAGCAAAATATCACAAGTCCATGTCTGCCAGAAGGCTTTCTACAATGACTGCACTTTGAAATGCAAAATTGACATTCAAATGTGTTTTATTGCGTTTGGTGACCTAGAAAGACAGAAGCACCGTAGCATCAACCAGAACTAGTCATGCAAACATAAACATGATTTACATACAGCCAAACATTGCCTTTGGTTTCTCTCTTTTTTTTTTGTTTTATCTGATGCACCCACTATTGTCAGGAAAGACTGGCCTCTACTCTGTGGCATTTTTACAGCTGTGATACTTTAGCCAGTTTCAGTCCAGCAAAGCAATATCAGCTTTGCAGTCTTAGTCCCCCAGGACTAATTCTGTGATGTGTAGATTTGTTGCGTGTGCCTGGGGAGAGCTGACGCCTCAGCTCTGACCGCTCGGTGGTCAGAAAGGCTGTGTGGTCGCGGGGGAGGGGGAGTGGAGAGATCGAGAGACAGAGACAGAAGGAGGGAGAGTTGGAGAGAGATGTTGCTCAGTTGCTCAGGAGACCATGCAGGGTTACCAGGGTGACAAGCTGTCTCTGCAGTTTTTCAGAGAGGGCGCGAGAAAAGAGATAGCGAGAGAAACGAGAGGCTGGGGGGGGGGATTGGGGGAGAACAGAAGGGGAGAAATGGTAACAGGAAAACAAAATTCGGGAGGCTTAAGGAGAAAGCGTTCATTGTCGTGAGATGACGTTTTTGTGTATCATTGTTAGATATTCACACATGTTTGAATGATAGCAATGATTGGTTGTTTTGTCTCATCAGGGGCCATTTTAGTTGGCTGCAGTTGGACCGCAGGGTATTAGAACACGAGTTCCCCAAGAAGTCTGGTCCCATCATCCTCTACTTCTGTGTCAGGTGAGTCTTTCTTCATTAACACACAAACTTACACTCGCCATGGTCTCTGATTAAAGATGGTGTTTGAATGTGTGTGGGAGGGAGAAAGAAAAATAAAAGAAAAATGTGTATGTTGTTGTTTTTTGTACACACATGCATTCATGTGGTAATAGGAACAGTTTAACGAGGTTAGTTATGACAGGCCCCCATGAAATTGCTTTTGACCCCAGTGTTTAACTCCTGCCATGGGCCTCTCAGCCAATCATGAGCCTCTGAGACCTCATCAGTACGCACTGCATGCAAATCCCATCAAATAGCTTTGCAGAGACTGCAAAGTGCCATACTCCAAATAAGATGGCAGAATGCTTTCTCCATAGGGAAAGAAGCCTTAGAATTTCTTCTCTATGTTAGTACTATACATGTAGAAGCAGTTTGACAAGAGCCGTTGCTGACTCTTTGGTAAAAGGTTCACTTGTCAATGTAATGATAAAAAAGTGAGAAAATATTCTGATACTTGACTCAAACTGTGATGAGGCATGTGCCCTTGCAGTGTTCTCTTCGTGCTGTATTAGGGTCATCTCCTCAGTTAAAGCCAACTCTTCTTTGACCTGCTGTTACAGGGTTATGAAATCACCCTACAATCCCACTTTCCTCTTTCAGCCCTTTGTACTTCTCACACAATGGCCCCACTCATACATAAAACACTCCTGACTCATAAACAGGCACTGGATCATGTGTGTATATGTGACGGAAATACAAAGTGGATCTGTTTGCGTGTATGTGGGTGTTTTATCCTCAGTAGGCAAATAAAAAAAGAAAGGAAAAGGCACCTGACATGAGAGCTCTCTTACCCTCACAGCCCTCCCAACCCACTCTCTGCCCAAAAAACAAAAACTCACACATATGCACAAGTGAAAGCCTGAAAGGGAAAGCCAAGGCTTTGTTTTGGGTCCTTGGGTGTTCTCTGTCCCTGACATATCTCAGTGATGTCATAAACACCCCAGGGACTGAGCCTTGGTTAGCAACGTACATAGTAACGTAACACACAGTAGCACATTAACTCTGCTAAACAATGTCATTGAGTAGTCACTTCCAGGTTGACATTTACTACACAAGTCATAACACAATGAGGTGACTGTATAGCAAATTCATATTCTTACCACATAGACCTATTGTTCACCGTATTTAGTGAACAATGGTATCATTGTACAATGTATCAAAAGCTGTGCATAGTACGATTGATTGCTCTTGCTGCTGTTTTGGTCACTTCTATTTCAGTTAAGTTGGTTAGATATTCATGTTTACCACCGATCTGTATCTTAGAGCTTGGGTTGGGCAATAAAACAACACAACAACAACAACAACAACAACAACAACAACAATAATAATAAAATAACCAATGTTTATTACATTTTCAATAAATCTTTGATTTAATTCACTTGAATCATGAACGAATTAGCAGTTAATTTTTCCATTAGAATATTAAGTCTGGTTTCTTCAACTTTCACCCAAGAGCAAAAGTCAGCCTTTAAACTTGAAAGATATAATTATTTGACATTTATCGTGATAATTATCAATGTCGAATGATTAGAATTTTTTTCACCTGATAACATTTGTGTCCAGCCTTACTTAGAACCATATAATACAACAGTGTCTGTGGTGGACATGGCGGGGCATTCAGGGTGAGGGTCACTGTGTGTATTTAGACAGACTAATAGGTGTTTGAGGTGTGTAGTGGTGCTGTGACATTGTGAACTTTGACGCCATTGTGAGGCTTCTCTCCTGCCATTCAGTCCAATCAGTCTCTCCAAACTACTACAGCCCCCCTTAGCACACACACTCTATTTCTTAGACACATGTACGCACACACATGCAGATTCAGGACTAAACTATCAGCCCAAATGTCAAGCCTGAATGCATTATCAATCTGAGCATATTGTTTTCATTAGCATAATATAAGCTTTTGTGTGTGTGTGTGGGGGGGGGGGGTCCTGTACATTATGTATTTGCATGCTTGTGCGGTGTTTGTGTGATGTGTGTGTTCCTAATAAATGCTAGGCAGATGCCCGCCTCCTGCTGATTCAGTGGGTGCCCTTTTGGATGCTTGCTGCTGTGCTGGCAGTGTGTGGATGTCTCATCATCAGTGAGGCTTTAATTAAATGTTCACACTGAATATTGACAAGGCTCCTCTCATTCTCTCTTGCAGCTCAATGGGTCATGCGATTTAAGCCCACCAATATTGATCCTCCTACAATCCCTCTCACTCAATACCTATACACTCATACATACACAGATGGACACATTCATTCACGTGTGTTCATATGGACATGTACTTAGATAACACTTGTAGGGGTACACTAAATTATGTACTGAGGTTGTTCAATATGTAATATTTAGATTTTTGACCAGAGAAGAGGTAACAATGAGTAGCTTCTTAGCATACCATCATAGCTCCCCTCTGGCTCTGCATGCATTCATGAGCTAAATTTAGACTGCGTTATTATGTTAGTTCTCTCCTCACCACTCTGCCAGAATTGGGTTACTGTGCTTCTCTCTCCAGTATGTGAGTGTGTGTCTCTGTGTGTATACGTACTGTGTGTGTGTGTGTGTGTGTGTGTGTGTGTGTGTGTGTGTGTGTGTGTGTGTGTGTGTGTGTGTGTGTGTGTGTGTGTGTAATCACTACACACTGCTGATGATGCAGAGAGGGAGACAATGTGTGAAGTGCATCATGTGCACATTCAATCCGTGTGTGTGTTTGTGTGTGCGTTCAGATTGTGGAATGTGCTCACACTCACAAACTAATAATGGATCATTGCCAGCCACCATGGTGAGAGAGAGAATTGGTTTAAGGGGAAGTGAAAAGACATTGGTACACAGGGTCAGCCTTTGGTATGGTCTGCCCTCCTCTGGTCATTTTGGTCATTGCACCATTTCTGTCACATCTGCGTATGCCACTGCGCATGTTTTACTTGTTCTCCTACATTTGTGTGTTATTTTTGTTTCTGAAGCAGGTACATAATAAATCTTACTGGTGTTTTTTATGAGATCGATGGTCAATGTGTGTCCTTGTTGCCTTTGCTGTTGCAAATGTATTGAAGCCTTTCCTTCTGTGTTTTTCAGGTTCTACATAGAGAGTATATCCTACCTGAAGGACAACGCCACTATTGAGCTGTTTTTCCTTAATGCCAAGTCCATCATCTATAAGGTGAACTCATTGATTTGTTGCCATAATGCATATTCCTAATACTGTTTCCTTTTGATGATGAAGGGTGTATGTATCCTGAAAGGCTTTACTGTCTTATGTCTGGTAGGAATACTCTGTAATTTCAAAAACCAAGTCACAAGATTTTTGCTTAAAAAAAGTGGAGGTGTTCAGTGGTTGGAGTTATGCAGAGTATGTTGTTAGAAGCATGTCACTTCATTAGTTCTAAATGAAGAGACGCTACAAGAGGCCGGCTTAGACCTCGGTGCGCCACACTGATTTGGTGAAGCAGAAAATGTGAACCATTTGCATCAGCTGTTACCCATCATGTTATGTGCTGCACCACATTCCAGCAACTAGCGAATAATTTGACACATTTACTGCCATCTGTCAGTGTTTAAGCACATTAATTTCAGCTGTTCAAATAAACACTGACAGCAAGTTGCCCAAAAAGAAAATTGCAACCGGCAGAAAGCGCTTAAAATTATTTAGTAATTATATAAAAGTATATTTTGTACATTTGGTGACTGTCCCACTCAGGGAAGACGGTTTGTGTGTTTGCCCTACAGTTACCAACTCACTTCTTTTATCATTAGTCTATCTGCTGCCTCTGTCACATGGATATACTGTCGGCTGGTGTGAGGTACATGCAGTGTTACCAGTGGCAAGCAGTTATTTGTCATGTCCAGAAGAGGGTGCATGTGGCCTGAAGGAAAATAATGGGGCAAAAACACCACAGTGAGAAAGCCCTGTAGAAAAATGTGATGATGTCATAACATTCTGTACTGACAGTGGTAGCTTCATTAAATCTGGTAAATTTAAATATTGTGTATCATCTGTGAATGAACATAAAGCCAACTCCTCTTACCTGTATTGTTTGAGTTTTATAATGAGGAAAAAGTTAAATGTATGTTCAGTATAGTGCCTCATACACCGGTTTATTATGAGGGGTTTAAACATGTGCCTATAGTAAAGAAAATCTAACGCGGAGGTTTTAGGTTGTGTAGTTTAAGTGTAGTTGTACAGACTCTCAGTTCAAGCCCAGTCTGTCTTACTGTACTGTGGCCATTAGGGTGACACTGAAACTTGAAAAGGCAGTGACTATGTAGCCAAACAGTCAGGAAGAGACTGTTCTACAAACACAAGGTTTCTGATTCAGTCCTACCAGTAGCTCTGTTAAGATGTCTTTGAAGAAGATATCTGATGCCTATCTGTTAATTTATAACAAGTTGCCCTGATAAGAATGTCATCTTAACATGAGTGTTAAGTACAAATGATCTCCTTAGCAGCTTCAGCGGTAGATGACCCTGACGACCCCATGGAGGGAGAGAAGCAAAAAGAGAGCAAGAAAAGAAATATCACATACTGCAGCAATTTTAGATAAGATGTACACATTAGATTCTGCATTCAATGTGTATATAAGTAGTGACAAACATGTTCTGCTGTGCCGTGGGAACACATAAAGTACAATAACATACAGTATATGACGATTTGTAGCCACACTGGGTGGTACACCAAGGGTGGGTTTGTTCTGTCTAGTGTTTTATCCTGGCTGTGTGATCTCCCAACCAATTAAGAGGTGGATTGTAAGGCGAACATTCCTGGCATACTTGACCCACTACTCACTGCCCACTCACCCTTATCCTTCTCCCCCACAATGCATACATAGTATCGCATGTATATGTGTATATAACACTAATCATCATGCAGTTAAAGAAACATTTTCAGTTCAGTCCAATTTCACTCTCACACAGAGAAATTAAATCACCCATGCTTGCACTGCTCTGCCTCCTTCCTGCTACATGTCCCCTCTTTCTAATCCCCCAATCCCTGTACCTTTGCCCCAGGAATGTCCTTGTGTAATCAGTAACCAGTAACTCCATGCCTAGCCTCTCTCCCAACCCCCTTCACTTTGCCTCTAATCTCTGTGCTCCATCCACATGAAGAGGTCATGAAATTAGAGAAGGGAAAGAGGAAAAATGGAGGGGAGCAGTAGGGAGATGAAAGGATCTACTGACCCATCTTAGATAAATGGGTGATGATCATTTACTCCAAACATTGGCACAGTGTGTGGTTTATTTATTTAATTGCTTCCAGCAGTAGGAGAACGTGCCACTCATGGCTGCTGTCCTCTTCTCTCATTTCTTTTCTTCTTGCAGGAGCTTATCGAAGTGGACAGTGATGTTGTGTTTGAATTGGCTTCCTATATTCTACAAGTAAGAGAAAGTTTATTTGCGTGTTATGTGTGAGTGTAGATGTCTGTTTGGATATCTGTTTTTCAGCGTTAGCACATGGTGCCCAACACAACTAGTTATTACAGGGGGCTGTTGCTCTGCAATGAAACTGTTCTGAAGCAGTTTGAGGTTTTCTTCCAAAATGTCTCCACAAGCCTTTGATCCAAATTGACAATGATTAAACTCACATTATCTACTGTAGTCATAATTGGTGATGATTAAACTCACATTATCTAATGCAGTCATCAATCTGTCAGTAATCTGCAGTGACGCTGGGAGGTTTTAAATCCTGAAAACCTCAACTGTCTTTGTTGGTTGCAAGATTCTTGGCTATCAGCAAAAGTTCTTGGTGTCAGTCAGTGCTAATATAACACAGAGCAGCAGGGAAACTCTTTCACTTCACAAATTCTCCTCAACTCCAGCCCTTTCTCTCTCCTATCCTTCTCTCAGAGTAGGTCAGTCCATTAGCCGTGATGCTGCTAGGTCATGTTACACATCGACTGGGCTGTGTGTGTGTGTGTGTGTGTGTGTGTGTGTGTGTGTGTGTGTGTGTGTGTGTGTGTGTGTGTGTGTGTGTGTGTGTGTGTGTGTGTGTGTGCGTGCGCCCTTTATGCAGGTGCAGATGTACAGTATCAGGTGTCTGCTCTGTAGGCCTTCAGAGGTTTCCCTCCAGATGGAGGTTTCATGTTTCTCTCTGATTCCAGCAGAGCAGGCCTGACTGCATCTTCACCTATGCAAACAGAACATAAACACACATTTTATGGTCAGTGCTCACAGATCCATATACATAAACTGTCCTTTCTTTGCTCACCACTTTTCTCTTTCCCTTTCTGTTCCACAGGAGGCTAAAGGCGATTTCACCAGGTAAGAACACTAGCTCAAAACATTAGGAATGCCATTTGTTCGATATTAGCGTCTGAAGAAAAAAGTGAACTAACACTCTACTTCACCATTTTTTAAATCATATATTCTGTCTCATCTTCTAAGTATCTTCCCAAGTGACAAGGGGTTTATAATACTGATTCAGAAGGGGGATAGTGGGACAATAAAAGTGATATTAGTGATCTGAGGTTCATCACTGACATCTTTGTTTCTAAGCTTGATTGACATCCCTCCCTCCTTCTTTCATGCCGTCCCTGTTCCACATTAGTTCACTCTTTTCAGTGTGTGTGTGTGTGTGTGTGTGTCACTATGTGTGTGTAAAGAAAGACGAAACCATTATGAATTAAAAGATTTCCTTATATATCACCAGAACCTGTAAAAAAACCCAACTTTATTCTAAACAGAATCATCAGTCTTTTAACTCACAGCTATGGAGCTATAGAGCTTTCCAGTCAAACATGTTTCACATGAGCTGTGTTCCACATGTGGCTCTTCACATATACTTCTACGTTGGCCTAAATGTATATCATCCCTCATCCCTTTTTTGTAGCAGAGAAAACAGACTACAGCATCCATCACCTCTGACCTCACTTCCGCCGGTGAAAGGAGTAAATAAACGCAGTATCCTGCAGCAAGCTGGAATGTGACACACTCTGGAGACATTCCTTTTACCCTTCTCCCCCTGTCCTTAACCCTTCCTCCTACACACTCCCTTATTTAAAAGCTCTATAGACCCTGCCCTCTACATATGTCTTCATAACCACACAGTATACACTCTTTTTATTGGTTTTTCTCCTGTGCCTCCAGAAATACCCATTATGACCAGTAAGGTATAATTTTTCTAAACTAAATGTATAAAATAATTTGCCTTTGTCAAATTCAAATGTATCAGTTCAAAGAGCTTTATTGAACCGAGTGATTTTCTTGATGTTGGTTCAATAAGCTATATGAGTGTTATTGTGTTTTGCCTTCTTTCAATAATTTACAGGTATTTAAAAAAATATCTTGCAACAAGTGAATCTGCGTAGTAAACAAGTTGACTTTCTGTATTCATTTCAAATGATTTAAAGAAAAAACACGATTTTAAGACAACTTGTGAAGGTGAACATGTCACGATGCCATGGTGCACCCGCAGACAAGAACTTGTTCAAATTGAGCTCTTGCCTGCTCTTTCATCATGCCCAATGCCGAAGTTGTGCACAAAACCACATATACTTAATGAGTAGCTACTTGAATGGATATCAACCAATCCAGAGACACAGCTGTATTCACACATGGGATGGGATCTCTTCCAGGACTTTAGCTCATAGGTTGTCATGTTCTCAGGGCTTTCCCCAATCCTCTGGGGCCTTGGCGGAGGCTGGAGAGAGGCTAGGGGATTAGAGTGGGGTATTAAGATCTCCTGCCACTGGAGGTCTGAAAACTGAATTGGGTGCCAAGTCTCTTTGACTCTCTGTGTGGTTCCGTCTCATTAACTATATTTGTCTTTTGTCTTTCCCTCCTCCATCCCTGTTTTTATTTCCTTTTATCTTTATTTATTTATCTTAAGTGTTTCTGTCTGTGTTTCTTTGCCTCTTTTCTCTCATGTTTCTAACTGCCATTGTCTCTGCAGCTGTTCTTCTGTCCTGAGATAGACACTGCCCAGTTTCTGAAATAGAGAGCATTTAAGCCCTCAACATTCATTCCTCTCTCTTGACTAAACCTTTCCCACCGTTAACATTTCATTTCTAAGACGGTTCTGGGAAATATTCCCTTTTGCTTGAACTTGTTGCGCTAAATATTTTAGGTGTTCCTTTTTGTGCCATTCAGTGGCGTTGCCTAGTCAGTTTTTGAATGAAAGGCCTACAGCAGAGAATGATTGTTCTTGCAGAAGAAGTGTTGACCATGTCTTGTGGTTTCTCCCTCCCAGTAATGATGCAACCAGGTCTGACCTGAAAAAGCTGCCTGCTCTGCCCACCCAGGCCCTAAAGGAGCACCCATCTCTGGCCTACTGGTGAGAGACTAGTCAATTAACCAGAAAACCACCACACGATTGCACAAGCTCTCATTTTCCCCTTCATAATAATTTTCCTTTTTTCTCCTTATTGTACTGTCCTACAGTGAGGAGCGGGTCATAGAGCATTACAAGAAACTCAATGGGCAGTCCAGAGGACAAGCTATTGTAAAGTAAGTGTGTGTACGTCTCTCTGATTATGTTTGTCCAACTGTATAGAAGACTGTAACTCTCTGTAACCCTTACATGTCTGTCTTTCTGCTCCTCACAGTTATATGAGCATTGTAGAGTCTCTGCCCACATATGGAGTACATTACTATGCTGTAAAGGTACAGTTTTACTACTCTGCCTTGTATTCTTTTCACACACACGCACCACACACATTTTTGTTAACTGTGGACGTGCAAGCAGCCAGTTTAAAATTTGGAGATAAGATGGAGCTTAAAGCTATTTGTACATTGCATTCCTGTCTTTGTCTCTCTCTATCTCTTTCTCTCTGTTAATCCCGTACACATGCACAGCCTTCCTTAAGGTTTTTGTATTTTGCTGTTGTTGTTGTTGGGTGTTTAAGGACAAGCAGGGGATCCCATGGTGGTTGGGTCTGAGCTATAAAGGCATCTTTCAGTATGACCACCAGGACAAAGTCAAACCCAGAAAGGTGAGATGTTGCTCTGTCTGATCTCTCTGCACCACAAACAGCCCTCTGCACAGCCTTTAACCCCTCATTCAATGAGCTTTAAAACAGTAATTGCTATAATTACCAAAAACACACCATTCTTCCCCTGTGAAAAATATATGACTTCAAAACTATCTTTAATTTTTGGAACCTAATTCATTCATACTCTAATGGAGTGCTTCTTTAGAAGGAAATATATTCTCTGTCCTTCTGTGTTTGTTTTCACAGTCACCACTGTCCCATTTTTTTCCACGCAGTGAGTGAGGATATTGTGTTTGGAGAGAGCAGTAACAATGCTGTACAAATACTACTGTCTGGAGACATTCGGTCTTGGAATGTTTTGCATCCTGTCCTGCTTTTATTTCTGCCCTTCTGTGAATGGCGTCCTCCTCCCAGTCAGTGCACCCATTGGGTCGTCTGTGAAAGCCTTTCTTATCTTACCTCTGACCCCCAGTCCTGTTAAGGGCCTTGATCTCTGGCATTCAGCCATGTCTCATAGGGTGTTAATGGGGTTAACAGCATCCCCGCATACTTACCCACCACCATGACACTCACAAACACACACACACAGGAATTGGACTGAACTCTGAACTCACAATCCTGATGAATACTTCCTGTCTGCCTCAGCCTTCCTGTTTGCCACTAACATTGTGTTCTGTATGTGTCTTGATTAGTGCATTCCAGTCCAAAAGACTATTTCACCACTGAGCCCCATTCTTGCCTCATTCCCAAGTACTCCAAATATTGTAGCTGCTTAGGTGTTCACCATGGTGATGGAAAAAATGCAGTCCACTTGCAGTGCAATCCACTTTATCTCACATCGATATCACTGACACACACCGAAAACATGCTGGGAAACCTGTGGAAAGGTCACAGACTGTGTTTTGTCCTACAAAATGTATATACATGTTGGTTGACAGAGTGAGAAATGGCAAGTCATAGCTTTCTCGAAGTTAAATGCCACAAGAAAGAAGAAGGTATTTTAGAGAGAGATGGAGGGAAGAAAGAGTTAATAGCATTCCCACACAAGATACTTATCAAACATTCAGCTGCCATAGCAACAGTCAGTGTGAGTCATTGGTCCGTTAAGCTCCAGTACTGACCTCCTCACTTTCTTCCCCTCTCTCTGTGTGTGCACACATTTGGAAGCAGGAAAGAATAAGACGGGGCCTCCTCACCGCCCAAGTGTGATTGTAGTCTGAGGAGCTTGACCCAAAAGAGATTTGTGGACCGCATGTCTTGTTAATGGAACATCACAAGACTGATTAAATCCCAGTGTATACACTTTTTTTTCAGTAATAGGGCAGACAAAAGAGGGTGGGTGGTGCTTCTCTCCAAAGAGTTTCACAGGAACAGACACTCAGAGGTCACAAGGAGCTTTCCATATGTTATGGTAGTATTGAGAGTCATCACTATTTCAACATACCCGCGGAAGAGCAGTTGATTTGGTGATTAGTCAATCAGCCAGCCAGTCCAGTACCAGTAACCACTGACTCAGAGTGCACGCACTCATAAGTAGCTTGACGCTGCTGAAGTTTTCAGTCCTGTGAATCAGTGAGGTAGAGGCAGAGCACTAATTATGAGACTTTATTATTATTCATTAATAAGCAACTAAGCAACTTCAAGTGGTTCTGTATAATAGGTGTGTGAATGTACCGGAGGCAGTTGTGTTTAATTAGTTAGTCTTTTTATGAGGAGAGATCCTGCTGTTTCTAAATGCAGACCATCTACCGCACCCTCCACGTTTATTTGAGGATGTTAAAATACTTTTCCTGCTTTGCTCACCGCAGGCCACATGCATACACACATACAGTACACACAGATATGGGTTTACAACTGAACCACACACCGTACTGATGCCTCATTAGTGTGCTCTGAATCATTTAGGCAGAGATTATAGGGTCTATGTGTTGACTGACTACCTGGCTGACAGACTTAAAGCTAACATAGAAAGGCTCCTGTCAACTCTGTGTACACATCACAGGAAGGTTGAATCAAACACAGCTAACTATGGTTTAAATTCACGTCATCTCACGAACATTTCACTGCATATTGCTGTTTCTTTCTGCAGTGGATTGAGAATATCCACCCACTGACTTTAGTGAGCTTCTGTCTGTGTCTCATTAGAGCAAATAGGCACAACACGGCCTGTTCTGATTAGTTTACCATAAATGTCATCCCTCCAAAACACAAACAACCAAAACACAAGCAACAGGAAGTGCCCCCAGAGTGTATCTGCATCTCCATGACAACTGGTGGATATAGTATTGCACGCCAGAGCCCATCCCATGGGTGAAATAATAGTCTTTAAGACCCTCGGGTCCAGTTCTAGAAAAGAAAAATATCTGGCCTCACTACAGTTATACCGGCCTATGCTATTTAAACTTTCTATTCTTCCCGTAATCCCCAGGGGAGTCCGCTGCACCAAAGGAAGGCCTTTACACTCTATCAGATCTGACCTTTTCATCTGTAATGGATGTGTGCTAGGGAGCACAGACATTATTATGAGACCGACGTGGGGTCTGTGCACATGAGCACCCAGTTGTTCATGAATAATGACCAGTCACTTCCTCTGCTTGTGTGTCCTGCCATTGTGTGCGAGTGTTTTACAGTCAAAAGGAAGAGGATTTACAGCACATGCACGCCACACCCTCATCCTAAGAACAGAAGCACCCAACGGTGTTGAGTTCCTAAGAAAGAACCTGTCAGCCATGTTTTTATCAGATACAGTGCTATTCACTGTTGTATCAGAATGACTACAAAGGTTTTTGTTACCACAATGGGCTTATGTATCTGGTGCACTTTTTGATGTCTAATTTTAAACTGACTTAATTGCACCTTGTTGTAGAGCTTGTGACTGCTGTTTAAATACTCCGGATGTATGAACACTATTTGCACACAACGTATCCAGAAACATAAAAGTCTACTTCCAAAATTGCAGCATCTCTCTCCTGCTGATGGAGAGGACGGCTTTAGTGGTCTCGTGTCTGAACACAGTTACAAACACTTATATTATCTCCTCAGCTCAGGCCCATATGTAGCCAACACACACACACACACACACACACACACACAGTCACTCACTATCTACCCTGCCCGCTATATTTAGCACCATGCTACATTAGCACTTCACACTCCATTGAAAGTGTACGGTACAGCAACAGTTTTGATAAGAGCGCCGATTTTCTTTCCTCACACTCGTGCACGCACATACACACACATACAGTGCATCAAAACATACATAAGGTTGTTTACATACATATTTCTCCACCTCCTCCCCTTTCCTCCCTCTCATCGCTCTGTCCATTGTTTTCCCAGGCTGTTAAAATTCCTGGGCTGTGACCTGTTCCTCCCTTAGCTCCCTTTCTCCTTTTTCCTCCCTTATCCTGTCATAGCTGGGTCTTCTGCTGTACTTTGTTTCTTTTCTCCTGTTTGTCATTTCTTGCTGCTTAGTTTTACTTTCAAGGTGTGTGTGTGTGTGTGTGTGTGTGTGTGTGTGTGTGTGTGTGTGTGTGTGTGTGTGTGTGTGTGTGTGTGTGTGTGTGTGTGTGTGTGTGTGTGTGTGCGCTCATGTCTACTCCAGCTGATAGATGCCCACACTCTACTCTTTCTCTAACAAGAAACAGACTCAGACTTTGTGTGTGAGTGTGAGTGTGTGTGGGCACGCATACAGAGGTCTGACTAAACAAAGCAAAGGCACTTCAATTGCTGGGGCCGCAGAAAGCCTCTTTCCCCCTTCATCACTCCTCCCCTGACCCCTCGTTACACACACAACCACACACACACTCGTGCACGCACACACACCTCCCAACCACAGAGCCCAGAGCAGGAAGCACAGTCCCTGAGGGAGGGAGGAGGGGTCAGGAGGAGGGGAGGCATAAACGCCCCCTCCCTCCTCAATGCTCCTAGCAAATCTACAGGAGAGGAGGAAACTTAACATTACACACACTTTCTCTCAAGCAATACACACATGCCTGCAGATGGTGAACACCCGCCAACTCATAACTTTCTGTTCCCCTTGCGTCTGGGAGGATTTAAGATACACACATGCTGTGGAGTACGTCTTGGGTTTAACTTTCTCGCCCAGCTGGCTTTGGCTGCATTTAAAGAGGAGCTGATGGTTCGTAAAGGGCACGGAAAAGAGGGGGGAAAAAAGAAAAGCCGAGCAGAGGAAAGAAAGCCCCCTCCCTCTCACACCACGCTGTCTTTCTCCAGAGTGAGGTCATCCAGCGAAGGGATCCGCTGTGGACAGACCGCCTGGTCTGGACCTGATCAGAGAGCCCCAGACTAGGTTCTCCCTCCTCCACCTCCTTCTCTGTTCCTAACTCCTCCTCTTTGTCAGCTTCTTTTTATTTTTTTTTCTCCTCCTCCGTATTATGCATTGCATTTTCTCTCAAAACAAATTGGAACATACAGAAAAGAGAACAGAGGATTTGGCTGAAGGCTGTGTGGATTGAATGTGAAACATGCTTTTTGTGTGAGCAGCGCTGAAGAGAGTGTGTGTTTCTCCTGAACTTCAGGTGTTCCAATGGCGTCAGTTGGAGAACCTCTACTTCAGAGAAAAGAAGTTTTCAGTGGAAGTTCATGACCCCAGGAGGTAAATTTATATCACAAATATAAGGCTGTGTGAACTTGCTACTGTGCTCTTGTTGAAACAATTTATCTGTGGGGGTTTGTTACATTATAGACTCAGCTCTTCATTGATTGGATGGTCATTATCTCATACCAGTTGTACTTTAGAGATTGAATGATGAACTTTCTCCAGCTAGTATATGAAAAGTGATAGAAATTTCCCTCAGTTGTGGACACCTTCCAGCAATGTAAATTACCACTGTGCCATATGTGAATGTGTTAAGATACAAACTACATACACTGCAGTACAGGAAGGGAGAGATTGAAATCTAATTCAGTAATGGTTGCAGCATATGTCTTGGCAATTGAGCAAAATATTGGGGATGTCCCGGTGGAGCCCGACACAGATTAATAGGCTGATTAGTAACACACTTGTGTAGTCTCATGATGCATAAACACATGTGCTCTTTCACACACACACACATATACACACAGGGCAAAGCCTTGTTAGTTGGCCACAGAAGGATAGATGACTGATAGCTGTTTTGCGGAGGAAGTGACCTCTCTTGTGTTTATTTAACATTTAACATGGCTATATATGTGGAGTGTTATTCTACAGACGCGGGGAGGGAGGGAATGGGAGAAAAAGAGACAGACAGGGTGAAAGAAAGAGCAGTGGTGTTTTCTTTAAAGGAAGCTGTCATTAGGGTGAGCTGGGCTGTTGCTCAGCTACAGATGTGTGTTTAAATAAGGATGAGTAAACAATGAGGAACGACGTGTGTGGCTTTGCAAAAGAATATCTCTATCAGGAATATTTTTCTCCTTAACAGCAGCAGTAGCAATTGCGTTAGTCATGGTGGGGATGTGTTCACTGTTAATGTAAATATGTAGCCAATATATATTCAGTGTATATAAGGAGGCCTTGTGTCCGCTCCTACTGTAGGGCGTCGGTGACGAGAAGGACATTTGGTCACAGTGGCATCGCTGTGCATACGTGGTACGCCTGTCCTGCCCTCATCAAGTCCATCTGGGCCATGGCCATCAGCCAACACCAGTTCTACCTGGACCGCAAACAGAGCAAGGTCAGTCAGGCCCTCCAGATACGCACTCACACCACAGACAACAAACTCAGTAAGCCTGGTCAATAAGGGTTAACAGCTTAATAATGTACTTTGACAAACCCTCTCCGATCTTTTCTGTCCAGTCTAAGATCCATGCAGCGCGGAGTTTGAGTGAGATTGCTATAGATCTCACGGAAACAGGAACTCTGAAGACCTCCAAACTGGCCAACATGGGCAGCAAGGGCAAAATTATAAGTGGCAGCAGTGGCAGTCTGCTCTCCTCAGGTCAGTATGTGTGTGTGTGTGTGTGTGTGTGTGTGTGTGTGTGTGTGTGTGTGTGTGTGTGTGTGTGTGTGTGTGTGTGTTGTGAGCGTGGGCATTTTGTGTTTGCATGTGTGGCAGCGAGGGGGAGTCTCATTGACAACTGGAGAGACAGAAACAGCTGCTTCTGGAAAGAGGCCATTGATTCTTTGCTGAATGTTCACACACACACACAATGTACACACACCCCACCCATCGTCGTTCTGTATATACAGAACACCATTCCCACCCTCCGTGTCACACAGACTCATCCTCCAGAGGCCCCTGCCCTCTCTAAATATAGTGGGCGAGGGAATGAAAAGGGCAGCGGGTCAGTGTACAACTTTTCCACAATGCTTATTTGAACAAGAACAAGTAATGAGTGTGACAGGATGATTTGTGCACACTCAGTCTGATCTCTCCATAGATCATCTTCTGGATCGGATCAGTTTTTTTCCTTGACCTCTTTTCTCATAATAGATATATGTAACTCCCTCCCTAATCCCTTCCCTTTAGCTCCTCAACAATCAATTGCTGGTCTCCTAATCTCCCTTTTCTGTACTCTTCATATCATACAGGGTGTCTCTGCCATAGCTGTCTGCGTCCCGTCACTTGTCTCATTGATGTCAGTGTGTTGATTTCATGATCCACTGCTGACTGGAGGCCGTCTCTGCCCAGCAACATAAACATGTCACATTCATGCACCTCCCCTCCCGCCACAGCCAACATGTCTCAGTCTCACTGTGGCTGAATAGCCACATCTAGATCATAGAGTTTGTATGATCAATTTGAAACCCTGGTGGCTGCAAACGAGGCACTTCGGGAATATGGCTGTTCAGCATCACTTAACACACCAAAGTATATTTTGTATTTTAGCTGGAACAACAGTTGGATGGTCACTGTGAGGGTTTGTGTAGTTATATATAGTACATCTTGTAACAATAGAGAGATTTAATGTTTCTTTCAGCCACAACTGTTTGAGAAGTGGTTAGTTGTTGCTATGTTTCACAGTGAACCGCATAGAGTCACTGAGAGAGCAACAGACAGAAACAGATTGTGTGTTGGATGTTTTCTTATAAGGCATGTTGCAAACAAGGCTGGCACAATCTCAGGGCCTTAGAGATCGTGCGTCACAGACTTTGTTCTAAACTGCCCCTTCCTTGAAACGCTCACACTCACACAAACAAAAACTCAGTTTTCTTATTGAAATGTTCCATTCACTTCCATGTAAACATCCTGCGTGGCTGGCAGGTGCACACACGATTTCTAGCTTCGCTCCACAATCTGCCTCGAAAGAAGTCCCCACAACTCCAAACACAAACACATATGCTGCAGACTCCTGCCCTCATGTAACATGTTGTCTGTACCTGCAGGTTCTCAGGAATCGGACAGCTCCCAGACAGCTAAAAAGGACATGCTGGCAGCACTGAGGGCCAGGCAGGATGCACTGGAGGAAACGCTAAAACAGAGACTTGAGGAACTCAAGAACATCTGCATCAGAGAGGCGGTATGAGAAAACACAGAGAGATTTAGCAAATATTTGGAATACCATAATGCTTACTAGTGCTTCTTTTCCAACTTAATTTATGTCCCCTTTTTGTTTCCTAGGAGCTGACAGGAAAACTTCCCAAGGAATATCCACTGGATCCAGGAGAGGAGCCACCCATAGTGAGACGGAAGATCGGTACTGCCTTCAAACTGGACGAGCAGAAAATTCTTCCTAAGGGAGAGGTGAAGCTTCAACTGCCTGTTCTACTCAGTGGCACTTTATCACACTCTCAAATCTCCAGGTCAAAATAAATAAATAAAAACAGGAGGTCATCTAGTGGTGTCAGTGTTTGAAACAAATACATAATACCACAAGTACCTGTGTCAGGCACTGTGATGACGTTATTGTAATGTTAATGATCCGTTTATGAACAGAGGATCAGAATTAGAGATGAAAACTGGTGTTTTGGAGTATAGTTACACAGTTGTTCAGGATTAACCAAATGCTTTAAACTCCTATAATGGTTGGGATGATGATTGACATAAGAGATCACTAATAATTTGGAAACAGAACAGTGAAAAGCCGCAGTCTAAGACGTCTTGGACCTTGTAAAAGTAGTTTCACTGCATGTCTTTTTTGTGCCACGGGTAGATTTTCCAGAGCAGCAGAACTTCTAAAAATAGTCTGGCAGCATTCTCACCACAGGAAGTGGTGATAGTAGGATTGTGCACGCGCCTGTATGTGTGCAGACATGTGTGTGTGGGTGTGTGTGTGTGTCGCTGAGGTTGTATGCTTTGAAAAGAATCCAGGGACACAATCTTGCAAAGCTGCCTTGCAAGCAGTAAGACGTTTCTTAATTTAGACTGAACACCTTAAACTCATATACACACAGAAACAGAAGCCGCTCTGGCAGTAGAGTGAAGGGGTTGTTGTGGAAAGGGATTCCTCAGAACTGAGGTAGTCCAGAAGGATGTGGACCCAAGTGAATGCATCATCACTCTGTCTCTCTGGAGGCAAGTGAAATCATGTGTGTGTCCTCACATATAGGAGTGCATGCTGGACACAGTGGGTTTCACAGGATTGCCAATGAATACATTTCCTTGTCTATAATTACATTCACAATTTTCTACTATACTATAATATTCAACATCTTGATACACATTTTGCAGTGCAGTAAACATATATGCAATACATTTGAGTTGACAGAGCGTGTTTTACTTGGTCCACTAATGGTCTCTGCTCCACAAATCTCAGGAGGAGGGGAGGATGGATTGATGGAGAGGTGTTATTATTCGGGGGCAGAGTGTCTCAATAGAGAATACCCAGTGGTGAGAAAATGCAGGGCTGTAGCACAGATAAATGATTTCCGCAGTGTGTTTTCTCTGGCAAGGCTTTGTGTGTGTGTCTATCCAAATACGTTATATGGGAGAGTTACAGTCTGAATACTTGTCTGCAAACTAAGCCTTGTTGGTTTTGGATTGTGTGTATATATCTGTTCCTAAAACTGTGAACAAATCCAGTGTCTTTGTGCTTGTGTTACTCAGAGTTTGCCTGTGTGTGTGTGTGTGTGTGTGTGTGTGTGTGTGTGTGTGTGTGTGTGTGTGTGTGTGTGTGTGTGTGTGTGTGTGTGTGTGTGTGTGTGTGTGTGTGCTTATCCCAGGAAGAGGAACTGGAGCGTTTGGAGCGGGAGTTTGCCATTCAGTCCCAGATTACAGAGGCAGCCAGGCGTCTTGCCAGCGATCCTCACGTGAGCAGCAAGAAGCTGAAGAAACAGAGGAAGACGTCTTATCTGAACGCACTGAAGAAGCTCCAGGAAATTGAAAACTCAATCAATGAGCACCGGGTCCGCTCCGGCAAGAAGCCTACACAGCGAGCGTCGCTTATCATAGAGGGTACCAATGTACTCCTATTCACTATAAGACAGTCAGATTGTTTTCATATCTCTTTATTTCTGTTTGCTGTAGTTGCCACCACACACAGTAGTATGCAGTGCACATGCAGTATTTGGAGTGATAAAAGTATACACATTGGATATTTCCAACATTGTTGCTTTTTGGATACATCAAAGATTTGTAAAAACATTTAGATACACCTTTAGATTTTGTAATTGTACGATCCACAATATCTTTGTTTCTCTGTCTTATAGAGGCCAATATTGGTTCTGAAGACAGTTCATTGTCTGACGCACTGGTCTTGGATGATGGTGAGTCTCTATTCTTCACATTACTCCAACAACAACATTGCACTAATATGTGTGCTTTTGTGGCTCATGATGTTTTTATTAAATGTTATCCAATCTTAATTGCTCTAACTTAAGTCTTGAACTTCATTCTTATTTCAGATGACCCTCAAGTTACAGGTACCCCCACCTTCTCTCCAGTAGCATCGCCTCACAAGGGCCTCCCTCCTCGACCACCATCTCATAGTCGACCTCCTCCACCGCAGTCCCTGGACGGCCTGCGACACTTGCACTACACGCGATCCGACTACGATAAGTCACCCATCAAACCCAAGATGTGGAGTGAATCGTCACTGGATGAGCCCTATGAAAAAGTCAAGAAACGCTCCTCTCACTCCAGGTATGAGGGAGTTTGTCTTAACTAACCCTTAAATAGACTGCTTAAATAGACTACTGCATATTATTATGTAATAAAATGTATTATATTATATTTTCCATGACTCTTTGTCAAGTCACAGGCGTTTCCCAAGCTCTGGCAGTGCAGAAGCAGGCGGTAGCAACTCTTTACAGAGCAGCCCCATTAGGAACCTCCCTCACTGGAATTCTCAGTCCAGCATGCCGTCGACCCCGGACCTGAGGACCAGGACCCCACACTACGTACATTCCACTAGGTCAGTTTTTAGACCTCTATATATATATATACACACATATATAACAGATTATATACAACTATAAAAATGCCTAGTAATTAAAAGACTCCCATCTCCACAATTTTTTAAAACTCCAACTCAGCTCTCATATTCCTCTGTGATTCTGCATCTTACAGGTCAGTGGACATCAGTCCCACACGTCTGCACAGTCTCGCTCAGCACTTTAGGAACCGCAGCTCAAGCCTCGAGTCCCAGGGCAAACTGTTGGCGTCCGACCCCGACACTCACCCGCATACCCTGGGCACACTGGGCAGTCCTGACTTCTTCCTGGGCCCAGGACGCAGCTCCAATGGCTCTGACCCACTGGACGACTGCTCATCCTGCACCAGCCAAAGCAGCTCAGAGCATTACTACCCCTCTGGTGGACCCCCCGGCAGCAACCCCAACTACTCTACTCTGGGAGAGGACTCCCCCTCCAAAGCCAGGCAGAGGCAGAGGCAACGGCACAGGTAAGGGTGGAGATGCAGGGAAAGAAGCTTTCTTTACACAGTTGCTTTTTCGGCTACATCTATTGTATATACAGTTCTGTAGCAAGATTATTGTATGTGTTGTCTTTTGTTCTCTCTCCAGGTCTGCAGGCCACCTGGGCTCCTCTAACTCTGGCTCCATGCCAAACCTGGCAGCTAAGAACAGCTCTGGTGGTGGCTCAGGTGGAGGTGTGATGGGAGGGGGACACCATGGAGTTTACCTTCACAGCCAGAGCCAGCCCTCCTCCCAGTATCGCATCAAGGAGTACCCACTATACGTGGAGGGCAGCCCCAACCCTGTGGTGGTTCGCAGCCTGGAGAGCGATCAGGAGGGCCACTACAGCGTGAAGGCCCAGTTCAAGACCTCTAGCTCCTACACGGCCGGGGGACTGTACAAGGAGGCCTGGGGGGGAGAGGAGGGAGGAGAGGGGAGCGGCCGACTCACGCCGTCACGCTCTCAGATCGTACGGACTCCATCGTTGGGGCGAGAGGGTGGTGGTGGTGGAGGGGGGAGGGCAGCAGTGTCTGAAGAGCTGCGGTGCTGGTACCAGAGGTCCTCAGGGAGCCTGAAGGAGAGGAGTCACTCACATTCAGGTTCTACCTCCTCCGAGACGGGGTCACAGCAAGGGACTCTGGGACATGGTCGAGGGAGCAGAGTAGGGACACTCGTCAAGGGTTCTCCAGGTGGGTTTTCTTCTTTAGTTCACATTAAGGCCTTCTCATATAGGTAAAGAACATGATCATGTGTTTTAAGTAAAAGCCTTAGAAAGGTCCTGTGTACAAACATGTTGTTTATTCTGAGTTTCTGTCTATAAATGTGCAGTTTAGAAAACACTACTCACACTACTGCGCCAACGAGGCATGTTTAGTGTTGTCACCTGTGTGTCTTTAGAGATTATAACACACGCTGATTTATTTTGTTCATCAAACATAAGGCTTCTTAGATTAGTAAATTTTATTCTTAGTAAATTCTTTGTGTGAGGGCAAAAAAAAACCTACACTGCCCCATGTGAGGCTTGAGCTCACGATCTTTAGATTATGAGACTGACGCGCTGCCTACTACACCAAGAAGGCCTGCTTTGTCTGACCTGGTGTGCCTTTTGTGTGACATGACCCCTGAGGCAGGGTCTGAGGTCTTTGTGTTACACACACCCCCTAACCCCGTATGTGAAACATAATTGAAATTCCTCTGCCCCTCACATCACTGGAGCCTCTATTATGTGTATTTTCTCTGTCTTTCTGAATCTCATGCTGCATGTGTTGTATCTCATTTAGCATGACTAACAGGTCAGTTCTCCCCATAGCTGCATCCCCTCACAGCCAGAGGAGTATGACGCCCTCCAGTGAACACGCAGCCACGCCCACACCCCCCTGTAGCCCACAGCACATCCTCAACTGGCAGACCGGGTAAGACACACACTCAGCTGCAGACCGGGGTGACAAGACGTTGTACTTAGTACAAACTACTTAGCTTCTTTCTCTCAGTCTTTATTCAGACCTCACTCTAACATCCGGACACGCTTTGACTGTCTGTTGTATCTGTGTCAGCTGATTTTGTTTTTTATTGTTGAACTAATCCTAAAGAATGACTTTTTATGTGATTTTCAAACCTTTTCCATACTCATAATCAAATGGTGTTACTCCTCTCGACTTTTCATTCTGCTGTTTCTGTTTCCCTCACTGCATCTGTGTTCCACGTTTCTTCACTCTTTTTTTTCAACCTTTTCTCTCGTCATTTCTCACGCCCTCTGATTGCCTTTTCCTCATTCAAAATTCTCTTATTACCTAATATTTGTCATTTCTTTCTTGCCCCTCTTTCCATCTGTACTAACCCTACATTTCCTTGTGTGTCTGTCCTCTCTCCTGGTTTAGAGGCACAGCAGACAGCTCTCCTACTGAGGACGTCTGTCAGTCTCCCCCTCAGCCCAGCTCTGACGCATAGAGGTACCGTCTGTGGTCTCGGCCTCCCAGTGGTCTGAACCTACAGTGTACTGTTGGGAAAACACAGCAGCAGCATAACAGAGAGCAAAATAACCTTGAAGCAAAAATATAATGTGACAGTAGTGCCAGAGTCACTCACAATCAGACATTTATTCATAGAAATCCATGGGTACACAAAAAGTATTCGCACTCATGCGACATTTGCTAGTCGCTTACATCATCAACTGTGGGGGGCTGACAATGGGGAATGTGCAGAGTTTCTTTGCTCTTTGATGGTGGCGGTATCTTTGTCATTTACTCTTTCTCTGGCTGTATCTGTGTCTGATCTCCGCATGTGCTCTCTCTGTGGTCTGACACCAACACTTACGGGATTTACTAATAGAAATACTTAACCATCTGCTGTATGTGCCGTAACAGAGAACATTCTTTAACAAAAATCTCAGGAGCAGATAAACACTTGAAACCTTTTAGATGATAGTATCTGGAATGTTAATTTACCTTTTGAAATGCAACGCTTTCCTCTGAAGTCAGTCTTATCTCGGTCTGTGTCGTCCTCTGCAGGTCTTTCAGTGACAGCTGTTTTCTCACCAGCCCCTTGTGTTCAGAGTTGGCAGATGTGCAGTGGTACGGACACGACAAGGCCAAACCTGGGACCCTGGTCTGAGACCTTCCGATAGGGCCCAGAAAAGTCTCTCCTACTGTCCCTCACTACTACCCATCGACAACCAACAACCTCATCCTAATGGCCCTACAAAAAACCCTGCCCTGGCCGGAATGGCGGACTGGACACGAGCCTCCCTCCTACCTAAATCCTGCCCTTCATCCATCTCACCACCACTTCATTATTATGCCCCTCTATCACAGCTCAGCTGGACAGGAACTCACTCAGTGGGCTCTGATAAGGGCTGATTTCACAGGACAGACTGAGAAGTGCTACCTCAGCTGTTGAACTGTTGCCCTACAGCACATCAGAGCCTGTTCTTTACTCACCCTCAGCACACAAGCAATGGGGGGAAGGAGCGACTGGAAGAGAGAGCACACAAAAATATCAAACATACAGCTCAAACTCATCAGAACCAACATCGGCATTTCCAGGATCTGTCACATATTAATAACTCCAGTGCACTGCCACCCAATCAGAGGATACCTGCTGGATTTGAGCCACCAGTTTAAAACCCATTTCCAGGCCCAAATGAACTGTGTTGGATTTTATTATTGCCATTAACGTCGTTTGTCTTGTTTGTTTATTCCTCCCTGCGTATTTATAAAGAGAGAAGATGAAACAGACATTTCCCGGAAAATCTGGATTAACAAACATTTAGATGGCAAACTCAGCTCCTCTCAGTTTAACCCACAACCAAAGACAACTACTGGAATGACTGGTCACACCAGGGTCCCTGCGCTGGTGCCCCCTGCAGAAAAGCAAGTCGGTCAATTGTATGAGAGTGAATTCACAATGACGAAATCAGGATGGTTTATGGGACTCTTATCTGGGATTTTGATGAGGACTATAGCAATAACAAACATTGTACAAGTATATGAACTGGCTTGAATCCACAGTGAATTGAAGCAGGCATTTTGCCGTGTTTTCTGCCTTGTGATGCTTTGGAGTAAGGGATTATTAGTGCATCGTGGGGAAAATTTGGAATTGTGGTTATTGGGTTTGGCATTAATCTATGCTTATTTCAGTGACTTCATCATTCATGTTTATTTAATGTCTTTGGTCTTGACATGAGTTCTCTGTCCACAACAGTTTGTTTGACCACATGGTGCATTGTGATCACTACTAAGCCAGTGCGTTTGAAGCTGGGGTTAACATGGCCACATCAAGTCACAAGTACTGCAACATTTGATTCTTGCTGTCATTTTGAAATAGAAACAAGACTTTTCCATTTTCACCGCTGGAAGTAAAATATGATTGGCTACGTTACTTGTGTTTGATATTGAGGCTGTTCAGAGACAAGTGAATCATCTTTGTTTTTCATCATGAACTGTCTCTTTTTCTCCTTTTGGTCTTGGCTCTCTACTGGGTCTAATCATGCTGAGTATATGTCAGTCCCTTTTGTAGCACTGTGTTTTCTCTCATCTTTCTGTCCATCTCTTTTCGGCATTGGCAGGAGCATCCTGACTGAACACATATTACGGGCACGCGAGTTTATCAGTGCCAAACATGTCGGTGCTTTATTATAGTTGCTGTAATTCAGCCCTGAAACGACCACTCCTTCAAGTTACAAACCCCTTCACATTCCAACAGTAAATCCCCACAGTATATAGCCACTGTATGAAACAGCAGCAAGCCAGTTATTCAAACGTACTTTGAAAAGCACAACATTAACAGTGTCCGAGGGCTGAACCTACAATTGGTGTGTTCTCAATTTCCACTCTCAGTGTTTTAATAATGAGTTGTATCAAAGTGCATAAGAGGAAACTAGAGAAGTTAGACACGATAGTGCTCTTTTAATTAGTAGATGGACATGGAGTTCAGGTTGACAGTAATAAATACCCCACTGTCAGGGCAGAAGAGAAGCCATAGCCTGGGCTGAAACAAACCGTTCTTTCAAAACACAAATCAATCAACAATCAGATATTCAGAACAGGGTTAGAAAAGCACACCTGGTTTTGTACGAAAGAAGTAGAACTCTGCATGTTTTAGCTGTCCATGAATCTGTCTCCCTCATCTTTCCCTACCCGGAGTTTATGTTGACAATTATTATTTAATTGTCAAAAAAAATCTGAATTAATCTTAAAACATATTCAACATCTCAGTGATGGAGAGAAGTGGGGTTTTTTCAGTCTTATAGCACCATTACGTCCTGGTAAATGGTGTAACATGCTGTATGAAACATATCTTAACCTGTCCCTCGTAGTGTTCTGTTTCCTTTATGCACTGACATCAGTTGTTGTAATCTGCCACTTGCTAGACTATTTAAATAAGAAGGTTTAGCCCACTCCCTGCATGGTTGGTTCTCCAAGAGTTGTCCACCCATGCCTGGTCAAAATTCCCCAGAATTGAAACCAGCACTCCATGGTTACCTTCTCATAGGAATGAATTACTCCAGAATACTCAAGTCACCTATTAGAGAACACCTTTGACCTTGCTTTGCTCACTCAAAGACTCTGCCCACCATTTGTGTGCTAAAGACACAACCCCATGCATGCTCTTCAGATTCACTGACAAATAAAGAAAGAACGACAAGACGTTCAACATCCGACTTCTGTACGCTAACATTAGCACGTCTCGCTCCATAGTGTTTCTTCCCCCCCAGAAAGGCCCATTTTGACCTTGTGGTAATCTCTGACCTCTGAGCCCGATGTGAAGTGTGACATCCCTCCCCCCTGTAGCTCCAAACACCATATTTTCTGTGCTCCATAGAAATGTGTGAGGTTTTTGTAATACTTCAAGAGAAATTAACTAACTCTTTTATCAGTCTTTTCCTGTTATGTACGGAGGGGCACTGTAAGGTTTTGTGGGGTTTTTAACATTCACATTCATTGTTTTAACAATGTTCCATTTTATATGAACCAGTATTGTTTTTTTGTTTTAGTTCTGACATTGTAACAACCCTTTCAGGTGCTACAAAAATGACCAGTTACTGCTTTGTCACGTAGGATCTAGACATCTTCATTGTTATCGATAGATTCAATACCAGGTGTGCAAAATAAAGCTTATTTTAACAAACAGTTTAATAGTAGAACACTTCCCCTACCAGACAATAGAGCATGTAACTTGATTTTATCAGTTCTGTTCAACTGTAACAATACATTAAAGGTGTTGTAGAAAACAAAATGTGGAATTGAAAAAAAAAAACTAAATTCCACAGTTAATTTATTCTTTTTTTCTATTAAAAATTTGTATAGTAACTTTACATTTTTCAAAACTGTGTTGTTGGAAAATTGATGATGAATTTTCAAGATGAGAAGGCGTGGTGGTTCTTGAGAGTAAGAAAAATAAATTATTGATGAATGTTCTCAAGATTATGCCTTTGTCTGTGTTCTTTTTTCCATTTTTTTTTTTATTCAAAACCATGTTATACAAAATACAAGTTACTTAGCCATTCACTCACTCCCAGGAGCTCAGTCCAGTCCTTCCTGTTGAAAGGTCAGAGTATCAGTCAGAGGTATCAAAGGAAATCTTCACATGTAGTCACCACTTCTATTCCTCGGGACACAGTCACTCTCTTGTCATCACATCCGGGCCTCAGTCACTTCCCTCTCACACTCTGGCCCTCCCAAGAGAAGGAGGATTTCAAAAGGAAGATATACTCCAAAGATAAAAGATATTACTCATCGGCCAGCAGCAGAGCACGAGATTAAACAGCTGCACAGATGGATCTAGGCAGACATTTTGCCGTTTTAGATTTGCATGCCACTATGTCGTGTGGTTGGTTACTAACTCAGATCACAATGAAAACTCTTTCTTTGTGTAAATGCAACATGGAACCGTTCAAGTGTACTGGCAGGCGATGCAGACATCTGAACAAATGGATTATTTGTGCAACAGAACATGTAAACTCACATCGTGAAACACCGGTAATAAAGACAACAAACACGCAAACAGTAGTTGTGATAGTGTACCACATAGAAAAGTGGTTTCTACCAGAGGAATCAGTTGTCACTTTCTCGTCATCCTGCTTTCTTTTATTCTCCTTCTGTTCCCATTTACTAATAAATCCCATGTTACTCTTTGTGTTCCCATAGCAGCTCTCCCAACCAGGCAACAGCTGGAAGCTGTTAGCCAGACATGTCGTGAGAAACTAGCTCCTCTGTGATTCTTTTCACTCATACAAGTCTGTTTGTGTGCGTATTTGTGTGTGTGTGTACGCTTGCTATAGGAGTGGTATATTACTGTGCTTTATATTCTTAATTAAATCCTCCATCATTTAAAACACATCACAACCTTCACTGTGTCTGTACTCTGTGTACTCTTGGACGTCTATCTGTGTGAGGACCAGACTGAGTTTTAGACCATGAAAGTGAGGACATCACTATGACCTTCCGTTAAATCAGTTTTAGGGCTGGGAAAACGTTTTTGGGTTAAGGTTAGAATTAGGTTTAGTTTGACGTTATGGTAAAGGTAAAGGTGAATGTTAGACATAAATATCTGCTCTGAATTGAGACATCTGAAGACATCGATGCAGGCTTACTAAAACAGAACATTTACTTACACTCAGTTATCATTAGATTAAAACAGTGAATTCACAATCTACAGATCATATTGTTATTCTCACACAACAAGAGCACTTCCTGCTCCTGACAGTGTTTATATTTTGAAGAGAAGATAACCAGGCTCCCTTGATTTTATTACTTACATTTGGGCCAGACTTTGCTCTTTCTCAAGGGAAGTTCAGTACAATAGTATAGCCTTATACAGTGGAAACTGCTTATGTGAATCATTACCATGCAAATGTTGTTTAACTAATTTGCTTACAGTAATCAAGTAGTCCGCTAACAGTGTTCATTTAGGTTCTTTTCATACATGACATATAGGGAGAAATCTGAATATTTGATGTACGTCAGATGCGTTTGTTTTCAAACTCTGCCACCAGTTTGGCATTGATAGCCTACAGTTTATTTTCAGGCTTGTTAAAAATTTAGAAATCCACTGAACCTACCACCAAGCTGTGGCTTAGTAACCTTTGTGCACTACAGTCGTTATTGTATTTGTGAACAGCCCAGTACTGTTTTAGGCTAAAGCCCAATTACTATTTGAACTAAAGTAAGCTGTATTTTTATTTTTATTTTACAGTACAGTTTCTTGCATTACTGTATAGTGTTTGGATTATAAACAGTACAGTCATTAAATTTGAACGTTAATTTGAAAAGCGTTTGAGAAAGCTGTATTGTATTTTGAAACAGTCAAAAAATCAGTAAATAGCAAGCTGCCTGTTTCATTACTTTATATTCATGTAATAAATATACAGGTGTCAATTAGATGGTAATCTGCATGAGGAATAAAGAAAAAGAAAGAAAACTGGTGAAAGAAAGAAAGAAAATTGGTGTGTGTGTATATATATATATATATATAGTACTGTGCAAAGGTTTTAGGCAGGTGTGGAACTAGAACATAAAGGAAAGTGAACAAACTGAAGAAAAATGCTGTTTTGAAAGGGTGGTCACGCCAAATATAGATTTTATTTCCATTTTTCTTCTGTTCACTCACCCACTTAATATTTTTTGGGACATACTCCAAACGTTGTGGTCATTATACTGTGGCTCCTCGAGTTAAAAGTATATATGGATAGAATTGTTGTAGTCTGATGACACATTCTCTTTCACTTTCTCTCATCTCCAGCGATTGTGATGAACTCCCTTGTTAACTTTTTGATGATGTCACTGGTTGTGGATTACCGTGTGGGATGTAAATATGCATATGGCTATAGCTGACACTTGTAATTAACCTTTAAAAGTAAATTAAAGTTTGGCATAAACTTAGCAATAAAGTTATTGCAGTTGAGCGTGTGGTCATCTTCTCTTCAATGCATGTCCTCGCCCTGACCAGTACCTAGTCTTTGGTGTTCAGTCACCATACAAAACATCCGCTGGTCTGATTTTAATCTTTTATTGGCATCTGAAGTAAAAAAAAAAAAAAAAAACCTGCATCCTCTATTTCACTCTAAACGGGGGAGTCGATTTGTTGAGCAGGTTGTGCAACATGTTAAATCAGTGATAATGCCGCCCTCTAGTGTTGACAACAGAGCAGGAAAAACTGGAAAACTATAATCAGTTTTAACAACTGTGAAAACATGTATTTTGTTAGTGTTGTTGCTGTGTTGTGTTTTATATACACCCCTACTTTTTTAATATGCTGCTTATTTTTTGGAGTTTTCAACTTTGCAGTTCGTTTGGGGAAGGTTAATTTTGATTTTTTGGGAATCCCAAAGGAGAAGTGATACTGAGTCATCAGTTAGCTGACATGATATACACAGCTCAAAAAAATAAAGGGAACACTAAAATAACAAATCCTAGATCTGAATGAATGAAATAATCTCATTAAATACTCCTTTCTTTACATAGTTGAATGTGCTGACAACAAAATCACACAAAAATTATCAATGGAAATCAAATTTATCAACCCATGGAGGTCTGGATTTAGAGTCACACTCAAAATCAAAGTGGAAGACCACACTAGAGGCCGATCCAGCTTTGATGTAATGTCCTCAAAACAAGTCAAAATGAGGCTCAGTAGTGTGTGTGGCCTCCACGTGCCTGTATGACCTCCCTACAACGCCTGGGCATGCTCCTAATGAGGTGGAGGATGGTCTCCTAAGGGATCTCCTCCCAGACCTGGACTAAAGCATCCGCCAACTCCTGGACAGTCTGTGGTGCAACTTGGCGTTGGTGGATGGAGCGAGACATGATGTCCCAGATGTGCTCAATTGGATTCAGGTCTGGGGAACGGGCGGGCCGGTCCATAGCATCAATGCCTTCCTCTTGCAGGAACTGCTGACACACTCCAGCCACATGAGGTCTAGCATTGTCTTGCATTATGAGGAACCATTACTGACCCACCGCCAAACCGGTCATGCTGGAGGATGTTGCAGGCAGCAGAACGTTCTCCACGGCGTCTCCAGACTCTGTCACGTCTGTCACATGTGCTCAGTGTGAACCTGCTTTCATCTGTGAAGAGCACAGGGCGCCAGTGGCGAATTTGACAATCTTGGTGTTCTCTGCCAAATGCCAAACGTCCTGCACGGTGTTGGGCTGTAAGCACAACAACCACCTGTGGATGTCGGGCCCTCATACCACCCTCATGGAGTCTGTTTCTGTTTGAGCAGACACATGCACATTTGTGGCCTGCTGGAGGTCATTTTGCAGGGCTCTGGCAGTGCTCCTCCTGCTCCTCCTTGCACAAAGGCGGAGGTAGCGGTCCTGCTGCTGGGTTGTTGCCCTCCTACGGCCTCCTCCATGTCTCCTGATGTACTGGCCTGTCTCCTGGTAGCGCCTCCATGCTCTGGACACTACGCTGACAGACACAGCAAACCTTCTTGCCACAGCTCGCATTGATGTGCCATCCTGGATGAGCTGCACTACCTGAGCCACTTGTGTGGGTTGTAGACTCCGTCTCATGCTACCACTAGAGTGAAAGCACCGCCAGCATTCAAAAGTGACCAAAACATCAGCCAGGAAGCATAGGAACTGAGAAGTGGTCTGTGGTCACCACCTGCAGAACCACTCCTTTATTGGGGGTGTCTTGCTAATTGCCTATAATTTCCACCTGTTGTCTATTCCATTTGCACAACAGCATGTGAAATTGATTGTCAATCAGTGTTGCTTCCTAAGTGGACAGTTTGATTTCACAGGAGTGTGACTGACTTGGAGTTACATTGTGTTGTTTAAGTGTTCCCTTTATTTTTTTGAGCAGTGTAATTTCACAATATCTGAAACAATTTCCTCAATCAGGATCGCACAAACTGTTCATACCAACCATAAAGATGTTGATCAACAACAGTAACTGAGTTTACAAAACATTGTGCAAGCAGGAGTCTCTTCAGGTCTTCACAGATTGAATTCCTCTTGCTCCAGTAGAGGTCCATTGGTTTCATCTGGATGCTGTCCAAAAAAGAGGAGCAAAACACATTCAGACCCCAATTAAATCCAACAATCTATAAATCCAGACTGAATATTGTGCATTTTAAATTTGGTGTTTCTAATTTATTTTGCTGGCAATGTACTTTGGGAGCAACTTCCCAATAAACATTTCATCGTCAATACTCATCACAGCAAATCAGCTGACAGAGTTAAAAAAGTAGGAAATGAGCAAATGGTGAACCAATCTCCTTCTTATGTCTAAGTTATTCTGAATATCCTATCTTACTATATTTACCTGTGAGAGGCGGCTGTAGGCCTGAGAATGGGGACAACTGTAGCGACGTAGGCCTCTCCAGGACAGGAACAGTATGAAGACTGATGCGAGAATACACTGTAGGCTAAATGCTATAGAGCTCCCCTTTGCAACAGTTGAACCAGCACGCTAGTGAGAAGAAGTCAGTGGGGAGAGAGAGAGTGAGGTGGGCAGTTTACTTAGGGCTCAGAAAGCAGTTTTCTCTACACATTCAGTATATAATGCCATAAGTTAAAAGAAAGCTTTTCATAATACAGTAGTTAGAAAATTGTTGTCCAGGGGTATTGGTGGATCTCTTGAAATAAGTATATATATGAAAGTATCTGTAGAGATGCAGAATTACCTGTTGGATTGTGCTTAGTGCAATAGGCTGTGCAGGTCTGAGGCTGTTAGCCAGGAGAGCAGAGAAGCCAAACAGAAGACTAAAGAGGTTCAGACCCATCAGAGCAATGATCTGTTCATGATTAATGCAAAAGTAAGCGAGGTATAGCTCACGACATGAGCAAAAAAAGTCACATTACAAATTATTACACAAAGACTTTACCTTTAATTTATTAGCTTTCCTCTGAACCTCTATTGCCAGACATCCAGCAGCCACATGCTGTAAAAACACAAACAGCTATGACGCAGTATTTGACTCTCTCTCTCTGTATAAAATATTTGCACTGAGTGTATTTCAGTTGAAACAGATGTGGACTCACAAATAGGCTTGACCACACTGGTGTTGTCATGGAGACAGAGCAGTTGTAGCTCACACATGCATGGGTGACTGTGGTTAGTATGCAAGCTAAGGCACTGAGGATCTGTACCACCTGAGGGGAAACACAACAAATGAAGCAGCAAGACAGTTTAAAAAGCTACGAAAAACTGTTAACCAACGGTTTGTACAAGCCCACGAAAGTAGAATCTCACCCCAGTCACCAAAAGTCTGGTTTTAACCACTGTCCCAAACCAACGATGAATCCTGACATTGATCAGCTCCCCGTGATTGTTAACCTGGGTCAGAGGGGGGGTGGAGGGTGTCTCTTTGAAAAACACCTGGTACAGCCCCTCCTGAAACATGTTCTGCGTCATCTGTTGTGCAAGAGCAAAGTTAACTTGTAGAAAAACAAAATGGATGTTGAAAAAGCCCTACCTATATTTTATTCCTGCATGCACAACAGTCCAACACACACCTTTGATTACGATGTCACACTTGATTTCAGCCAGTGTGTGAACACTTACCTTCCCCCAAATATTGTAAAGCTTTAACTCATTTATCCACAGGCCCTCATATCAATAGAAAATGTCATCTCGATGAAATAGGAAAAATCCGTTTTTCTCAGTGCTGCTGTTATTCCTCAGTGTCATACAATAGATCCAGAGGGTCAAAGTTCACTTGAGTTGGATGATAATGGATGGTTGAAGTCCACTCTTGAGGAAGCGATTCAAGGAAATCATTGGTAATGACTAAAGAGCTTGTCAGCTTGAAGGCAGCTTCTTGACTGGTTTAATTTTTGAGACAGAATGAGAGTATATTTTGTGACACTCATTACATCCTGACCCTAACCACCCTAACCATTACATTCATAGAGCACAGAACCAAATACAAGTTCACAAATAAAAACTATTTTATTTGTGAAGCAACATTTAAACACACTCTCAAAAAAGATTTTAACAATTGACAACAAAATAATGTTAAAAACATGTAATAAGATTCAATGAAGGTAAACATAACAGGTTAAAGATATTATATTAAAGAATGTGAAAAAAACATCATTATAAAAATGACACAGAAAGCCTGTGCTATTTAGCTTTTGTCGGATATAAATTATAGATATTCCTTCAAAACCCCAAGACCATCTGGGCCATTCACATTTAAAGGTACAGTATACAGGATCAGTATCTCATCTATATACAACAATAATTAAAAAAAATCTGGATTCACAAATAACCAAGCAGGAAAATAAAAATGTTAAATAGGAGAGGCCCTATGAGCGCTCTGAGGAACTACACAGATAGACACTGGAGAGAGGAGACACTGATCAAAGAGGTAGTGGTTGTATTCTCATTAGTGCCCAAGTGTAAATGTTTAGTGGTACCATTACATCAATATGAATTTATTACGATAATTTCTTCATACATGCTGAGGTAGAGTCTAATGTTAGTGCTCTGTGAGCTCCATCACAGGCCCACCGATGCAGTAAGCCCTATGCTACAAACACAGTATCCAACTCAATGTGTTCCACTTAGAATTCAGGTAAGATAAAATGTTACATGTTGCTCATTATCATCAGAATGTTTACTTTTATTTGTGTGATCAGATTTTGGCATAAAAGTATAGTAATAATATGACATCATGGAAACAGCAATGTGTGGAATATTTTGGTAATCAATAAGAGTATACACATACTATTAAATATCATTTGGTGTCAGTTCTGTCATTGTTTACCTGCAAATTCCAGCAACAAGCCTGTGCAATGAACACGCTACTACACAACTGTTTCTGACTTTAGCATGACTGAAGGCACAAGTTTCATAGGAGGGGGTAATCTAATTATTACCACAGCATGTGCTGCTGTGTGTCATGGTTTCACCCTCTCCTTCCTCTGTTTTATCAGTCTCATGCTGCATCACTAATATCTTGTTACTCCACACTTGTTATTCCCCACCCACCTACCAGCTGTCCTCAGTGAGCTTTCCACCTCTGCAATTGATTGGACCACTCATCTTCTTGCAGGCGCTTAGCCAATGTCCATTTGTTGCTTAGGTGTCTAATTGTCTAAAGCAAAAGTATTACAGTGTGAGGTCACTACCTAAAAACTGAATGAGGGAAAAATTATTTTTGTTCTAACATTGGCACTTTTGGACATGAATATTTCTATTATCCTAGGTAAGCAGACATCTGACAGCGCAGATGTCTGCTAACAACACCTGCATTTTAAACCTCCTCCTCCTCATCGTAGTAAAAGATATTGACTCTGGGTGCGTCTTCAAGAAGAGGGACATCCTTCTCTGCCCTCCTCTTCCTTCTCAGCAACAACAGCAGCAGCAGCAGCAGCAACAAGAGCAGTAATTATGGTCAACAGAAAAATCTGAGCAACCAAATACAGAAGTGACCCAAAACCAAAACCAATTTAAGTGAGTAAGAAAGACCTGCTACATACGCATAAGACCAAAAATTGCTACCACAGCTGAGGTTGTGAGAGAAAGAATGTGCAGACGAGGGTCAGAACTGGGATGAAGCAGGTAGGGACAGCCCCTTGGCATTGGCACACTTCTGTTTCCAGTGTGTTGTCTTGGTAGAGCATGCCAACATCATAGATATGCATCAGCACATAACAGTCACAAGGTGAAAACTCCCATTTTCCACGTTGCATGCAGGAGAGGAAAAGGTGCAGAATTAACACTTGAGGAGTGCTTGGATAGAGTTTTGAGTAAATATTTGCTTTGGTACACGTGTCAAGAAGAGTTGGACTGTGTCTTCTTCAGTACTCAGCCACCTGGCATGGTCAATGTGAAGTTTATATCTGAAGTCAAGAGAAAAACCTGATTAGAAGGCAAACAGGACAGTGTGGATGCACGTCATCTGAGTGTAAACATGTGTATGCTTGTATGTGTTATTGTTGCCAAAGGTGCTATTTCCTGGCTGTGTCTGGCTCTTTGGCTCTGAGGTCAGCCACAGAACTGAAACTGAGGTCTCGTTCTTGTCCACAACTGTTATAGTCAGTGACTGTGGCTGTCGAGGATGACACTGGTCCAGAAAACTGCACCTCATTTGTCACCGCCACAGGAATGCTGTAAAGACAGGAATGTTCTCAAAGTCCAGCTCCTCTATATCAGCAGCCTCAATGATCAGCTTGTACTCTGAATGAGTCTAACACAGCAAAGTGAGTTACAACAGAAATTTGGAATAAAAAAGTCTTGAAAAGAGAAGAGTAGTGCTCTCATTGTATGATTACATTACCTCTCTGTCCAGTGCATCTGCCATCACACTAATTGTTCTTTGGGCATTTGAGGCATCTGAGCATTTATCCTGTACTTTCTTCACTGCTGTTACCTTCATGACTGAGTCATCTGCTGAAGGAAACAATCCAACAATGACTATTAGGACTTTAAATTCTAGAAATTTAGGAAGTAGATTTTTATAATTTTAGCTTTCTCTCACCAATGTCAGCGCTTTAGCTGCTCTGCCATACAAATGGTGGTGATTGAATTTTGGAGCATTGACATTTTTGTCAATGACACTGATAATTCCTGTACCTAAAAAGTCTGCAGTGTCTAGTCTGAACGACTACCGCCCTGTGGCTCTCACCCCTATTCTGGTGAAGTGCTTTGAGAAACTGGTTCTTCAGCACATAAAGTACAACATCCCAGCCAGTCTGGACCCTCACCAGTTTGCTTTCAGAACCAACAGATCCACAGAGGATGCTATCTCCACTGCCCTCCACTCAGCCCTCACACACCTTGAGAAAAACAACACCTACATCACAATGTTGTTTGTGGATTTCAGCTCAGCATTCAACACAATCTCCCCCATGAAGCTGATCTGCAAACTCAGCTCTATAGGTTTAAATGCAACACTCTGCAACTGGATATTGGACTTCCTCACAAACAGACTGAGGTGGAGCAGGTGAATAGTTTCAGGTTCCTGGGAATCAGCATCACAGAGAACCTGACATGGTCACATCTCCACACAAAAACAGAATTGCTTGATACGTAGGTTTTGCTTTTCACAAAAGAAAAACACACTAAAAGATGTTCAGACTGCAGATTTTAAACACTAGATGAAGACAAAAATCTAGTGGAAAACAAAAGCCAATAAATAAACATTATAAATATGATATACAGTTGGGCTAAGCAATAAAGACAGTTATCTTTTTGTTTTAGTGGCCCAGTTGTATGTAAACGTACCTTATTACTCCAACATTTAACTCTCTTGGCACAGCAAAAAAACTCACCCTCAGAGTCCTGTTGTTCCCCATCACCTCATTCAGAATAGAAACCTTACAGATCATTCTTCCACCCTCACTAAACTGACCGTTTGAGGTGGATCTGCTGCTTTGCTCCAATGGCAGCTAGCCAAGTTTGTGGCATTTAATAACCCTCCTTATTAAGAGGTTTTCACCTTCAGAGTTCCCCAGTCAGTATGAGTAACGTATCATCTTCCAGACTCAGCGCTATCTGTATTTGTTCTTTTAACTGCATGTGGCTTCAGTAATCGTGTGGTCACTGTGCTTTACTTTTCTCCTTATGATGCTAACAAAGTAGTTTTTTGTAGTAGTGAAAGGTTTGTGAAGAACAGGTCAGGCACTGTCAGACATGCAGGTACGTGTGCGGTGAAGCTTGCCCTTTTTTGGCCAGCGTTGGGATGCACCTGTCTGAGAATAGCAGCGTTTACATAACACTTTAGCATCGGATAGACACGCTGCAACTAATATCCTGGCAGTTTATTTTGAGACTTCTTCTGCCTTGCCTCTGTATTTCATTTCATTCACTTTTTCCCCCAAATTTCGCTGTGATAAAAAAATACACAAGCAAAACAAAACAATTTCTTGATTGTTTAATATGAAGCATCTACAACTTTCCTCCAGTGAGGGGAGTGTCAACTTCAGAAAATCCAACAGTCGCACGGAAAGCAGTACATTTACATAAAATGAATAGTATATTTCACAGTTTACACGTAGGTCAAGTTAACAGGAAAAGATGTCACATAATGATAGTCTTAAGCAAAGTGTAGACAAGTAACAAAGTGTCTGTAGCCTTGTAATTACTGCCAACATTTCCACTACTCACCTGTTACTCAAGTGATATCTATAAAATGTCCATAAAGAATACACTGAAGGACCAATGACCTGATAGATGCAACAATTAAGAATATGTAACCTAAGTTAAGTCTATGGAACAGTGATTTGTTTTTACAGTTCACATACTTTATAACACTGAAATCTGTCCTTTCATTTCAAGTATATAGAAATTAATTAATGTAACAGGTTGTCATTTTTCCCATAAAATGACAACCTGGAGAAAATGTTTTTCTATGATCTTTCCCAAAGCTAATGCCGAGTGAATTTCTTTTGGGTTTTTTTAATCTCTGTCCATCACTGAAAAAATCCATCCGTTAGCTGTGGTGCAGTCTGGCCAGGTCAGAGTTCAGATACACCACAGTAGCTGTGATGTCGTCCCTGTACATTCGAGCCAGGTCCTCTGGCAAAGTGAGCATAGAGGCTAGTCTCTCCTGGCAGAGTTCTCCATACTCCCCAGTGCCAAGAGCATGTCTGATGAGGTGCGTGGCAACGTTGGTGTCTAAGGCGGGGGAGGCCCGGGCCCGGCGTTTCAGTAAGAGTTCATGAATCTGACCCAATTTCAGCTGCCTCTCAGATGGAGAAACTGGAGCCTGGAAAAAAGAAAGGACAGTTAAGAAGATACATTCGCAGGATAAAAACACAAGAAAAACTACCACCGGTTTATATAAAAGCGGTGTACTATGAATCAGGGGACAAACAACGCACGTCACTTTCACTCTACACACATACCTGTAGGTGAATCCCACTGAGGTGCTCTCCAACGAGTCGTACAGCCTCCTCGCTCCCCAGTTCATCCCACAGCCCATCAGTGCCGAGGATCAGGAACGGTCCTGAGGTCTCAGTTTGTGATAGGTTATCTCGGGGGCCACATCCAGATAGGGTGGCGTTAGGTAGTTAGGTGGCGTGTACTGGTACAGGTTCAGAGAGTCCACGTCCACTCCTGATTCCAGGCTGGCTAAAATGCTCTGCTGCAACTCATGGCTCCACTTGAATCTTACATCACCAAAGGCACGCAGGGGCATCAGGACCTGACAGCACGGTAAAAGCTTAGGACCTGGGACTTATTTTCTAAATTCAGCAGTCAACAAATTGTACAGTGCCTGTTAAGTGTTGTGCAGAACTCTCACCCCGAGCAGTCTGTCATCAGTGACCACCGTGTCTCTCTCTGAGGGTGGGTGCTGGGCCTTGAGCCGCTCCACCTCAGCTAGGTTCTGTGAGTTGTGGTCCTGGGAAAGGGGCAAAGCGCTCCATGAACCGTCCTCCTCTTGCACCCCCAACACTGCTCGGCAGTCACCGGCATTCGCCACGTGGATCCCATCTGTGCCAACATGTGCCACACAGGCGGTGCAACCGGCAAACGCAACCTGGACAGATAATGATACCTGTGTATTAACATTGGGTGACCTTGAATACAGTGAAGTAACAAAGAAAGGCATGTTATTACCTGGATGGCTGTGCTCTTCATTAGGTCACTGGAAAGGGGGACTTGAGCCTCCAAGGAGATGTCAGCGTCCAGCCGCTTGAAAGCGCAATCCAGAGCTTCTGGAGGACTTAAAGAAAAGTGAGATGATGGAAGCATATAAAAGAAAAGCCAATCACACGTAGGTATATATGTGTATGTAGATAGCTATGTATAAGACATACAGGCTTCTTCTTCTTACCTCAAGCCTTGACCATGTTCCTCGTTGTCAAGTAATTCTTGCCAGAAGACTCTGAGGTGGTCGATGTAGAGTGAAGCAGATTCACGGTAGTTAAAGTCTGCATGGTGTTTGTACCACTGCAAGATGGGAGGAACAGGTCTGCTATTCTCCATGCATTTCTCAAGCACCTCCAGGCTCAGCTTTGGCATCATTGCAACTGCAATGTAGTACAAAAGCCGCTCACTGACAGCCTGGGCACACGCCCAGCCCCCATGGCCGTCAAACACGCCAAAGAGCATGCCCTTTGACTGGAGGAGATAAGAGAAAACTGCACTAAGTTGAACAAGAAGAGGAAAAGAAGTAGGGAGGCTGATGTACAGACAGGGGCGAGAAGATGCATACCTGTAAGCAGGTGGCTGCACTGCGACGGTCCTCATTAGGTGTGTTAGCAGCCAGCTGGTTGCTCTCAAACTTTCTCACAGCACTGAGTCCCCTGCCATCAAACTCAGGCACACTTACAGTCTAAGACACAGAAACACACATGTACAGGGTAAGTCATAACTGCAAAGTTATTCAATATGTAATATGATGGGGGGGGGTCAAGCCGTTTCACTTGACTCTGACCTCTGACACATGCTTGCCTACTGTGTGTTGTTAGATTATTTCTCTTCTTGAAGAATGATTATATCTATCACCTGCTCATTAGCTCGCAAAATACTGTTGATTTGGACCCGGCTGAGCTGGTAGTCTAGATCCTGATGAGTCGAGAGGTGTCGCCAACTTTGAGACCAATTTCCTGACTCCTCAACACTGAAGCCCAAGAGGTCTGCTCTGGAGGTACACCCCCAGGATGAGAAGTGACAAGGGTGGGCAGGTCGAGTCTGAGAAGAGGGAAATGCTACACAGTGGGTATACTGATTGAACAAAAAGAGTAATGACAACATTAGAATATAATATAACTTACTGCAAATGACACTGAATGAATTTAAGAATATAATAAGTAAACATGAAGTCAATCAGGACACAAACCTGGAATGAGGTAACGTTAGATGAGTTAAGTGTCAGTGTGCAGCCTGAAGCTTTTTTAAGGATACTGGCGTACACACGTCCAGACATCTCTCCAATGAGCCAATGCTGTGGTGCAACTTATTCACCCGTATGTCTATGCCAAGGAAAAATTCAATAAGTTTATAGTGATAGCAGCACGACTTCTGTGAAGACAACTGACAATCTAGGAGCTAGCGTAAAAAAAAGCAAGCTAACGTTAGATGTTCTGTGAGTTAGTAAGTTAATAACTTGAGCCTGCTTCAAATTAATCCATCATCGACGCGCTATAAACCAATACCAAACAGCAAAACGATGATAACGAATAATGACATTTCCGAGGCGTTAATAGGTGCAAACCTACAGTCTATGGTGCAAACTTGCTAAATAAGAGTTGACAACGCATAAAACATGGTTAGCGTGCTAGCTTCGCTAACGTTTACTGTTAGCAACAAAGTTTGTACCAAAATCTATAATTGAGCTAAACGTTTACACACCGACTGATATGGTACACGCCAAGTACTCTGAATAAACACGTATTTAATCAAATACGTACAAACTCAGTAAAAATACGAATGAATCGACGCCGATCTAACGTTACAGACACCGGCTCCATACATGGCAGCGATGCGCCACAACGTCTGACGTTGCAATCATCTGACGCACTGTTGTAGTTACTACTGGTCGCATTTGGGCGTGAGAAAAAAAAACATTGTAGGAGCAGTTTAAATAGACGATCTTTGTTTTAGACAACTTTTAGCGCGACTTTGCAGGTCCTAATGTTACCCTATCCTGGTCCTACCTACAGTAATGGTTTGATGACATTAAGTCATATAATATTCAGTCGTTTGTAATATCATTTTAGAATTAAATTTCTGGTTAGTTTTATTCTTTCTCGATGTACGTTTTTATTGGTTTGTTAGCTTGATACTTGGGGTAACGTTATCTTTAACGTTAGTGCTCAATGACAGGTGTTCCACGTTCAATCACCAACGGCAATGATTCCTGAAAGACACATAGCTAGCTAACATTGGCTACCGTTAATGTTTAATCACCTTAATGTACTCTAACATTTGTTCAGTGAGCATTGGGAATTAACTTAGCTAACAGTCAAGTTACTCGTGAAGAAAAAGTTTGGACATTAGCTAAATTTTAACGTTAGCACGAAATACCGGTAACTCAAATTTGGCTAGACTTGGGAAATAACAGATGTTTTATCTTGTAATAATAAGTTAACGTTAGCCATACAGTTACTTGGGTGACATTTAACCGTTGTTTATGGCTTTGCTTTTAAACCACTTAGTCATTTAAAGAGTGAAATGGATAAGACAGGAGTTTGCAGCAGCACCTGTAATAGTAAGTTACGTTGTTGCTCAATCCAGATGTGCACATTTTGTTTATGATTTTGTAGATGGACGTAGCTAATGTAAGTTAACAGTTACAAATGTACCATTAACTTACTGGTATGTCCCTCTGTCTATCACTGATCTCATCTTTCTGCTTTCAGCCATAAGGACAGATCTCAGTTTGTTGCTTGAGTGTCTGAAGTTTCAGATGAAATGTCCTGATTTGCAGAAACAAGCTCTTCTTACCATTCACTCAATCTGTGAAAAGAGAGGTAATGGTTAACCAGCAATGACAGAAACACACCATGTCCATAACTTTCCTCTACACACACTAACCATCTCCTACAGCCCTATCAATCAGTCAAATTTGTTGTTCGGACACATGTCTTGCTTACGAATACCTTCTAATAATTTACGTGAGTGATATTTAGTTGACATCTATGTATTCAGTATAACCCCTTGACCTGATACCTTTCCACTGTCTGTTTAATTATTTCAGAGGATAATGTGGACCTGCTGAGAGAAATGGGAGGCGTGGCATTTGTGTATAATCTCTCCAAATCCAGTATTGTTCATTCAGATGTTAAGGAGACTGCACTCTTTACACTCGGCACGCTGGCAGAAGCCAATGGTAGGCGTGTGTGTGTGTGATATATTGCTAAATTACAATTCAGTGGCACGTCTTGTGAAGGATGCAGCCCAAAAAGTTGTGTCTTTTGGAGCATTTAAAGCCTAGGATGAATGTGCAAGTCCTCCCCAATCAACACAGTCCAGCCTTACAGGGACAAAAACTATAGGTGGTTCTTGTCAATTTGTAAGGTTGAAAATGACCAAGTTTACCGATCAGAAAGTTGCTCTAACCAGCTGACAAAGTGGTAAATATATAATAAACTTGGGCTGTAGAAAAATAATAGGTAGCTGGCAAACACTGTGCTAGGGTAATGTTAATGTTGGCCATTTTTCTGTGGATTGTGGGAAAATTAAAGGTGCAAAGGACACACAGAGGATAGTTTTGTCACCCTCTTATGACATATTAAGTTCGGAAATGTGGACTTCAGAGGCTGTGGTCTTTTTTAACAAGTGCACAACAAGCTAGTGTACAGTCGAATGTGAATAATATCGCCCCATTCTTGTAATGTGGTATTTTCAAATGCAAGTCATTTTGAGGTAAATGACAGTTTTACATGTCCATAATACTTTACTTATCTTTCCTTCTGGTAGTGTATTGCAAGAATTCTCTGTGCAGAAAGGAGACATTTGCAGACCTTGCTGGTTGGTTGATAAAAGAAGACATCCCGCTGACACAGAAGAGAGTGTCTGTCTATTTGCTGTCTGTGTTGGTAGCAAACAACAGTAAGATCAAGGCTCCCCAACTAAGATAATGAGTTAAAACTACAGGATCGGTTATCCCATTTAAGTTTTTCTGTCACTTTACATGATGTTTTCATATCAAGTATATTTTTGTATCAAGTAGAAAATTTAATATAAGATTTCTCAGAGTATGATAAGCTTGCTTTTGTTATGCAGACCTTTGTAACCCTCATGTGTCTGCGTGCTATTGCAGAATCAGGACAGACTTTAGCCCAAACCACTGGCTGCCTGGATATTCTGCTGGACCTCTTCAGGTACTTGCAATGTTAAACTCTTTGTAATCTCATGTAGTCCAACATGAGACAAATCAAGGAAATGTTCATGTACGTGTACCACCTATATTAGTTTAATAGTATTTATTTTTGCAGGACCACTTTCCCCCTCTCCACAGAGGCTACTTTGAGAGCAGCTAATGCTACTCAAACCTACCAGCTTTGGGCATCTGTGTCTAGTGCTCTGTGTGGATGTGTCAACAACCCGCAGAATGGTAATGTCATCTATGTATTTGTGCCTTGTACTGAGCAGTTAATATGTAAAACATAGATACTCTTGCCATCAGATCAAACCAATGAAATGGGATACTGCATACTAATTTTGTACTAACTACCAAGTTTTTAACAGGAGTACGAGGAAAAACAGATTTTTGCTCAATTGTGTCTTTCTTTTGACTTCCAGAGGAGGGTCAGCGTGTTTGTGTGGCAGCCTTTCCCATAATAAAGATCTGGCTTCAGCAGATTGATCTGCCACGCACTGAGATTTTTCAGCCCATATGTTCCTTCATAGCAATGACAGTTGCCAACAACTGTAAGTGAAAGACACAGAATGGCCTGTGCTAAACCTGTGGCTTTCTATGTTTGATTTAATGTCAATTCTTTGTTTTTTGCAGCCTGTGTTCAGGAGAGTTTTTCTGTCTCGGGGGGTCTGGATACTCTCACTCTTGCACTGGTTTGTCTTGCTTCTGCAGCAGGTACAAGTTTGTTGTCTTGCCAGCTTTCAGTCACTATATCCAAGACCCTGTCAGCTTGCATCTCTGAAAACTGTGCGTATCAGTCTTACGCACACATATACATACACCAACAGTTCACTTAAACAACCATAGCGTATGCCCCTCCATTCACAATCTATTCTTTTGTAGCTTCTTTGGCTTCAGGCCTGGCTCAGTATGGTGTGGTTTCTCACCTCTTCTCCCTGCTGGCTAGCCCACACCTGGACCCTGAGGACAGGCTCTCTGTTTTACTTATCCTGGGCCACTGCACCGAGGCCTCTGGTTAGGCTGCACAGTTGTGTGCTGTTTGTGTCTTAATATTTTTTACAGTTTGTTTCAAGTTTATATTTTAAACACTTTAGAGAATTACACCAACTGCTACAATCTTCAACAGTCTTCCCTCCCCTTATATACAACTTGACTATTTCTGCTATCCATGTATTTTTCTTCCTGTCTGTAGAGGAGCACCAGTCCCAGTTGGTGGAGTGTGGAGGCTTGCCCCTTATCATAACGCTACTCACAGAGGATACAAGTGAGGAGGTTAGAAAAGCTGCTACATTCATATTGCAGACCTGCAAACAGGCCAGTAAGTCAAGCAGTCTTCTGAATCTTGTAGTATTATCATGTAAGATGGACTTTATTGAAGACTATAGACCATAATTCCAGGCATAATACAATTCCTATTATTATATGTTCAAAGTCACTCATGCATATTAAGAAATGACAGATGATGTGGAAATCATTAAATGGATGCTCTGGGTCCAGGATAGCTCAGTGAAGCACTGTGGTCTTAAGGCTGTAAAGACCAGGGTTCATTTCTTCTGTATGTCGTCTGTGTGAAATATGTGTCTGTTAGAGAAGTGCATTAACTTAATTCTTGCATACTTAAATTAGTTCCATAAAGTGAAAGTAAGATCAAATATATAAAGGAAATAAGTGATTGAATAATACATGTGTTGAATTTAGAATGTGGAGCACTCATAATGACTTGTTTGTCTTTGTCTGTGAAGCCATGTCCTTGGGAGTGTCTGGTCTGGTAGCGAAACAGGGGGAGTGTAAAAATATGGAGGCCTTGACAAACATGGAAGGCTTCAGGAACTCAGCCAGAGAGCTGCTGCACAGAATTGACCTGCTAGAGAAGAGACAGGCAAAGGTTAGACATACATTGACACACATGGCCACAGTATATTTAGCATGTACAGGTAGCGTGGTGACTCTGATTGTGTGCTTATGTTGATCTTTAGGAGGCTGAGGACGTGCAAGAAGACACAGACCCATCAACTTCAACTGAAGGGCTATGCCAACCATCTCGATCTCCTGACTTACCTCTGCCTCTGCAGACGAAGGAGAGCATTAAAACCATCCCCACAGCATTTAGACAGAGCAGCGCTCTCAAGCATGTAGAAGCAGGGGGTGACAACAACATTAAACCTCAAACTGCCAGAAAACTGATCAAGAATGAGCAGGACAGTGAACTGAAGAACACAAGCTCCAATTTAAGTATGGACAAGAAGGCTAAAACCGGTGGAGGGGATGTGTGGTGTGCAGCATGCAAGGGTACTGGATCCCTGATGTCTTCCCATCTGCAGTCACTAGAGGGAGGCGGAAAGCCTCATACAGCAGACAAGTAAGTAGAGTTCCTGTGTTGATTACTTCTTAATCAGAAAAAAATGAAATGATTTCTTCCATAATTACTTTTTATTCTGTTTTTGTTTAGTGAGTTGTTTAAGCTCCCAGCAACAGTGAGGCACAGTGTACCAAAAGAAATTAAATGTACTGAAGAAGAAGGTAGGAGTCAGCTTCAAAAAATATAAAAACAATCTTTGCTTTAATCTTTGTTTTCACTAGATGTGTAGTTGTGTAAAAACAAAACAAAAAAACATTAAAACATTTTTAAAAAGAATTTAAAATAATGTGTATTTTTTGTTAAGAGTTGCAAGACTGTGACTTGAGTAAGGTGGGGGAAACCACCGTGGAGGAACAGTCACTCTCTCATATCCGGTGTGCAGGTAGGAGGACATGATTCTGCCTTTTAGTGAAATGCTTTCCATTTTTTATTATCAAATGGTTATAAGGAGTCTTCCCTACAATGCAATTTAACAAACAGGAATTTGCCTTTTTTAATCAGAATAAACCAGACATTTTGTGCTGTAGAGATTTTGTAGATGTAAGCTGTAGGGATAGTTTGGGTCCATAGAATTTTTGTTACTTATAGTTACATGGATAATAGTTAATCCCTTCTATCCCATTTCTTTCTCTCCTTTAGGTTGTGTGTTGCCTTTTGAGCAGGTGACTAGTCGCACTTTTGCATCTTTTCAAAGCTCCTGCGCCCACAGCTGTGACATGCACAAGGTTCTCCAGGAGGCCACAGAGCGGTTCAGGACTCATCACTGCAAGCTTCTGTTCAGGAGAGAGTCCCAAGACAACACTGTAGAGCAGACAGACCCAGAGTCTGAGAGAGTTTCAACAGCAGAGGCACAAAGCTGGAAACACTGGAGCGGTAAAAGGCTTCAGTATTTGAAATCTACAGTAAATCATCTTATCGAAAGGTGGTCTGATTGGTCAAGGAGTACATCCTAGTCACACCAATAGTTCCTGCTATGCACAACAGAAATATGGTGCCAACTAGAGCAAATTAATTTAGTATTGTGTGCCAACCTAAGGTTGGAAAAAGTGTTTTAGGGGTTTTGGTGTGCTGCAGATGATTTTTCTCACCACTTTTTACACCAATCGAATATTAGGTCAATTAATGAATCATTCAAAACAACCACCTTATCGCCAAGTACGACAGATAACCAACCAAGCAAAATCAGTACCAACATCTATCATGAGGTTTACTTACCACTGTGTTGATTGAGGTATCTAGACTCTTTATGTTGTTAAACACGTACCAGTTTGGTTGCTGCTGACTTTAAATACTGCATTTAGCAGGATAACAAAATAGATATTAAAACATAGATGTGTAATTTATGCTACACCACAGGTGTACTGAATTATGGTTATTGTGTTTAACTCATGCTTTCAGTGCTTGACAACATTAAAATGTTTGCAAACTTTGGAAACTAGTACTCTGAACTTTATCATGGTGCATTACCTTACTCAAGATAAATGTGAAAACTTTACCAATGAATACAACCCCAGTTCCAGTGAAGCTGGGATGTTGTGTAAAACGTAAATAAAACCAGAATACATTCATTTGCCTTTTCAACCTATATTCAATTTAATACACTACAAAGACAAGATATTTAATAATATATATATTGATATTAGGGCTGTCCCCGACTAAGGATTTACAAAGTCGAATCAGAATCATCAAGTCCTGCCTATAGTCGACTGATAGTCGAATCGTGTGTTTTTGTGCACTGCGATTGCGAGCCAAAGCTAAACTGAGGCTTATTGTTGACCATTTTCTCTCTCTCTCTGTCTCTCTCTCTCTCCCCTACCATTCACCGGTCTTGTGCAGAGTTTTCGCCGTGCTGCAGACAACTGCATGCACGTCGCGGTTCCTCGCGGGTCTATTTCAAGTAGTTCAAGTTGTTCACCACAACAACTGCGTGACCAAATAGCCCAACAGTTTAAGAACAACGTTTCTCAACGTACAATTGCAGGGAATTTTGGGATTTCATCATCTACGGTCCATAATATCATCAAAAGATTCAGAGAATCTGGAGAAATCTCTGCACGTAAGCAGCAAGGCCGAAACCAACATTGAATGCCCGTGACCTTCGATCCCTCAGGCAGCACTGCATTAAAAACCGAAATCAATGTGTAGGATATTACCACATGGGCTCAGGAACACTTCAGAAAACATTGTCAGTTAACACAGTTTGTCGCTACATCAATAAGTGCAAGTTAAAACTCTACCATGCAAAACGAAAGCCATATTTCAATAACACCCAGAAACACCGCCAGCTTCTCTGGGCCCGAGCTCATCTGAGATGGACTGACGCAAAGTGGAAAAGTGTGCTGTGGTCTGCCGAGTCCACATTTCATATTGTTTTTGGGAATTATGGACATCGTGTCCTCCGGGCCAAAGAGGAAAGATTCCAGATTGCTATCAGCGCAAAGTTCAAAAGCCAGCATCTGTGATGGTATGGGGGTGTTTTAGTACCCATGGCATGGGTAACTTGTACATCTGTGAAGGCACCATTAATGCTGAAAGGTACATACAGGTTTTGGAGCAACATATGCTGCCATCCAAGCAACGTCTTTTTCAGGGACGTCCCTGTTTATTTCAGCAAGACAATGCCAAGCCACATTATGCACGTGTTACAACAGCGTGGCTTCGAGGTAAAAGAGTGCGGGTACTAGACTGGTCTGCCTGCAGTCCGGACCTGTCTCCCACTGAAAATGTGTGGCACATTATGAAGCGCAAAATACAACAACAGAGACTCCGGACTGTTAAGCAACTGAAGTTGTACATCAAGCAAGAATGGGAAAGAATTCCACCTACAAAGCTTCAACAGTTAGTGTCCTCAGTTCCCAAACGCTCATTGAGTGTTGTTAAAAGGAAAGGTGATGTAACACAGTGGTAAACATGCCCCTGTACCAGCTTTTTTGGAACGTGTTGCAGGCATCAAATTCAAAGTGAGTGAATATTTGCAAAAAACATATATAGTTTATCAGTTTGAACATTAAATATCTTGTCTTTTTGGTGTATTCAATTGAACATAGGTTGAAAAGGATTTGCAAATCATTGTATTCTGTTTGTATTTACGTTTTACACAACGTCCCAACTTCATTGGAATTGGGGTTATACATGAGCTCGTGTGTGGCATTGATTAAATATGAGAGAACCTTCCAGACAGTAAATATGCATCATGTGTGTTGTTGTTGTGGTTGTTCTATCACTGTTTTTAATGGTCCGATTTAATTTTCCTTGTCTATTGCTTTGTAAGTGTTATGTTAGCGTCTTCAGAATGAAACATACATTATTCTCTTTACCTAACGCTATAAAATTTTGGACTTCTACTTCACAGCAGAAAAGGTGTGCTTGACTCCTATACGTAAAGGAGCAGGGAAAGTCGAGAGCTCCCTGCCAGAACACCACGGGAAGAAGCACAATGGTAAGAATTATGCAGCAAGTGGTGGCACACTGGTGTCTTAAAGGACTGTAGGAAATGAGCCTAGATTGAACAAATAAGCAAGAGCACAAATTAACAAATTAAGCACAAGAAAGACAAAACACGTCTTCTTAACCATTCAAGTCTAATCAATCTTATATAACTAAACTAAGGAACATAACATGAGCACAGGAAGCAGTTTGTGTCTGTTGTAAAAGAATTGTTCCTGAAAGCTAAACAAGTTATGTTCCACTAAACTAACATACATGCACAATATGCTATAAGTGTGTCATTTGTCTTTTTCCACTTATACTATAGAATGCGCTTTGATCCCACTGCACAGAGGAGCTAAAAAGGACATATTTACTTCCTACAACAAGACCGGTGTGTGTGTGACGTCATCACAGCAACATCTCATTTATTAATGTCCTTTATATGTGTCATAATTAACCACACTGATCACTCCTCTGCTCAGGTCCACGCTTGACTCCCCTGAAAAGGTCTGGTCATCCTGAAGGTAGATATGTGAAATCAGTTATGGATATTTACGGAGATCACTTTAAGTTTGTGTGAATGTTATGTTTGAGAGCCTGTGGTGGGAGCTGTCCTTTGCAGTGTTCTTGGCAACAGAAAAACCGAAGAGCAGAAGGAATGTTGAACTGCAGCCAGTGTTCTCACAGTGCAGGCCAGAGCTGGTTCAGAGCAGCACAGCTGTATTAAGTTGTTTCACACTCTGTATAACACTGTGTGTGTGTGTGTGTGTGTGTGTGTGTGAGAGTGAGAGTGAGAGAGAGAGAGAGAGATTTAAAGGGTGTGCTTCGATGCGTTTGTGCTTTGCCAGCGACATGGTAGTGAAAGGAGAAGCATTTTGTCTGTTCCACATTAAGATTTTGCGTGTTTATTCACTATACAGTGTGCTAAAGTTTACACATCATATATGTGGCTATATTTGCCATCCATCTTTCACTTCTTGCTTTCCAATTTTGCCAATTCAAACGCTCCCAGTCAGACTTTCTGTAGCCTAAAAGTTGCTGTAGTGTTGCAACACTGACGCAGAGGCACTTGTGTGTCTTTCTGTGCTGTCATGCTGAGATTTACTGTATTTTTACATCTCTCAGCCAAATGCAGTTTCCAATGCACAGTCCACATTTTCATTCTTTCTCTGACCAGTTCAGCTGTTTTTTTCCAACTTCCCCTCTCCTATTTTTTGTATTAATTTTGTCCCCTTTCTTCTATTCTCTTTTCTATTCCCTCTTCAGTCAATATTCTCCTCTTGTATTGCTGTTTGTAGAGCAGTTGTATTAGCAATAACTGGTGATGTAATATTTCCTAATGAGGAGTCAGGCAAGAGAGAAGAGAAATTGCCTCTCTGTATAGTCTGGGGCCAGGTGTTGATGAGTAACAGAATGAGTTGTAAAAAAACCTGGCGTCCTCTGCTTTTCACACCAACCCAAACTGTTTAATGTTTCAAATACAGAGAGAAGAAGAGGGAATAATAGTGAACAACATGCTGTTGACGATGAGCCGAGGACTAGCACAAATCCCTGTTCCACTGTAAGTTTGCCTGTCAGGTTTTCCAACAGATTTGAAATGCCAAGACTGTATGCTGCAGTGCATTGAAGTAGTAAAAAAATATAAGAGTAATAAAAGGAGGAAATATACAGTGAAAAGTAAGGATGGGAATTTGAGGGATTTAAAGTGAAATCTAATCCACGGCACTAAGGAGAAAATATGGTTGAGAATATGCACATATTTTGATACATGCATACAAACATTACATATGGTTAAAAACTAATGTTAGGCTAATGTGGTAATATTTAAGGATTATAGTGGCTTAATTTATTTTTTCATTGCAAGTTTTAGCAACCAAACTACACAATGTGTGTAGTTTACTGCCAGTAATTAAGACATTCTGCTTTACAGGCAGGCAAACGTTTCACTTTATTTCAATGTGTATTTTCAATATGAAAATGAGTTTGACAGTGAAAAACTGTCTGCCTTATTTTATTTTATATACAGTATGTAGAAACTGAAAATCTCTCTCACTGATCGTGTGAATTTTAGTCATCTCTTGCATTATAAAAAGTGGTCTTAAAACACAAATGTCAGAGCATCCTTGAACACACCAACAAAAGGACTTTAAATATAATCCTTGCAACTGTAGTACCATGCAATCCTAATGCAACTTTGATGCAAACAGATATCAACAAATGTCAAGTCTCAACAAGTTGATTTTCATAGCATTTCAAACCATTTTGCTGTATGGAGGTTGGAAAATCAATTTAAACTGAATGATATGCTTTGCAGAATGGCTGGGAGTCATTTAAGCCATGTGTTGTTAATGGGTTGACATTTGCAAAATCAACAGCATGATCCATTACCATTAGTCACGCAGGCATCAGATGATTTTATATATGAATAGCAAAATGAAAAGCAATCACATTTTCTCACTTTTCACCATAGTTTAGATTGTATTATACTTTTAAGCAGAGCTTTAGTAACTAGACCATGTTTGTAAGCTAAAACTTTATATACAAAGTTATATAGACCCTTTTTGTAACACAGGTTATAAAGTGTTGTACATAATATCAAGCATAAACATAAAAACGCTAGGTTCATACAAGAGAAAAACATTTAAAAGGTCATACACATACAAACGCAACACACGTGACCACAGAAAGCATTCAGCGACCAGACACAGCTCGTAGCACACTGTTTAGAGTTCTCGAAAAGCAAACCGAAACAAGTGGGTTTTTGAATGTTTTTTTGTGTCAGTGGAGAAGTCATTAACAGTGTTTTACTGAGCCCAAGCACAGTATGGTAGTCACATAGCTTGTGAAAGGCCAAACTACACATAAGAGGCACAGGTATTGTACTAAATGATGTGAAGTTGCAGGCATGCACATGTGGACATAATGGACATAATCCACACCCTCCTGTCTATCTGACACGCTGTCAGTTTTGTCTCTTCACCCTTTTTTATTATCAATCTTAGAGAAGGAGGAGGAAAGACTTCAGCTGTGAGGAGGTACATTACCTACTGTGCGGAGTGAACACTTTCGGCTTCTCCTGGAACTCCATCTTGTGGTCATACCCCTTCCAACCTGGACGCACCAATGTTGACCTGGCCAAGAAATACAGGCGGCTAACGGTAACAAGAAAATCTCCTTTTTAAGTAAGTCATCTTAACTGTCAAACTACATTTTGATTAACAGCCTGATTGTTTTTTTTGTCCTCAGAAAGGAAAAGCCCAGGATGCTGGCTGTGCATAACCCTGGTCCTGAGATCCAGCCCAATAATAAATAATGGTTCTCTGTTAATAATAGCTTTGATTTATCTGAAAGACCTTCACTCTTTTCAGTTCAGAACTCTGTATTTATTGGGGGGAAAAATTCCAAAGAAGCATTTATTTCTTAGACTCATAATATATTGTACTCTCAGTATTTATATAGATTTTAGTACTTTGTATATGATTTTCATTGTTTGAAAAAAAAAATTGACAGATATTGTTTGTTTTTATTATATGTTAAAGCATTAAAATAGGTGTTTAAGATTCAGCGTCTTCTCTGTCAGGTACGTTTTCATATTTTATTCATTCTAACAGGCATACACGAACCATTAGGACTCTTATAAGGATATATTGTGCCAGATTTTGAGTGAATTAGATGTATAACCTTTGCGTAAGGGCTATTTTAAAGTCCTTGTTATGTTGTAACACCACCTATTGATGAATCACCACCGCACTGTTGTCAAATGTACGTCTACCAGATTTGATTGCAACAGCACGATGTGGTCATGAGTTGTGGTAGAAAAAAGGCCCAGCCCTAAACACTTGGGTAACCATTTATAACAGTACTGTATTAGTCACAGGCCAGGTTAGATTTGCTTTGTTACCAGTTTGTGTACCAGTCAAAATGTCAGAACATCTAGTCTAGCAGAAATGGGCAAGATCACACCTATTTACACTGAACAAAATTATAAACGCAACACTTTTGTTTTTGCCCCCCATTCATCATGAGCTGAATTCAAAGATTTAAGACTTTCTCTATGTGCACTAAAGGCCTATTTCGCTCAAATATTGTTCACAAATCTGTCATAATCTGTGTTAGTGAGCACTACTCCTTTGCCGAAATAATCCATCCACCTCACAGGTGTGGCATATCAAGATGCTGATCAGACAGCATGGGTATTGCACAGGTGTGCCTCAGGCTGGCCACAATAAAAGGCCACTTGACAAGTTTTGTAACTTCTTATCAAGACTATATTTCTGAGGAAAACAAAAGAATAATGCAAAGGAAAAAAAACTAGTTCCAGCACGTCTGCCTTAAAAAACAAATATAATATAATACATGGAAGTGTGGTACTCTCTTGACAATATTGTGTCACAGAAGCAAAAACCACGTTCTGTTTTCTTTGTTTTTGTGCTTTGGCCATCAGAGCCCATAGCCAAACAGGAAATCAACAAGGAGAGGGGTGACTCAAGTCCAGCACTTTTGTTTATTGAGCTGAAAGCCTCTGGTATGACAGGAATCACAAATAGTGCAAATCATGCCGTTTATCTATTCTTGGTGCGTCTCAAGAAGCAGTTCAGTCTGCTAACTGTAGCCTTTACTAGCGGCTAGCTTGACTGAGATCTCTGTCTGAGGAGTGCCTCTCCCACTCCACAGGGACTGATCAGTGTGTTGCCAAAACCATGGGACTTAACAGTTTGCCATGCCCTAAGGCGTAGTCTGTTAAAGTTAGGTGTGGCACGACAAGACAAATGTGGGAGGGGGATTTAATACGATTATGGATTATGAATTATGAAACTGGAGCTGACACAAGTGGTGCACCACAATGATTTCCTGATGTAGATTAACTAATGCATTTGACATAAATGTCAGATGGAGCAGATCCACATTCTACAATTTGATGACATCTTAGAATAGCCCTGCCTTTGTTAGGTAGTATTCCTGTCAAATTGGCAAAGTTAGTAGTTATTTCTGTAAGTTTCATTTTCAGGCAGGCAGAAGTGGACTCTCATACCAGTCCACTGACTATTTTGTCAAGATGTTGGGATAGCAGTGCTGCGAGGCCAGGAGGAGTGTGGTGGGAGAGGCATGTGAGGAGCAGATTTCTCATGGACTGAAACGCAGTCACACTGAAGACTTTTGACCCAGGCCCCCCGAAAACCTTCTTCCTCTGGAAAGAATGTGGCTTCGTCTCCCCCCGCCTTCTCCTCCCTCCCCTCTTGTCCTCCCTCCCACAAGACTGTGAGAAAGACAGTGTCTTTTATACGTAGTCTGTGCTATGTTGGCTAGAATTTGATTTCCATGTGTATACTGCAACTCACACGTGTATTGGTGTATTGTTAAACACGCTCTGTAAGGGGGGTAAAGCTCTATATACATATTACAATATACAATTGCACATATGTAATATGTGCATTTAACAGGTCCAGGATGTCCAGGTTCTGCACATTTTAAGCCAATTAAGTTCTTATTCCACATTTGAAACGATGGGACGAGCCTACCTCTTTGTGGCCTCACATCATTTCGCCTTTCTCTTGATCTGCTCCTCATTTCCATTCTTGAAGTCTCCAACAGATAATATTTATTATAGTTCAACAAAAAAAACAGATGACCAGAACACATGAGGAATAATATCTTTATTTTCACAAGCAAGCCACTACTTTGGTTAAGAAATCCCGTTATTGTATTGCAAATACAATAAGATGATGATCACATCTGTTGAAGGAATATTACAAAAGGTCCAATTACGACTATTTTATAGCATAAATGTTAATCGGACACTTGTATCCTGCTATATAGCGGTATGCATATACTGTCTCCACCTTTGGTTGCATTGCTACTGTCCCTTGCCTGTCGTTTTGCATTAACTTCTAAGTGCTGTGCACTCACATATCTTCCAAAAAGTTTTACTTCTGTGCCTTCACACTTCCATTGTGTAGGGTTTTTATATAGCAATGAATGGTCCCTACAAGAAACACATTTAAATTTGTGTTTGGTGAATTTGCATAGAGAAAGATCTGCTGTCCAACAATACACACGGGTACACTCATGTCCCCTGTGCTGTTTGAGCCCCATTACCCCTCACCCACACACCTACTGGCTGTATAATGCATCAAAAACATACTTGTATCAAGATTAAATTTTTTGTGAAAACTGACAAGACAGCAGTTTGTTCCAGAGTTCATTTGGTTCCATATTAAAGAGAGATAGCCATTTGCCTTTATTAGGCCACTTTAGATGTAAAAAACAAAACAAAAAACACATTCATGTAAAGGGTTAAGAGGGTTTCACTGAAAAATATCCATTCACTTCTTTCATAAATCCTCTTCACATCCGGGATTCACATCAGCTCAGTGGAAGTGCTCATGTCTGTGATGGGAGTGTCATCAGGGATCTTGACATCAGTGGGAATGAGGTCGGCGACAAGGTCATTTCCTTTCAGCTCCAAGTTCTTTAGGAGTCCGCTTAGACTTTCTTCGTTGACATCACTCACAAGCTGCTCCAAGTTCCCTGCCTCCTTCACCTCCATCATCTTTTCCGGAGATTCTGATGTTTTCTCAGACTTTTCCAGCTCAAACGTGGAAACCGCAGACATCTCAGCGCTGTCTTGGCATTCCTGAGTCACCGGGATGTCTGAGGGCTCATCAGCATTAACTGAGGCAGGGATGGGAACTGGGGAGGGAGGGGTGTTAATAGGTTGGGGAGTTACATCAGGGACACCCAGGTCGATCAAAGGTGGTGAAGAAAGCACCGGCTCAGGGAGAGGCTCTTGAGTAATCAGGTCTGTCTTCTGCTCCAGGGCCTCAGCTAGGGCAGGTACTGACTCTGAGATGGGCTCAGGGACTGCCTCAAGTTCTGCTTCTGCTGGATTTGAGGTAGGATCTGGTTCGGGAACAGGCTCTGGAGCTGAGTCTGGAGCAAGCACAGCTTCAGCAGGAAGTTTTGGGGGAGATGGTTCACTAACTGAGAGCAGAGGCTCAGGTTGGACTGGAGCTGGGGCTTCCTTTGCCACAGGCTCTGGTTCAGCATCATTTAGTGGGGCAGCAGGAGCCTCCACCTCTTTACACTCAGCCACACATTCTTCAGTGGGTAAACACGCCACTTGTGTCACTTGCTCCCCCACCACCACATCTAGATTCTCTATTTCAACGGCCTCTGGAGTCTGTGTTATCCCAGAGTCTTCTTCTGCCACCTCTGCAGTCTGCTGTTCAGAGGCAGCAGTTTCATCGCAGTCGACTGAGCCATCTTGCTTTCTGCCTAACTTGTTTCCCATGATGAACCTGTGCAGAAGTTCAAAATGAGGATAAAATTTTAAATAATAAAATGTCAAATGATATTCTTTGGTTACAAAAAGTAAATTCACTCTTTTCTTTAGCTCAGTATTACACAAGATTCTTGTTGCAGGCACTCTATGTTAAGATTTTCTTCCAAATTCATGAATATGCAATTGTTGAACATTACAAAAATAACAAAACCTAAAGAGAGACACGGTCTTAAACATGTCAGAGTTAAGTGAATTGCATGAGCAAAAATTAGCCAGTTTGTGTGTTATGGTACATTATGTTCTCTTGTAACCCTTCCCGTGCTGCATGTACAGTATGTCCTAAGAGGCAGTGTGGAGATTTGAGCATGTCTATATAGTCAATGCCCAAGGATCATTTAAAGCATTTGCTTGTGTGATTGATTATCTCTTGACTGCTTTGCACAGCATGTCACCTCCACCTTAGTCCATTGGAAATCAATTATGGCCAGGTTTAGACGTGCACTGAAAACATTTACCACTTCACATCACTTAACTGCCACTACCCCCTGAAAGAGAATATATAGTTTATGGTTTCCGGTTCTTTTGATTTTCTAATTACGCTTTTCTGTTAAACAACCACACCTTGTCCGAACTGTGCTGTCTCTGTCAGAGACATGGATCCACATACCCACACGCAGTGTTAATTTTCAGCATGACAAAAACATCCAGATTATAATTATAATCAACGCAACTAATACCTCTACTAATTGCCGTTTACTGCTGGTCTAAGCAAAACGAACAAAGAAGCCCCTTGCAGACGACCCCGCCTCCCTCTCGCGCTGGACAAACTTTAAACTATCCAAAGTGTCGACAACGGTAAAAAAAAAAATAGCTGGGGTCGTAACGTGCAGTTAAAACAGATAACCGTCACCAACCTTTTGAAACTTTTCGCGTTGGATTTAAAAGAGATAAAGTCGCAGATGATCTCTCACTCTTGACTTGAAGAAGTCCGCACGTCAGACTGACTGTTGAAGCCAAGTAGTCCTCTGGTTCAGTCCCTCAGACGCAGTTGCGCACCGTGCGCGCCCACGGTCTATGCGCGTGCCGTGCGAACCACCGATTCTGCACTTCCTGGGCCAGACTGATTTTGATCGCTTAACTAATCGTAAGTAAACAGCGCAAAATTAAACTACACGTTTATCTTTACTCAATCAAAACTTAATATCCAGCTATGAATCAGTATTTCATCAAACCAGGTTCACCTGTCATGTGTCTAAATGATCAGCACTGGGTCATGTTTCTAAATTATCACTAGAAGTTTCAAAATGATCACAATTAGCGCTTCTTAAACTGTATTATAATGGAAGCTAGTGATTTCAGTGTTGACAAGTCCATTTTACTTAAATGTGATGCGATCATAATGGGTAAACATCAGCTGACCTACTGTGGGTTGACACATTTATTGCTGTAGCAAGTGCTAGTGCCTGTTTTGCTGAGCCATTTATAACCACTCCCATTCAGGGCTTATTTATGAAGATCACTTAGACAATAAAGTGAGTTCATTAAGAAATTGGATTTATAGGCATTTTTAAATGCATCTCTTCTGTTTGTACAGAAAGTCTTCTTAAGATTTATTTCCCAAATGATTAAGTGTTTGTATTGATTTCTGTCAACATGAATATTAAATCTGCAGGTCAGGGGTCATGAGGCCTAAGTCAGCTTCAGTCATGGCTGTTCTTTCTGTGAAGAGAACCACAGGGCGCTCTTTTTGGATTTCGGTGTTTCTCCTGCTTATCTTCACTCAGATGTTAACCTCCCTGGTGCTCTATTCTGGTGTGTTCATTCTCTCCAACGAAGCCCTCATCAGCCCCTTTTGCTTTTGTCTAAAACATGTTCAACATGGTGAACCCTCCTGCAACAGGTGGTACAGGAGCCCTGTCAACGGAGCTGAATCCAAGATAAAAATTAACTTCCTCACAACAGTGGTTACTCTGGGTTTGTACATTCCAGTGGTGCTTGTGGCCTTTGCCCTGCTGGCCATGCTGTTAGCAGCTTACGCCAAAGACAGAGCAGCCCTCTGGTTTAGCATGGCCTGCCAGGCTGCATCAAGCCTACTCATCCTGACTGGCATTGTTAGTTTTTTGCTACTCAATCAGTCGTATGTGAGCTGGCAACACATGACCCTCTGGTTCTATATCTGTGTGGCTGTGCAGGTTGAGCTGGTTATCGTAACTGCACTGACCCATGTGTCGGGAAGGAGGCTAACGTCTGACTGGAAATAGATGGGTCCAAATAAAAACACATCCTCGCCTTTTTAACGGAAGGGACGTTTGATTGGTGAGCTTCAGGACAGTGGTGATTAAAGTTTATAATCAAATTTCAAATGTATTTTTTTGTTACATGTTCTTTATGTTTTCACTAAACAGTGGTCAAATCTTTGGTTTGAGGCAAATGCTGACAAGGCCTAATGACAGATTTTCTGATAAACTGTACCCATTATTTGTTAAATCTACTGGAACATACTGTGATTGCTTTTGCATGACGTAACAGTGTTTTTGAATTGTAGACCAACTGGTTTGAGAAACTGACATCAGTGTGTAAATAAAAAAACAGGAATAGCTGGTGCTAAAGACAATGACACTGTGTAAAAAGGTGGTAGACCAATACCGTTAATGCTGACACTTGCTTTTTTGATACTGCTTGTTCAAGAAAAACAGCTACTTCCTCATTTATTAAAGTGGGGGGAAAATACAATATCTATAGTGGACATACATTCAGAATTAAACATAAGAGTATGCTCTGTCATCTTAAATCTGTGGTGTCATCAAGAGAAAACCTGGAGCAGCTTCGCTGACTGATTCCTCTAGGACATTATGATTAAAGAGGCCACAGGTACAGTTACACTATAGTGCTCAGTAAATCAGAAGAAACTCTGTGTCGAATGTTCAGTCCTCTGCACGTGGAAACGTGGGCTTTCCTACACATGGGCTTGAATTTAAGGTCTTCTGTACAGTAGGGTTGGTGGCTAGTCTACAGGGCATTTCAAGTGTGGTGATGTACTGTAACATGAGCATCAGTTTCAGATTTCAGCTCTGTTACTTACATCAAAAGGGTTCTGGATAAACTTTCAGGAAAATCCCATCTAAACTTTACAAAATACCATGTTATCTGTGTTTTGGGGAATTCCCATTAATTTGTGGTAATTCAGTGTAACAGGACAGTGGAAAGTAAAACATGCAGCAGCTCCATTAACATTGAATGGACCTCAGACGGAAACTGCACTGTAAGATTGGGTTTTAGATCATAGATCAGCGGTCATTAAAAGGCATATACTGGCATTTACTCTTAAACTTGGGTTAATTATTGGTGTAAGTCTTTTCATCAACTGTCTATGGAGCTGTGCTAAAGTTTACATATCAGTGACATCAATTAAAGCATCAGTTTCTAATTTGCAGCTTTATAGAGGAACTTTTGGCCTCCAAAAGTATGGATTGGAAGGTCTGAGGAATTTGTGATTTGGGTGGCATTCCCCTTTTAAGAGAATTTTTTCCATTTTAGTGCAAAAACTGAACAAGGCTTAGCGCACTTATAAGGTGACATTCAATAAAATGTTCATCATCAGGTGAAAAAATTTCTCGCACAAGCCGCAAGGCATCATCCTCCTCCGCTGCATCTGCTGGCGTCTGTGAGCACTCCTCTTTTTTGTCAGCCATTTCATTGTTCATGAAACCGGTGTGATCCTGCACTGGTCCTGACCTCTGACCCTCAGGTCGCTGATGCTGCGGGCTCTTGGTGTACGGCACCGTTTCCACCTCTGTAATGTCCAAGTCTGTTTCTGAGATGTACGTTGTCCCCTGGGCATCACCGCAGTCTGAGGACTCCTCCTCTGAAATCACCGGCTTTGCTATCATCTCTGGAGAAGCAGGATTCTCCCTCATCTTCACAGTTGTGTCTACTGCCTTGTCTTTAGCCTGTTTCGGGAGGGGGTTACACAATTATTCAGGAAATATCCTGCATTTTACAAAAACTTGTGAGGTAAGATTTGAAAAGTGTTTTGTTTTTTAAACATTTGTGTAAGTAAGCTGAGAGGCACACACTGGTGCAGGTAAAAGAGGACTAAAAGTAACTGAACTATAATCCAAACATATTTGATTATCACATGATTATTTTAATTTACATTTTTGGATATTTTTATTTAACTTTTTTTTTTTAACAATATTAACATGTTTTTATTTAATTTATAAATGGCTATCAATAACTGGGTCTTTATACCAAGGCAAATTCCTCGTATGTGAAATGTATATGGCAATAAACCCGATTCTGATGCTGATTTTATTTTTCCAGTATAAAAATTTCAACCGTTAACAAAGGGAAAGAGCGCCACCTTTTGGTGAGTCAGGAGAACCACGTCCTCGCTTGCACCGCTGGTAAGATATGAAACAGCAGCTTCTACCAGCTCCTTCTCGTTCATACAGTAGAAAGCAGCTCTGAAAAAATTGCGTATATGTTAGTCAAAACGAGCTAAGGAAGAAGAAGCATAAAACCGAGAGTCTGTCTTGTTTTTTTTCCCCACGCCACCTAACGTTACCTTGCAGTTTTCCGTTTCCCCCTTCTCTTCAGCGGCTCCTTCTCTTTCTCCTCCTTCTTCTTCGCCATCCACGACGGCAGCGCCCGGTGCCTTTCCGACATGTTGGCACTGTGTTATGAAACTTACAACATTTGAATATCTGCACAAAGGTTACCGAGGTTTTATTCAGTATCAAAGACGAACGTGGGTTTGCATTTTGGTGAAGTCACGTGACCGCGCTGACTGACTCTTTAGCGCCCCTTAGTAGACAAATAGCTAAATGCACCAAGAGATGAAACATGCTTCTTCCAAAATAGTTAATAATTTGACATTAAACGAATGTACTGTCCTACTGATTCAGACAGTCCATTAGGTAAAGCTCTTCAGATTATTTAAAAATCCCGCCTTAAAACAGATATTACATTGTTATTCATATGGTTTGTTTAACCTATAATGTAATGTGTTTTGTATGTAAATGAATCTGCAAACTAGTAACTAAAGCACTAAAAAAAAGTGATGTTAAAGGTGCAAATGCTTCTTAAATGTAGAGCAGTCGAGGTTGTATAAAGTGTGAATACTCTGAACCCAAGATTGTGATAAACATAAATAAAATAATGTATTAAGTTACCACCACTCACATTTTGCCACACCCAGCTGTATTTAAACATTTACACTTGATTGTATGACATAGCAGATTGATAGTTTTATAGGTTTAAATTGGGTTGATTTTGAGACTTGGGCTCATTGACATTTTGTCTTTTGAGTATGTGTTGAGAGATTCTTTTTGTGTTGTTTTGCAAAGCTGCAGAACAGACAGAGAGTCCAAAGCAAATTTCCCTTTTGGGACAATAAAGTATCTTAAGTTATCTTATTTTATTGAAATGAGTTTGGTTTGAATGGGTCTACAGGTGTGAATCAGAAATGTACCACTTTTGCTGAAATCACATTCTGTGATTTTACTATTGTAGTGGCACATGCCCAATACTTGTCGTATTCACATTACTGCTAATGTTCCTTGTATCCTTATTTAATGTACTCTAGCTAATAATCATTTATTTATTGTTAAAAAAGTAGTACAGTGAAAGATTCAACTATAATTTCCAAATCTCTCTCTCTATCTTTCTCTCTCTCCCCTCATTCACGTCCATCTCCTACAATTGTACAGCACTTACATAACACAGACAGACCCTGTACAGTTGGTCATTGTTGGAATTAATCAGCATTGCAGTAGTGTGCTGTGTAATTAAAGCTGCGTTGCGGTGTCCGCTCATTCAAATTCACTTCTCTCACCGTGGCCTTTCTGTTGTCCAAGCTCATCCACATTTGCTGTTACTTATGGTTGTTTTAAGTATTCCACATTAAGAATAGTATTTCTTGCTTCTCCCTCACATATTTTTATTGGCATATTGAGTCTCATGCCAGTAACATAAAACAACATTTCCTTAAAAGTTTAAATTAGATCAGTTTCATCATCAACTCTGTTCATATGTTTAACTCCCATCTTAGATTTGGTCAGATAATAATAGCTGTTTGATTAATGTTTTTATTTATTTTTGAACTGCATGTGTGGACAACACTAGCCACATGTGGACAGAAGATAATCCCTGCTAGTCTAATCGCATGACTCATTATTTTCTCACTTTCCACTCTTTTCTCCTCTTTATCATCCTCTTTCAATCTCTGATGTTCGAAACAGCCTTGTGTCAGATTCTCACCTTCTGTCACTTTGGAGCCAAAGCTGCCTTCTCTCACTCAGGCCTTTTAATTATGTCTGTAAAGCCCCTTCCTACAAGTGCTTAGGCCTTGATTGCAAAGACCAGCTTTATATTTGACTAAATTAAAAGTGGGGGGAAAGGGAGGAAAAAAACCTCAAGGCATAGAGCATGTTAACAGCCAGATGCACACACAATGTCACTTTCCCTAAAGCTCTCAAGTTCAGCGCATTTTAGGAATGACATGTAATCAGAGGCTGAACTGGTATCAAATAAAAACAAATCCTCATCTATGACCACAATATTATTATTGTTTACAACAGATGTCAACAGAGGCACGTTAAAAAAAATGACTGTTACTGACCTACATTTCTATAGTTGATAATTATTAGACCTCGAGTGTTTCTAGTTAAACACAAACCACATGAGGTCTAATAATTACCAAATTCTCATAACTGCATCCCATCCATTAACAATTGTTTGTTTACTATTCACTTTTTATTCATTTATCATCATCATTACTTATCATCATTGTTGAAATTATTTAAGAAATTGTAAAACAAAACAAAGATATTTAAACATAAAAAACCTAAAGGCATTGAACTCATCCTCCTCCGGGCTTGCTGCCACATCCACAGATCAGGCCGTGCTAAGAAGATTTCTTTGCTAAAGGAGTAAAGCTTGTCACTGCTTTACTTACAGCTGAATTTGTGGGTCAGACATGGCCAAAATGTCATGAGGGCATCAGCGCTGTGGTTTTGTTTAACACTGGTTTGATGTTGCTGTCTGGTTCAGAATCAATATTTTAATGAGCCGCATTTTTATGATATTTAGAGTTGCAAAACAAGCTGATCCGTAATTACACTATACAGACATTTTGAACAGAGTTTTGTTTGATATAAAGATGAAGTTGAATTGGACATCAACGACTCGATCAGGAAGTAATTTCCACCTAATCTAATCTATCTCCTCTCGTTTCCACAGCACCTCTTCAAATGTTCTTATTCTCAGGGCCTTAAATGGTGAGAACCAGACTAATCTTCTAGTTGTCTTCCTGGGCTTAACCCTGATTTGAGTAAGGGTCATTACCATTGGCCATCTGTCCAAGAAACGCTTGTTGTGATTGGGCATATGGCATAAGAGAGAGCAAGATTTAGGAAGAGCAGAATGTTTAAATTGAATGTAGATATGCCACGGTTCACATTGTCTGTCGGGAGACACATAATATCGTTTCATTATGTAACCCAGGATCGTATTAGTGTGTGTGAGCACATTTACTAATGTGTAGATGTATGTTCACAGATGTAGGCTTTGGTATAGCTTAACTTAACTCTTTCTTGTATTGCAACACTCATTACATTGTAAGGGGTCTTTCAGCTCCCACTTGGCTTTGATTGTTGCAAAACACACAGGAGCCAATTATTCCCAGAATGAAAAACATGTTCAAAGACAACGCAATCTCTCAAGCGCACTCATTCAGTGTGTAAACTGTTTGTTGATGTGCATAGCTGTGTGTGTGATGTATTTCTGTCACATGACATGGTCATGCAGTTGTCTACATTAATCTGCAGTATCTTTATTCGTTTCTTTTTACATTATAGGAACATCTTTGCTGATACACTTCCTGTGCATGGGAAATATACGCTCACCTGGATGTTGACCAAAGCTAATGTAAATACAGGTGTAAATTGGTTATGGGTTGAATTATGAGCTATTCTCTATGTCAGCTGGCAACAGAGAAGCAAAATAGACAGACAATGTGACAATTAAAGTAGTTTTTCAGGCTGTATCTGTAATCACAGGAAATAGACTTCATTCTTTGACAATGAGGAAAATGCTTCAGGGAACAAATTCCCACATGAATTATCCTCGATAACAGCAAAACTGTTTGGTGGCAGCCCGGCTGACGGTGAGTGTCCTGTTTATTTCTCCTTTTTTTGCTTGTGATTCTGTTTTCCCCTGTTTTTTTCCTGTACTCTGCCTGCCTCCCTGTGTCTCCTCCCCTGCGGGTGGTCTCTCTCTCTCTCTCCCTCCGCTCCTGAGCCCAGCCAACGACCCGCACCTGCACCTGCCTGCCACACCTGCCAGCAATTAACCTCATCCCTGCCTGCATATCTCCACTCCATCGCTGCTTGATCGTCGTTGCTCCTTACCCGGTGCCACTTTACCACTCAAGCTCTCACGTATTCTGTGCCATTTCTGTTTCCCTGTGCTTTGTCTCCGCTGTGTCTAACCCTGTCTGTCTGTCTGTCTCCCCTCCAGGTCCACTCACCTCAGTCCTCCACTCCGTCATCTGGGCTTGCCACCCTGCCCTCTCCACTCAGACCTCTTCCACGGCGTCCTCCTGGCTCCTCCCCGTGCCTCCTCGCTTCCTCGGTCCCCAGGGCCCCAGCTCCCTTGTCTCAGGCTCCTCGGTTCCCCGTGCCCATGTTTCCCCGGCGTCCACCTCTCCCTCACCTCCACTCCCTCAACCCTGTTTCCCCTTCAATAAAGCCTGTTCTTCCCGAGTGTTGCGTTTGGGTCCACTCTGTCCCCACACCACACCATTGCAAACATTGTTCCCCTCAAACTATTGATTGCACAGATTTTAGGTTTCTTCTTTAAAGGAACACACACCACGAAACTTATATCTTGTTGCATGACACTAAAGGACTGTAAATGGCAGATTAGTGTGAACCAAAGATTTTCTGTGAAACTGTGTGTGTGCGATTGCTTCTTTCTCTGATGAATTGGTCTCAGAAGATATCAGGTGGACATCCCACACAACAAACCATATGTGAATTTGTAATAATACAGAAAAAATGCAGCGCTCCATCAGAGCATAAACAGATTATGAGGATTGTAAAGAAGAGAGAACCTGAAGACACGATACTGGGGTTAAAGTGAAATAGGGATCTTATAATCTCAAATGTTAGTAATCTACAAACCTTTTTTTTTTTTACAATGGATTTTGCTTTGGGATGGCTTTCAGTATAGTTGCTTTGTTTAATGAGGTCATTTTCTTGCTTTTCTTTCTGTCTAATCTGTTGTCATATGGACCAGAGATAAGAATAGAGTTTAGCATCAGCTCTTCCTGCTGCTTGATATCACATACGTGGAAATCTGTCCGGGAATAGGATATTTGTGTCATTCTCAGTGGTTGGGGCCCTCGGTGCAGTCTGGTTTTGAACCTTAAAATTACTATTATGATTTAAATCATATATGGGAAGGATTACATTTGATTAAAAAATTGTCAAAATTGTGTGAAGTTGTTGATTGTGTGATGTTTTTGGCACCTTAAAGGAAAGTAAAAGGTATATCATGCTGGAGGTACACTGAAGTAAAGGCTTTCATTGCTTCACTATAAAACCCGTGTTTGTCTCCTCAGCTAAATGTTGGATTTACCACAGTGGACTGCGCATGATTAGTTGTGACATAATCTAGCGTTACAACATCAAATTCCCAATGGCACGAGCAAAGGCAATAAAATCTGTCGCGCTATAGTGTGTGTGTGTGAGGACACACCCCCTCTACAAATCAATGTGATGGAAAATGAGAAGTCACTGGGACGCAGTAATCTGTTCCACCCTATTAAAGTCCAGACTTGTAGGCTACTCTGCTTCCTCATCAACAGTAATAGGCCAAATCCACAGGGATTTCCTGCCAATCACAGGCATGTAGTAGTATCTTAATGACTTTTCTTCGGGAGCTGATAAAAGTGCTTTTATAAATTTGTCAGTCTGTGTGTGTTTTACTGCACTGAGCAGATCAAGCAACACTAGTACAGATTCAAAGCAAATCCAGAGTGTACTACGATGGAGGTAATGTGCTTGGAGAGTTTAAAGAGCCCTTGGGACTTCTTATCTCTATTGATAAATATTGCTGTTGAACTGCATGAAATGTCTGGCTGTGTAATCCCTGACCTTAAAGACGACCCTTTCCTTGAAAGCTCTTTTGAATACTCGTGCTGAGAGTGCATGCATGCGTTCTTTCTCAATAAGGAAAAAAGAAAGGAGTGAGAGTTGATTTCACTCAGCAGTGTCACCTAGCTTACTCAACCGTAGACTCTGCCAAATTAAAGATGTTAATTTAAATTAAAAGTGCACGCTAATAAGAGCAATCACTTGCCTGGTTAGGACTCCAATCAAAATGCTAATTAGAATCCTGGCCCTCCAAATGAACAGTTTGAGTATTCATTATCTTCCTTTAGTTCTACTTTTCTGTCTCTTCCTTCCCTTTGCTGGTTATGCATCCCATTTGCCCAGGGTAACTTTGGTATTTTTCAACCTAATAACTATTATTATTATTATTATTATTTCCCCATGTTTTCGTGTCTACAAGATGCACTTTTTTAAACTGCTCCAGTGTTGAGCGAGCGTGCTGCAGACAGCGAAATAATCCCAATTTTTCACGTAGACACAAAATCTTAAAATACCTTTTAAGAGTAATGATGGGGAATGTCACTAAGACAATGTCACACTGTGCAGTTGCTCATTTTTTTAACATGGTTTAATATGTTGCAATCACGCTAGTCACAATTAATTCCTACTATTGCTACAAAGGAAAAAAACACACTTGAAGTAAGTAATGAAGTAAAATAACAAAAGAAAGACATGATGTTACATGTTACATGATGTAAGCATGCAGATATTTCATGTGTCAAAAAGAAGAAACATCAATACTTCATTGCTTTTGAACAAAACATGGTTGCTTTACTACAGCTCTCAAGAGACACAAATGGTTTTTAGTGGTTTTGTTTTACTTATTTATACAGAATCAGAAGGAGCTTTCTTGCCAAGTAGTGTTTTACACATACGAGGAATTTGCTTTGGTGATAAGGTGCTACACATAGACAAACATACAGTTAGACATAAATAAATGTAGAAATATACAAATGTGCAATTGACAAGATATAAAAATGTAAAACAACAACAATTAACAAAAATATGTGCATTGTGCCAGATTTGTGCATGATATGAAATTAAGTAAAATTTAGACGTCCAGAGACATTTGCATTATTTGAAGGGGGTGGGGGGTGTCAGTGTGGGGCCGGGCCTTGTTAACGAGACTAGCTGAAGACGGGAAGAAGTTGTTTTTTGGCAAGAGGTTTTGGTCCTGATCGACCGGAGCCTCTTGCCAGAGGGGAGAGTCTGAAAATGTTTGTGTCTGGGGTGGGAGGGATCAGCTACAATATTTCCTGCTTGCTTCAAAGTCCTGGAGGTGTACAGTTCCTGAAGTGATGGGAGATTGCAGCCAATCACTGTCTCTGCAGAGCGAATAATACACTGCAGCCTGCTTTGTCTCTGGCAGTGGCAGCAGCGTACCGGATGGTGATGGAGGAGGTGAGGATGTGTAGAAGTGCACCATCAATGAATTTGGCAGGCTGAACTTCTTCAACTGCAACAAGTACATCCTCTGCTGGGCCTTCTTGGAGGTGATGTTCAGCTCCCACTTGAGGTCCTGGGAGATGATGGCGCCCAGGAAGTGGAAGGAGTCCACAGGATTATGGGGGAGGGTGCGGCTGGGTTCTTTCTGAAGTCCACGACCATCTCCACTGTCTTCAGAGCGTCGAGCTCCAGGCTGTTCTGGCTTCACCAGGTCACCAGATGGTCAATCTCGCACATGTATTCGGACTCATCTCCACCAGAGATGAGCCCACTGAGGGTGGTGTCATCCGCAAACTTCAGGAGCTTGACAGACTGGTGACTGGAGGTGCAGCTGTTGGTGTACAGGGAGAAGCAGAGGGGGAAGAAACAGCCTTGAGGTGAACTGGTGCTGATGGTCCTGGAGTCTGAGAGATGTTTTCCAACTTCATGTGCTGCTTCCTGTCTGTCAAGAAGCCTGTGATCCACCTGCAGGTGCAGTCAGGCTCGTTCAGCTAAGAGAGCTTGTCCTGCAGTCCTGGCGTAGGTTCCTGGGAAGTCCAGGTTCTGGAGGATTAAGTGAAGGGCCATGTATACTGCATCATCTACAGACCTGTTGGCTCTGTAGGTGAACTGCAGGTGGTCTAGGAGTGGGTGTGACATAATGACAGTGACCTGTGGTCCTTGTTTTTGGGGACAGGGATGATGGTGGAGGTTTTGAAGCAGGCTGGAACATGACATGTCTCCAGTGAGCTGATCAGCACAGTGCTTCAGTGTGAATGGGGAGATGGGGAGACAGGAGTCCGGAGTCTGGCCCAGCTGCTTTGTAGGGTTTCTGCCTCCTGAATAGTCTGCTGACATCCCTCTCTGAGATGGAGACAGGGGAAGGGGTAGGAGCTGTCCAACTCTGAGGAGGGGAGGAGGAGATGGTGGACTGGGACTGAAGCTGAGCGGAGGATCACGGGGGATGGTGTCCGATTGACTCTCGAAGCGGCAGTAGTACTGGTGCAGCTCATTTGCCAGGCGACAGTCATTAATGGAGTGGGGGGCTTTGGGTTTATAGGTCGTGATCTGTCTGAACCCTTCCAGACAGAAGTGGCATGTTGTTTGCAGAGAACTGGTGTTTTAGTTTCTAACAGTTGTCAGCTTCTCGCACCTCCTTGCTAACCTGTACTTTAACGTACTGCACCCGCCCCTGTCCCCACTCCTATATGCCTCCTTCTTTTCCAACCTTAGCTGTCTGAGTTTGGCTTTAAACCAGGGTTTGTCATTGTGCGTGTCACTGGTGCATGTTCGTATCACTGTCCTCACAGAAACTGATGTAGGACATCACAGCACAGTAAACTCATCCAGACTGTTGGTAGCGTCCCGAAAACATCCCAGTCAGTGCAGTCCAAACACGCCTGGAGGTCCTCTACCAGAGTGAATGAAGCAAACCACAGGAAGAATAAAACTGTTAACAATTAATGGTAAAAAATTCCAGGTGTGGAGAACAGTGCTGCTCAATCACTGTCACATTGGTCAACCTTTTGTTTGCCAGAGAGTTCTGTGTTGTGGTTCACTCTTACAGTTGGAAGCGAGCCAGCTGCAGCGCGGATTCCGGTATCTGTTTACACAGCCATGTCTGCGTGAAGCACAGAACAGAATATGAATAAAGGTCTCTGTTTTTCCCCACCAGTAGCTGAGTTCGTCCAGATTGTTGCACAGTGAGCACGCGTTCACCCTGAGCAACAGCAAGGTGCCCTTCACCAAAATATCCAATAATTCCACTGATCACGCGAGAAAAGTGGGAAATAAATCCACTGGAGTTGTTCCCCTGATGTTCATGAGCTCTTCTCTGGTGAAAGAGCTCCGCGAATCACAGCCAAAAACTGAATTACATCATACTAACACCGAGGCAGCTATATGCAGCGCCATCTTGGATAGTCAAAAATTATAATGAAAGAGTGAAAGCTGGCAATGCAATCTCACTACAAGGTTCATTAGCTGTTCCAGAGCTTTTGCTCGAGATGACATTTGCCAAAAGAAATCATGTTAGTTTCCAATAATTTGCAGTTGCAATAAAAAAGTTTCAGTAAATTCAAAACACACAAAGAACAACATGGCAAACTTGTTTTCATATAGTACCTTTACATTTAAGCAAATCCGTTTCCTTGGGACCATTGTACTCCTATCATAGAATACTCTTTTTCATCAGCTTGTTGAATAGTTTTTACAGAGAGAGCCCACACACAGGCAGTATGTTGAAGCAGTTTATTCAAAAACATTACAGGGCTGCAGTAATGTGCATAGTGGGAGCAAATTAAAGACTTCAAGGATACCTCAGTATTATAAAAGCTTTCCCAACATCACTGTAAGTCACAGGAGATTCAAAGAAAACACAGTATTTCCATTGGTTTTAGCTTGCTATAACACAAAACTTTCCCTTCAGTAGCAGCAGCACAGGTAGACAGTCTGGGGAGATTTCGTTCCACTTTGATCCCTGTTTCTGTCAATCCCCCTAAAACCTCAGCTTTCTAGGTCCCTGCTTGCCTCAGAAGAAGCAGGTGAGACACCAGCCTGGCTGCCATGGCAACAGATGCAGTTTTTTAACCTATTTGATGTGAAGTAAACAAAGATTTATGTGCATCAGTTTGTCAGTGTGCATATGTGCCTGTATGGGTGACTGGATGAGTGACAGACGGACAGAGAGTAACAAACAGTGATTGTTGACAACTGTGGCATGTGGTCGTGACAGCTGGCGTTCATGGAGGCTTGTCGACTAGCAGTCGCACAGTCACACTTTGTCGCTGCAGTTCAAATGTCACACTGCTCAGGAGGAGGAGGCATCACAGCAGTCCCTCCACACCAAACACACCCCGGAAAATAAATGATTCATGCATCTCTGAGATGACACTTTCACTTCATAAGCATTCACAAGGGAATAGTGTTTTAAAGCACAGGCCCGGATGATGCAACTTTATGCTTGTGCATTTTTTGTGGGTGAGTGTTCATCTCCTGTTGAATTAATTTACCCAGAGGTTGTTACTGCCGAAGAAAAATTGGTCCCACCTTACTGAATAATGATGGCCTGTGAAAACATGGCCCCTGGACTTTCTGATATGACGCTTTGCTTTGTGCTTTGCTTGTTGTTTGTGAACTTTGATGGCTGCTGTTGTTCTTCTGTCTTTGTTTTGCAAGTGTTATGTGAGAAACCGAAATGCAGAGACGCAGGAAAGGAAATAAGGTCATTAGCACCAGAAAATTTAACATAAATTACATGCACTGAAAGGAAGGTACTAACCACACCACGTCTGCTTGTGTGAGAATCTGGTCAGCAGTGGTAACAGTACAGGTACAGTGTAACTATGTACATGTACTTAATTACTGTATTTAGGTATTATAGTTTTCTAGATTATTTCCATTTTCTTCTACTTTATACTTTCACTCCACTAAATTTCTGAGGGAAATACGTACGTTTTACTCAAAATCATTTATCTGTTGACAGTAGTAACTAGTTACTTTGCAAACACATGATCATGTTATTACATTATGATGGGTTGTCAGTACTAAACTGCCCAACATAAAGTAGTTAAAAGGAGTGCCACTTGATACAACATACAATTTCTGCTTAAATGTTTATCAGTAATATTAATCCAATAACAAAGGGTGTAATAATAAAACAGTGACATGGGCCATTCTGCTGTATAACAAGTACTTCTGAGTGAGATCTACTGCAACTGAATCTTCTTTTAAAACAGTCGTAAAACATTGCATTTCTTTCAGTGTGTTGTGTGTGTGTGTGCGCGCACGTGCAAGTGTGTTTGTGTGAGAGAATGCGTACATGTGCGCCTGTTGTAATCCTTCTGGAATAGGACAGGGATTATAAAGACTTTGTTTTATGTACAGTATGTATGTTGAGGATTTTACATATGTATTTTCTATCCCATTTGTTTGTTTTCTGTGTTTTACTGTAAAGCACATTGAATTTACCCGTGTATGAGTATGTGCTATACAAATAAAATTTACTTGACTTGACTTTAATAGCTACTACTACTAATAATTTCATATTTCTACTTAAAGCATCAGTGACAGCATCTAGCACTAACACTACTAACAACACTAGAAAGGCAGGTATCAGTTTTTTTGCCACAACAAATGACCAGTCATGGGAAATTAAAATGTCTTCAGTTTTAGGTCGTACTGTTTAAAAGAAACTACAAATGACCAGTTTTGTAGTTTGGATGCATATGCCCATCCAAGATTGAGTGTGAAAGGCCAGGATGGGATGATATCAGACCATTTCACTCACCAGGTATCTGTCAAAGTGAGAGTGTCTTTGGCTGCCAGGAGCACCCTTACATTGTCCACCTCTGTGAACAAAGCCACCAATTTAAAGCTGTTACAATCAGCTGAAGAGGCGCAAATCTGCCAGCAGACATAGTGACAGGTTCTGTTGTTAAAAGGTGACACATCAAAGAAAAAATCTCCATCCCTTTTCTTGGCTTCCATTTTCATCTCTCTGCAGCTCTAGCCAGTTTTTTTAAGGCTTTTGGCGCTGTGTGTCTCTGAGAAAAATTACAAAAGACAACAGGGAATGCTCTCTGCTCTGCATAGATGGAATGCAATGGCAATGTGTTAACTGATTTATGCCAAGTGAGATTTTTGGCACAGGTGCCCTGGGTGTGTGTGTGTGTGTGTGTGTGAGAGAGAGAGAGAGAGAGAAGAGAGGAGAGCTGCGTGCAAGAATTTGCCTTCTGGACACTTGCTCTGTATCAGCTAATTAAATTTTAATAAATGGGAATTCCTAATGTTGTTCATCATTAGGCCAAACAGACTGTGAGTTGATTACTGTATCACTTATTACTCATGTAGGATGGTGCACATGCGCAATCAGCTCTTCCCCCTTCCCGCGCCAACTGAGCCCAATCTTAAAACCGCGAGCAGCCGCAGACAGATCATCGGTTTATGTTGGAGGATGGATCAGTCTGAGACTGACACAGACTTGAGCTCTGCAGGAACAGCGTCCTTGCGGTGGGAAACTGTACTCATCTGCCAGTTTTTGTTTTTATTCTGTAAAGGAAGACTGATCATGAGTCATAAGATCATCAGCTCCTATATTTGTCCCACAAGAGTCTGTCATCTTGACCAGTGGGATTAGGATGAAAATGTGAAAGTTGGATTTTGTAAATTAGTGGTTCTAACAGGCGCTAATCCAGACCATTGATTTAAACGAGCTGAGGGATGTGAGGGACACACAGCTGGTCAAGTTTGATATCAAACCCAAGAAAACGTGACTCCAACTGAGAGGATGCATGTAGGTGAGTGGGATGATCCATATTTGCTATGATTTAAGGCTTTTGCCGAAATTGTTTCTTTCCTTTCTGTGTCTGAGGGGGACTGAGAGATGTAAGAGTTTCCAATCTTTGTGTCGAGATGTCTTTTTCCTGGCAGACTCCCGACACATTCGTGTACCTTACTCACAAAGTTCTTAAACAGGTACAGTTTGCATGTTTTTTCACAAAACGATTGCCGTCATCACAATGAAGCTATATGGGGAGAAACAGTACGGGGATTTTTACAGCTGGTTCATAGAGACGTTTTAAAAGACAGGGACACGTCAAACTAATCTTTCTATTTTGAAAATGTCTCTGGTATAACGATTCATGGTGCTGAAGTGACAGCTCCCCACTTGTGCTCTGTGCTCTCTGTCTTTGCTGGTGTAAAAGTAAAGACACGTTTAGCACGAAAGAAGGAAAAATCCAAATTTTTCAAAAGGGGGAAATCTGTTTTCCCTCTTGCATCAGCATGTGGTGGCTCAGTGCCCGGGCAGGAGGATTTGGGCTGCTGCTGCCTCAGTTCCTCCTCTACACACAGAATATGGTTTCTGTGGAAGTGGTTCAATGGAGTACCTTCATTTAATGAATGAAACCCCTTAATTCTTCCATGAAGGGTCAGCTGGTGACATTGTAGATGATGACAGTGTAGCTAAATTTCTGTCAGCTAATTGAAATTCAGTTGAAATTCTGTGTTACAGTAGGCCTACACTTCCATAGATTCTTATTTGAGGTTTTCTCGAGGTTAGATTCTGGATGTCTGGTTTCAAATTATTTTATAGACATGAAGTTATTGGACACATTTTAATTAATTTTATTATTAGGCATGGTAACATGGAATAAAGCATTTAGAGGCCCATGTGAGCAGAGTACAAACAAGCCATCAAGCAATGTCCACGGCCTACATAATAAATGCAGTTTGTGAGTTGACATTTACAGCAACATGCCACTTTGGTGAAAACCAAAATTTTGTGGCCCAGTGCCACTGGACTAGCAGCTCTATTAAAGTCATAGCCTATTTTATGTAGTAGTATTTTTAAGCTAGTATTTCATGACATAGATCATTTTTTTGTTCACCATGAGACATCCTCGCGCAGCATCTTTGCAGACATCAGTTCCTACGCTTGTCCACTGTGTGATATATAAATCTTAGTTGGGGATAAAGCAAAAGAAGGATGTAAAAATAGAAGGAAGAGTTAAGCAAACCCCGCGACCCTGTACACAGGATAAGCGGTTGACGATGGATGGATGGAGTTAAGCAAGCAGATGGTTGAAGAAGCATGTCTTTATTCTTTCCTTCCAAGCTTTTGAACTCCACACCCTGGCCTGATATATACATTTAGGGATTCGGCTGAGCGCACTGAGACAACGAGCAGAGACACACAAATCCTGCTAAGCTCTCTCTCTCTCTCTTTCCTTTATTCCTTGATTGAACCCTTACTCGCATACTGTCGGCTTATTTTACAGTCTGGATATTTCTCCTATTCATTGAGGAGGGATTTGCTCTGGCACAAAAGACTAAAGGTAAGACTGATATATTCACTACATGAAATTAAGACACATAATGTAACTTAATTGGGTGTATTTGTCTTCACATTGTATAATTAGATGCAAATAATCTTTCTATCATTAAATATCATAATGACATGTGTCTCGTGGCTCTCCTATACGTAAAGATGAGGCGCAGGATCAAAAGTGGTAAACCCCTCTCAGCGGCCGCTGCAATCTCGTCAGTGTGGAAACTGGGTACGATACACAGATGGTGGCAGCTTCAGCTCCCCAAACTACCCAAATATGTACCCTCCAAACAAGGAGTGCCTGTATGTACTGGAAGGTAAACAACAACGCACACATGAGCCTGATAATTTCACTGCTGGGAAAAAAGTTGAGCTCCTATTCCAGTTTTCTTGAATGTTGCAGATTTATTTATATTTGTTTTGGTAACAAAGCCATGGCAATGTCTGAACAACTTAATATGCAATGCCAATTGCTACTGGACCCCACAAAACTAAGACCTGCAGTGATTCTACATAAAATATCATCACCAATGAGGCAAATCTTTTTCACTGCACTGTCCGTTCTCTGATAGCATTATATCCCTGGATCACCTCTGTGCCAGTAGATGTGATATGCCGCTCTGCTTCCCCCAGCCCAGCCCCGCCAGAGGATAGAGCTCCTGTTTGATGACACCTTTTACATAGAGGAGTCATTTGAATGTCGTTTCGACCACATCGAGGTGCGGGACGGGCCGTTCAGCTTCTCGCCACTCATCAATCGCTACTGTGGCTCGGCCAGTCCTGGACTTGTCCTCTCCACTGGACGCTTCCTGTGGATCCGCTTCTACAGTGATGAAGAGCTGGAGGAGACTGGCTTCCAGGTCCAGTACAGCTTTACTGCAGGTGATTAAAACACTCTGGGATGGTTCATCGATCCCTGTATGGCAATGTTCATACTGCACCATCCTATTACTCACTTCGATCAAATGCATCTGATAGTGTGATATTTGACTGTCTCTATAATTTCCCCTATGAAGACCCTGAATTTCATCTGCATGTGGGAGGACTCTTAAACCCCATCCCAGGTAGTGTAACCACACAACTCAGCCATCTGAAATAGCTTCATTTGCACATCTTTAGATTAATAGCTGATGCAAAGCCATGGTTGCCTTTTCACAGTCACCTCTGATCTCCTTTTTCTCTGTTATGTTTTCATTTTATCTGCCTCTTTGCTATTACCCTTTGTCACTGTCTGTGGGTCAGATTGTCAGTTTGAGTGTCTGGGGCTGATGGCCTGATCCGTTCCAGTCAGGTGGAGGAGGATTTTAAAGTGAAGCCAGACCAGGCAGTGGACTGCATCTGGACTATACGAGCCCCAGCAAACAACAGGGTACGGCATGTGACATGTTAAAGTTGGACATTTATGCCATGTTATCTAATGCACAACAGCAGAATACGCTTTATTTCCTAAAAAAAAAACAAAGTCTCACAATATGAAGTTGAGGAGAGGGGATGTGATACATTGACAAATAGTACTGTGGTTGAAAAGATGAGCCTGCAGTGCATTTTACATTCTGCAGAGCCTCCACATCTATTGTGATGTACCGTATTTGTTCCATATCCTCTACATAATATTAAAGACAAAACATGTGGGTTTCAACTTCATATCACATACACATACACATCATCATAGCAATCAAACATTTACTGACTGTACGAAAGAAGAAAATAACAAAAAGTACATTGTATATATGTCATTGCTTATTCCAGATTTACCTGCAATTCCTGGAATACCAGATGGAAAACTCAAACGAATGTAAGAAGAACTTTGTGGCTGTTTATGATGGCAGTAATGCAATTGAGGACCTAAAGGTAATATATGTCTAATATGCAGTATGTTACTCCAGACTGTAAAATGAAAGCCCCATGATCTGATGTGCTTTATTTGTTGTATACTGTATTGCTTTATACTCTCAGTGAATTTCTTTCTCCTTCTGCTACACAACATGGTTAATCTTTTTTTCCTTGTCATACATGCTCATTTTAACAAGAATGATAAATATGTAGCAACTGTTCTACAGACCTTGGTGTCAATGAGACTACACATCAAACTCTATAATAGAAAATGGTGTGTGGTTTCTTGCAGGCCAAGTTTTGTAGTACAGTAGCTAATGACATCATGCTGGACACTGGTGTGGGAGTAGTGAGGATGTGGGCTGATGAGACAAGCCGTCTCAGCCGTTTCCGGATGCTTTTCACTTCTTTTACAGACCGTGAGTTTCTCCTTCAGATTATTCTTAACCTCTGTCATTTTACATTTTTACCAGTGTCCCTTTAGTTAAGTTTCTGCAGCTATGTCAGGGCAAGTATAGTATGTTGCAAAAATATTTGTAGCAACACCCTCCTGTGGTTTCTAGTCAGTACTGCAGCTATTTTAAGCGTAAAATTGTTGGTAGCAGGCCTGGAATTTCAACATTTTAGGGGCAAGGCCACTTGGCCTTTAGTATTGTCACTCTTTTGAGGGCACAAAGCCCAAATGCCAGAGCAGCAAGCCATCAAATAAAACAATGATTTTTAACTTAAAGGATATTTTGGTATTTTTAAACCTGGGCCCTATTTTCTCATATATAGTATTTTGGTGTCAAAATGACTAATGGATACAAAAGGTTTTGGAATCCGTGCAGTTGATGGCTTTCAGCCAGCAGCCGTGTACTGCCTACAGTGGCTAAAACATATTCCATCGGGGTAATTATGCTGCTTGTTTTTCCCACTGACACTCTCAGACTGTTATAAAAGGTGTCTAACAACATCATGGAAAGGATTCTTTGAGTGACTCCCGGCCCTTTGTTTTTAACAAGAAACAGAAATCTTGCTGAAGGAAAATTCTCTCTCTGAAATCTCGTGAGAGGCGAGTTGTTGCAGGAAACGCCGGTGGGAATAGAGAGAGTTGTTTGTGGTGTATGTAGAGGAACTGCCAGCAAGGCCTTATTTCCTGACTTTACTCTACCACAACAAACTCCTTTCTCCAACTCTGACTCACATTTCCACCGTCATCTTCCTGCAACAATTCACCTCTCATGAAATTTGACAGTGAGAATTGTCCTTGAGCGACACTTTAGTTTCTTGTTAAAAACAAACGGTTTCACCGGGAGTCACTCATTCGGATCCTTTCCATTATGTTGTTAGAGACCTGGTATAACAGTCTGAGTATTTTATTTTGGGTGTACAGTACTGTGCAAGAGTCTTAGGCGGTGTGTAAAAATGCTGTAAAGGAAGAAAGCTTTCAAAATAGACAAGGTAATAGATTATGTTTATCAATTAACATAAGACAAAGTGAGTGAACAGAATAAAAATCTAATTCAAATCAATATTTGGTGTGACACCCCTTTGCCTTCAAAACATCATCAGTTCTTCTAGGTACACTTGTACAAAGTCAAGGGTTTTGCAGGCAAATCAATAATTATACCAAACAGCTGCTAATGATCATAAATTCAATATGTAGGTTGAAACACAATCATTAACTGAAACAGAAACAGCTGTGTAGGAGGAATACAACTGGGTGAGCGCATCAAATATGGATACACACAGGAACCCGGGGTACAGAAAAATAGCAGCAGGTGCTCTGGACTGATGAGTCAAAATTTTACATATTTGGCTGTAGCAGGAGGCAGGTTGTTTGCCGAAGGGCTGGAGAGCGGTTCAAGAATGAGTGTCTGCAGGCAACAGTGAAGCATGGTGGAGGTTCCTTGTAAGCTTTTTTATGTTTGAAAGCATTCTTACTTTACAGCATTTTACCACACCTGCCTAAAACCTTTGCACAGCACTATAATTTTGACTGGAACATTTGCCCTGAAGGATTACGTTGCAGCTGAAGCCGTCTTTAGCACGGATTGCAATCATTTTTGCCCCTACAAGTCATTTCAACATCAAAATATGTGAAAATAGGGCCCAGGTTTAAAAATACTGAAATTATCCTTCAAGAGCTTTTTATTTTTATAATTTATTAAGTACTAACTTGTAAACAATCATAGCCATTTATGCAACATTTCGAAAGTTTACTGTAACACGTCAGCCTTTTTTAATGTCCTGCTCTGTCCAGGCTGTGATTGGTTGTTTTACGAAAAGTGTTGTTGCACATAAACTTTATGAAAAGTTCGGATCGAGCTGGGCTATGCTATGCTAAACTTTATGAAAAGTTTATGTGCTCATCAAATTTTATGAAAAGCAAAAGGCACCTGATATAACTAAATAGCCAGCCAGTCAAACCCAAACCTTGCTTATCTTATCCCTATTGTCTTCTGTCTTGCAGCTCTAGCTACAAAACATTGTACTTGTACAGCTGAACTAGGACTGAGGATCTTAAGGGGGAGTATGCGGGCTGGTGCATAAATATAAGTGGGCTGATGATGCTTCCCTCATGTTTGGGCTGCTTAAGCGGCCCACAGGGCGACCTGGTGCTCCCAATGGCCAGTTTGACTATGGCTTCTTCTCTTATTCGCTAATTTATCAAACGTTCTTTCCTCAGCCAGTCAACTTTCTCTTCTCAGATGTTCACTCAGTCACAGCTTTGCAGCATTGACACATCAGAATGGGTTAGATTAAGTCTCCTTGTTGGCCGGAGCTAGATTAGTGTCAAACTATTGTCAGAAATAGCCAGATTTTGTAGCAGTTTATACCAGGCTCTAAAGAAAACCCACCACTGGTTATGTGCGCTTACTTGATGTTGCCAAATAATAATTCAGTGTCTCAATGAAAGACACTTATGTCTAAAAAGCGTATGGACAGGAAAGAGACAGAGGAGAAAACTGCAAAATCAGGTGGGGCGTCAGGGCAGCCATAACATTATGACCAATGACAGGTGAAGTGAATAACACTGATTATCTCGTTACCATAGCGCCTGTCAGTGGGCGTCATATATTTGGCTGCAAGTGAACATTTTGTCCTCAAAGCTGGAAAATGGCCAAGCCTAAGGATTTGAGTGACTTTGACAAGGGCCAAATTGTGATTGCTAGATGACTGGGCCAGAGCATCTCCAAAACGGTCTGTTTTGGTCAGTACCTATCAAAATTGGTCTAAAGTTGTGTTCACTCTGAAAGCAAAGTTAATAGTCGCCTCGCTTTATTCGCGCGAGTTTAACCGCTGGACATTTTGAGTGTTCACACACAACGCGATAAGCGAATAAACACAACCCGCGAATACTACAGCTATATGAACCCAAAGTAAACCTTTTGCTGTATTTAATTGCAATAAAACTGATGCTGAAATAACTACAATATGATGCCGATTTGTTAGACATATGAATTCATGCTTTGTCAGGTCTGTCAGCAGGACAACAACTTTTAAAATGTTTGTTTTCTGAATGTAGTTCGGATCGAGCTGGGCTAGACTGACTACGGGTGTTTATTTGTCAAAAAGCTGCAGCACTACTCCCATACACTTCCCGTTCTTTAGCAGCTCTCCGTCGGCCAGCGGATTGTCATTACACCGCTTGCCAGGTCCTTTTCCAAACAATGCTCCGAAGCTGCTGGTGACATTTGGGCAGTCTCACCGCTGATAGGCTTTCGCAACACAGCATCAAGCGTATTTCTCGCCCAAGTTGAAAATTCACAGGAATTGGCATCTTTGCATTGACTTTGTATGTAAACAAGCCGCCCAAAATGCTGGATTTGCTTTCAGTGTGAACACATCTTTAAGGAAGGAAAAGCGTTGTACCACCCACAGGGCCATGGGCAGCCAAGGCTCACTGATGATGTGGGAAAGATGTCTGGCCAGTGTGGTACGATCCAACAGATGAGCTACTGTAGGTCAAATTATTGAAAAAGTTGATGCTGATAGAAAGATGTCTGAACAGAGGATTCCGTGCCTCGACTAGTCAGGGTTCTTTTGATGGCAAAGGGGAGACCTACATTATGACCAGCAGGTGGTCATAATGTTATGGCTGATTGGTGTATAATTTTGACAAGCACAAGGCCAAACTGTGGGGGCATCCATGGCCTTCATGGCTGTTGTGAAATTCCTGCCCTGCTTGGTAACAATTGTAGAAAATGGACTAATAATAATATATGATGTGTTAAAATATTACACTCATGCTGGGTTTCTATGTATCCTTTTAAAAAGAGAGAGAGAATTTGTAATTCAGTAAGCACTTTATTACTCAACTTTAATTGATTAATTTCCTCTGACTGTAAATGGCTTTGGTTGCTTTGTCAGTGTGTTGGCATCCCATACTAATACACCTGTGTTTGTGTTTCAGCACCCTGCGAAAGCAGTGCATTCTTTTGCGACAGTAACATGTGCATCAACACTTCTCTGGTGTGCAACGGCATGCAAAACTGTGTCTTTCCCTGGGATGAAAGCAACTGTAAAGGTACTCCAGTTGTGCCAAAGTACTTTGAAACTATTTCTTTGAAAATGTGCTGTCCTGTATAACAGTGTAATATCACACATGTTGTGTCTGGGTCTGTTGTGTCACATTGAGCCTCCTTGAGGATGTGTGGATATGATTCTGCCCTCACACTCTCACAACATAACCCTCCATCTCTCCTCTCAAATGTCCAGCAAGTCTGTGATGTGTCACCCTGATACCAAAGAGCAGTCTATATTGGTATCTTTCAAGCTAAAAAACCTTGAAGGCCCTCGGCTGTGTACGGGCTCTTAAGCACCTAAAATAATTGAGATGGCTGTTTATCAGTGAAACAGGCTTTTAGTGAACACTCTGAATTGCTCCTGGCAACCAAAGATACAGACTGTTCTGATGGGTATGGCAACAGGTGAATGACTGATGTACACTCAGAACCTCCAAGTGTCCCTCACATTTTATCTCTCTGTGTCACTATCTTCTTATCCTTCATCCAGAGAAAAAGACAAAAAGTGTTTTTCACAACATCACAAAGACTCATGGAACAGTAATCTGTGTGTCTACGGGTGTGGTGCTACTGCTCCTCATCATCTCCATCCTGGTGCAAGTCAAACAGCCACGAAAAAAGGTAATTAAGTCACAATGACATTATTTAGTATCATGCCACAAAATATTGGTGTAGAAATAGCTAATGTGTCAAGTGTGTTCAACCATAATTTGAAGGTGTTGGTACGTAAGAATAACCTGTTCCAGCGGGCTGACTTCCAGGAAGTGTTTGACCCTCCGCATTATGAACTCTTTACTCTCAGAGACAAGGTTAGTTTGATTACGTTGATATATTATAAGCTGTACATGGTGATTTTCTTTTAACTTTGCAAATGCAACCACATTAAACTTTTTTAGGAAATGTCTGGGGACCTTGGGGAGTTATCAGAGGAACTCCAGTCCCTGCAGGCCCTCAGGAGATCCTCGTCTGGCTCGCGCTGCATTCACGAACACCATTGTGGCTCCCAGGCTTCTGTTAACTCTAACAAAGCAATTCAAGGTGCACATGGCATAGGCAGGGGATTCATGGAGCTCCCTCCTTTCAGAGGGGACATCCAGAGCACCTTGCCTCCCTTCAGGGACTTGAACAGCAGTCTGCGGAAGAAGAGCTGGCCTAGTATGAAACCAGGCCGCATACAGGGCCATCATGGTATGGGGGATAGAGCACTGTGGCGGCAGGATAGAGTGATGGAAGAGGACGAAGAGGAGGACGAAGATGGAAGATATGATGTGTATGTACGCAGAGCAGGAAGCCGAAGAGGGAATTATGAAATGGACAAACAAAGATCCTTGTCCATGGACTTCTGAAAAGAAAAAGACAAGATTATCATGGAAACTACTGCAGCAGCAACTTTTCAATCAGTGCCACAGTTTGGCAACAGAAGTCTACGTATTGACAAAAGAGAGGAGACTGAGTTTAATTTAACACCACAGAACAGATGTGTCTTACTTACCGTGATCCTTGACTTCTTGGTGAGGTTGGGAAGCACATGGTCTGCTACAGAGCAGGGCTCCAGGAGTTTTTAGAAATTCAGGATACTCAAGAAATGCCGACTCTGTTCGGACACTGAAGCAGCCGACGGGGGGCTGTTATCCTATTTGTGATCAGCGTAGAAGTGAAGACGGATAATAAAGCTGTGTATTGTTCTGATTATCAGTGTATTTTGGTAAATACACTTTACTGTAAAGCAAATAGATTTTGTTGAAATTTGTTTTCAGTGTTTATGTTCTGCAAGAATGTTTTAAGAGGAAGCGTGATTACATTTTAAGCAAACTATGGAATCTTTTATTACCTGTATTAAAGAATAAATATCTACATTTCTGCGCCATTGGCTTAGGAAAAGTCTCCTAAATCTTGCCTTTGAAATAGAGTCAGTTTTAACAATACATATAAAATTAACATTAGCAGTTCACCTTCCCAGGGAGGTGTGTGTTCTTCTAAAAGGTGTGTCACACTCTACTGGTCGGAAGTTTCCATATAAAATTATTAGTTAGACTTTATTGTCCCCGCGGGGAAATTCTTTTTCACAGCACTGTACATAGATAAGGCTCTGTTTGGCAACCTCATTCTTCCTGGTGCTGGATTTTTTTAAAGTTTCTTTTTTCCAGACAGCAGCTGGTACTGGTGTACCGTACATATGCACAGCACAGACTCCACAGCAATGATTACATCACAAATGCCCACAGACTGAAGACGTAGCCTACTGTGTCACTCAAAACAACAATATACTCTTTTTTTCTGTATAAGCAATAATATAAACAAAAACAACAGGGTTGGCCAGAAAGAAGAGTTAAATAATGTACAAAAATGAAAGAGATATCCTTATGTATAAGCCTGACCTATTATCCCTATTATGAGACTCATCATTCCACAAGTGAGTCAACCTGTTTAGGCCTGCCATGGCTGCGGGTACCAGTCTTTTGCCAAAGCGAACCTTTCTGCACCTCAGGAACCTGCGCTCAGAGGGCAGTGCAGTGGAGTGGTGACTGAGTAGTTGTGTGATGCTATGTGTGTTTGCAATGTGCATGATTGCCTTACAATGAGCTCTTACAGGTTGAGTGTGGGGAGACCTATAATCTTGGCAGATGTGTTGGTTGTGCATGTGAGTTTGACCCGTTGTGAGAGACACATTGAAGAAACAGCTGGAGCAGTAGTGCAGAATGGGTTGAACAATATTTTGGTACACTGTGTGTTGTGTAATCCGATTATATAACCACTAAAGGCACCAAATTTTTTGACATTGGCATCATCATCAAACACAACTTTTTGGATGAACGCATTGAATATTTAACTGATGGGTTAGCATGTGTTAACTTGTCTAATGCAGAAAACCCAACACACATTGGAATAAACTTTGTGGATAATCAATGTCAACATTAAGAATTATTTAATCAGAAATGGATTTGTGTGAGTGCCAGTAATGACCTAGAATGAACTGGTATGTTTTTTTTCTCATCATGATTAGGATACACCTTTGACAGATGGCTATGATAGACTGCTTTTAATAACGCGTTGTATCCCAATCAAAATGTCGATGACAGTTAGAAAATGTGCTTATTTGAAAATTGTTCATATATTGCAACCAGATAACATAAGTGCTTTTTGATATCCACCCCGAGTCTGTGTTTTCCTATTCTAACGTAGGCACAGCTTTGTGTTCAGTGTGCCAATGCAGAAAGTCATTTCTAAGCCTCAGCCTGGCAGTTTAGTCAGCAAAAACATATAATTCATTCATCATATTCAGAAAAGTCACTGGGCAGATAATTAATGGAGCAACTATGCGTACACACAGACAAACACGAACATGCAGTCTTGTCACTACAGTATGGGTGATGTTTATGACCGGGAGCCCTGTCACGCACTTGATTTGATTTTAAATATAATATAGTATAGTCTAATGTGCTCAAAAATAATTAATACAGTAATAAAAGGTTTTCTCTGGTTGGCTACTTTCTACACATGTCCAGCAATCATTGTGTAAAACACACACATACATCTTTTTTGTCCATGTGCTTCGTCTGATGCCTCTGTAGCTGATGAGGAGCCAGCCTGCTTGAAATGTTAAACTCTTGTTAAATGGATTAAAGAGAAACTGTTTTTGGGAGGGAGCATTCTACAATGTTGTGAGTCCTTGTGAAACATAAAGTTCTTTATACACATGCCGAAAAAAATATGACTAAACAGCTGATAAATAGTGTAAATGGGTCACTCATAATGACCATAGCAGGAACAAGATTTATCAAATTTGTCTTTCCCAGGTCCTCTATATTTGCTTAGTGTGGCGGCTTTTTTTTTTTCATTGTGATACACATTTTTATCATGTGATATCCCGGAATAGGCAGGATATCTGGGGCACACCAGATAATGGATTGCGCCAAGGAAATGAAGTTAGGTCAACAGGTGAGGATGATAAAGTCTGCATGGTTTGATATTACAGTGAAATGACTCAATGATTTGGATCTGTGATAATAGCTCAACTCATCGTCATACAAAGGTGTTTGTTATTCTTTCCTCAACAAAAGTCACAACAAACACAATGGAGAAAAACACAGCTAGTTGCAACAACAATGAAAATGTGTAGTTGTATTTATATGTTTTCTTTGAATTTCAGTTATGTGTCTGACACACACACACACACACACACACACACACACACACACACAGAGTAACGTTTAATTGTTTCATTATTATGTTCAAATGTTAGTATAAGAACTATAGGCTTCCCTGAGGGCCCGTGAGGCCTGCACTCTAGGAGTGCCATGTTTCTGTCACCACTGTGCAAGACAAACAAGAACACACATACTTATATTCTGTTGGTGCACATTTACACATTTTGTTAAATTGTATTATGTTCACTACCATGTCACTACTGTGACTGCAGTGCCTTAAAAGAGCTCCAAGATACAGATAGAAATGTCAAAAATGTTGTGACCATCCCCGGTCTCCCCCTACACTAAAGCAGACAAAGGAATGAGTCAGGTGATCACTTACATAAGCACCAGCATGTTGGCCTACAATCTGTCAACCATTAACAGAGAGACAGAGACAAACACACACTAGAACATGATGATGGAGTTTAGGATAATATGACCAGAGATGGAAATGGGGGGGACGCTGTTCTGGGAGTAAAAGTTGGGAGAGAATGGCATTTCTGCTCAGATTTTAAAAATATATTCAATGTTTTTTATAGAAGGAAATTGCAAATAGCGCTTTTATACTATTTCTAAAGTAAAGCATTTTAATGAAACAAATAAAAAAAATCCAGCTACTGCCTGTTATGGCAGAAAATTGTGTCCTCTTACATTTAATCTTTTATGTATGTTCTTTTACTATTATTATTATGTATTGTGTTTTATCCTTAACCTTTCCTCTCCTATGCTTCTTATGTTAGTCTGTACAGTGTACACATTTACTAGGGTTTAGGTCAGAGCTGTGAGATTGTTCTTGGTGCTTTCCCTTTCTTTTTGTTCCTCTCCTCTCCTGGAATGTTCATTCAAGACCGAGAGAGGATCTCTGTTCGCCAAAACATAGAAACCTAGACTGTGTAAATGATGATGCATCCCTTTGCTCGGGGCCAGACATTAGTGACTGTCTTATGAGACAGAACCTCTGGTCCAGCTGATTTGTGTAGTACTTCTCTGTTTATTCTCTTTTGTTAAATAAATTCTTCAGAGACAATGGTTTGCTGTAACTCAATTATTTGCTCAGCCCCTCACCAGGAATATAATTTCCACGACACTGCCCATACAGCCAATGGTAAGGAGTAACAACAAGGTGCCTGGAACAAGTCGTTTCTGGAACTAGCGTTTCTGGAACTAGCGTTTCTGTGTCAGCGTTGTCATCACTACCAGCTACAGGTGAGCTGGAAGCTGCAGTGATGTTAATAGTTGTGGTTGCAAACACACATCACAAAGCAGATATTGTTCCTTCTCTTGTCTGCAACAACCCGGCCTTCCTCATTGCTACAACACACTCATGCTCCTGACACTGAACCTATGTCATCGTAGGTGACACGTGCTTCTGAAATTACATAATGGTGACTACCGAGTATGCAACCCTGACTGGTTTTCCATCATTCTTGTCTTGAACTGCAGATTGCTGAGAGACTGTTGCATGACAATAATAAAACAATAGATGTAAAAGCACCTTATCAAACTACACAAATACTGTATATGTGACAAAACATAATAAAAAAGAAACCACGGTGATTCCATAATTCTCTGTGACATATTTTAAATCTCAATAAAACATTACATTACAAAACAGTACATTAATAGCACATAAATATAAAACAATTCTACAATTACTACAGAAGACCCTTTGACCCCATTCATCAACATGGCATCAGTCAATACTTGTTTAAATAGTCTTTGTGTTTCCTTCATCCTTTTCATCTTCAGTCCACAAATGAGAATGTTTTGTGTTTCAGTCTAAACTGTCATGCAGTCATGAAGTGTGCAGGCATGCAGTCAGTCTTCCTCAGTACTGTATGTTGTGCCACAGCATGACAATGTCTCTCAGTGCGTTTACAGTCAACGCTCAAAAGGAGCTCTTCAGTGATTCATCAAAGAAGGCCAGGCGGTCATGTGCTATCAGGGGTGTATTCTCCCCAAGAACGGCCTCCGTGAAGTTGGGCCGTCTCCAGGCGTAAACCATACTGTTCAGGAAGCCTTGCAGGGACAGAGTCGCAGCCTAAAATAAACACAAACAATAGTAAATCTTGCAACTCAGACACCAAATTTTCTTTTTTGATTAGGCCTTGGTCTTCTGAAACTTACCTGTATCACATACAACCAAAATAGGCTGCGTTGTTCAACATTTGTCCAGATCATCAGGGTAGACAGCAGAATGAGTGCAAGAGCTGCAGCAGGAAGATGCACAAGACATCAATCTGACGTGCTGATGACATGTATTATATTAGCTTTAAATGTGCATGTGCGTGAGTGTGTACCTGGTGTCCAGCAGAATAAGATGACCATCACCATATTTCTTGCTGTAGAAAACACTCTTTTGAATCGCCTTCTTGAACGTCCATCTCCTTCCACAGGAAAAAGCCCCTCGTGCGCATGTCTTTCATACCATTTACCAACCTTATAGTAAATGACCTGAAACAAGAAAAAAGAAATGATTATAGTCTGCTTACACATGTGTGCTGTTTATTCTAATGTAAAACTATAAACCATAACTCCAAATTCCTTATGTGATTGCTTATGACTTACAGAGCAAGACCAAAGCACTGGGATCACAACCAGGAAAAGAAAAACTCTGATGAAAATGTCATGGAATATCTCCTGAAAAGAAAAAAAAATCATGTTAGCACAAATGCACATTTCTCAAATACAGTAAAATCATGATAAAACAAATTCCATAAAATAAAACACTGCAAATGAATGAATGAATGTATATAATACATGTCTTAAAAGGAAGTTTAAAGGCACTCACCGTATCAGAGCAGGAATCCCTCCAGACATGCAAGAACAAAATACAACTGAGAAAAAAGAAAAATCACCAGGTCACCAATCAAGAGGTCAACAAAAACACAGAGGGGAGGCAGACCTATTTCTCCTCTCTAGCTTCTTTAAAGCAGTGACTTTAATGGAAGTTAATCATGAAGGCTGTGCGCTTACCTGTTGCAGTATTTGCTGTCATTACGGGCGATCACGTTCCATGATCTGTCAACGACTGGAATCAGCAAAGTAGTTTTTATGAATGGAATGAGCACATATGCCAAGTACATTGCAATGGGGACCAACCTGTGATGTTAGACAAACAGAGATACAGAATTAAATTGTGTACACCAGGGATAAGGCAATTAAAGATGTATTATTTAAAAAGATGCGGTTAATAAACTTACCACACAATAGCATATACTGGTATAGCAACTATTTTCTTCCTACACAGACTCTGTAAACCGGACAGATAGGGAGAAAGAAATTATTCAAATAGTCCTGAGTATTTTTGTACAAATTATAATCTACAAATGCGGTGGACACCTCACCTGTCCACCCTCATCCTCTGTGGGTCTTGCTCTCCACCCTTGGATGGCACTTTTTGACTTCCATGCATAAACCACCACCAGCAGAAATGAAATAAAATAAAATGTCTGGAACAGAACACAGAAACAATGAAATAGGGGTGTAACAATATATTGTGGCACAACAGATAGTGATGCAAAATGTGGCAACGTGCATCATGAAGCCGGATAACTTGAATCTGATCAGTTATGACTTCTCAACAGTACAAATTTGTTTGCATACATGAAATGCTAACAATATTGAGAGCGTAACATGCTGTGAATTCACTTTATCATAACACCCCTAGCAGTCAGGATAAATTTGCTTTCTTGGGCTCAATCTCACTATTTCCTCTATATATATTGTACAATAGCTGCTTGTTCACAGCAGGGTTAGTGAAGTCATAGCTCTTCTACTATTAAGTATGAGCTACAAGTTTAACTGAACTTTGAAATGTAGACTCAAATGTTATATTCCTTTAGTAGTTTATGTTATCTTAGAGATCATTTATTATGTTTACTTGTTGGTTCAAAATAGCTCCATTTCAATGTATATTATAGCCAACAGATTCTCCATCCATATAAAACAATAAAAGCATTTTAAAAGCAGAGGAAATTATAAATTTTAGGCTTGGGGTTACTTTATTTTCATTTCCATCAATTCAGAAATGTAAACTGACCCAGTTAGTTTTGCCTTGATTAAATATTGGACTTTTAAGAGTCTAAATATTTTCCATATCTGCATTTTGAAAGAAACCTGAACTGAATGAAACTGAATGCCACTGCTTTTGTTCCTATTACATTCATTTCTATTTGTTTTATGTAACATCAATATCTAACTCTTATCACTGTAAAATATGATAAAAATTCAGAAAACATATATTTATATTGAAGTTGATTCAGTTTGGAATAGATTTATAGAAACATTTTAACACTTAAAAACTGTTATTAGTGCATTAAACATACAGCACCACCTTCTCAGAGAAAACAACGCAAACATGGCAGAGCGAAACTGCTTATGTTTTGGCTGCTGGAATGACATCCCACGTTTCAGTTACATTCCCAAGTGACTCAAGGAAAATTCTGCAGTGGTGTGAGCAGACACTGAGATTGTGATCAGGTCTTCAGCACTTCAACTAAGGAGTTCCAAAATCTAGGTGGACACATTTACCCAAGTCTTTCAACTTTCCTGTCTTGTTTAATTCAGATATGACCCCTTCCCCCACCAGGAAATAATCTTATAAATGGTTCATTTGTATAGCTAATGGCTTTAATAACAGAGTGAAAGTAACTGTTGCTCACCAGTGACAACGGCAGGCTGTATTGGCAGATGGCTACACTGTTGTCAGTGCGAAATTTGTTCATGACACTGGTGGACATCAGGATCAGAGCAGCTAGGAGGTCTGCCAGGGCGAGCTGCACCAGGAGGTGCACCTGCAAACAAATGCACAAAATGGACTTGCTTCGCTGTAGAACTGTGATATACATAAGAAAACAAAAATCAACATAGTTCCTGCTGCCTTTTGTGTCACTGCAACATTTTGTACCGAAAAACTTTAATCTGACAAGGTGGAGAGCTTCAGCAATTATCAGCTATCGAAAATATGTAAAACAAATATGTGAAGTATGTATAATCCATTAATTAAACACAACATACAGTAACACAAAATCATATGCTGCCAAAAGCACACAAAGAGACATACAGCCTGACTCACCTGTTCCTTTAGATGCCTCCATCTCACTAGTGAAACCACCAGGACAGAAAAACTTCCAATCACACTGCAGTGAATCAGAAATATGTGAAGCATTAAATAACTGTGTAGATGCTGGTGCAAAATGATATTTTAGCACTGCATTCATTTCAGTCAATTTATCGACACTGTGTACAAAATTACTTGCGAGTTACTTGAGGTCGCAAACTTTTGATAATTTAGCTCAGCAACACTAAACCTGAGCCAAGATGGGTTTACTGTACAGGTCAGAGTATCTGAAGATGAGATAGATGTCTATGGCTGACACATGTGACACCTGCATAAAAAGCTGTTAAATGACACATACGTATATATCAGAACACAGAGCAATACTCTGTCCTCTCTCTTATTGTTTGGCTTTCTTAGTCACAAGCAAAAGAAAGAAACCGAGAGACTCATAAACAAAGACCCAGCAGGAGGGTTCACTGAGGTTCACTGACTGACTGTTGCTGACTTTTCAGCAACTAGCAATAACTTAGTGCTGAATATTACATTTTCAGTAAGCCACATACGGGCCAATAGAGCAGAGATGTTATGTAAGAACACTCAGGGAATTCAGAAAGAAAACATTAGCCTGCCTCTTGTTACGTATTGCCTTGTTGGTTTATCAAAACAATCAACAATTAGAAACTGAAATTGTGAAAGCATTATATATAATACACTGTACAAATCATATTTATATGCCATAATCTGGTTACTATACAAACTTACCAGCAACGAATGCCATTTATTTACATCACAATAATATAGCATTCATTGCTGGTAAGGTCAATCAAGCATGAAACGTAAGGAAGCACATTACCTGGGAGTGAGCAACACTATGTACTCAGTAGAGAGAACATCAATCTGAAAAACAGAATTCAAACGTTGTTATTAGAAATGTACCTATTATTTCCCTCCACACAGTTTCCATGCGACAAAGCTGTTTTTTGTGTTCACTTAATGTATTCATGCACAGAGAAGTATCAGATCTACCTACCTGATCTCCACTCAGTACCTCATTCAGATCCATGGTGAATATCCAATTATTAGTCTATTCAACACGCACACAGCTGAAAAACATGTGTCCATAACAGGCCTTTGTGAAAATGTGTTTCCTATCAAAGCACAGCTCTATAAAAGTCTGCACCTTGTCATGTGACTGCTATTTTGACTCCACCTGCTTTGAGTGTGCGTTTAGGTTACAGCACTTTCAAATGGGAATCCCCATTCCGCGTCTTACCTCCAGTCCTTCAAGACAGGAATACACGTACAGTGAGGGAATCATGAAAACAGTACAATGGTATTTCCTCTGTACTATCTGGATTTTCCAACAAAATAACAGATGTGGATTCCCTCATTTCAGAATCAGAATATATAGATATATCAGAAAATAGTCTTCTTTATTGATTCCTGAGGGGAAAATCTTGTGTAAAGTTCCTCACTTGCACACCAAGGCAATAAAGGAATAGAAATTGTAACAGAAAGCTGGTAAGTAAAAATATGAAGAAAATATACAAATGTAAAAATATAAGCAGGTGTGGATAGGCCTACACTGTTTTTACAGGAGGCTACAGTATGTGACAGAAGTGTCCTGATAAAAAGCTGCCATACTAAATGTTTATATCTGCTGTCATGATAATTTCTCTACAATGCATTGACACCAACACCAACTCTCTCAGTGACTCTGAAATAACCAGCTTAAAGAAAACACCAAGCACCCAGGTCACTCAGTATTTTGATAAACCTCTGTGCTACAGAGACATCTAGTGGCAGAAATCGGTCCTCCATTTTACGATGTGTGGGGAAAACAAAACAAAACAAAACAAACACATGTAAGCAAGACCCCATCTGCTTATCGCCAAACGGTGCAGGTTATTTTTGCATAAATACAACAGCTTAAAGTCTGTATGAGAATTTAAAAAAAACAATAGCAAATCATTCCAAAAGTGCTTACTGATGTTGCTGTGTGTTGATAAAGTTGATTCAAACTGATGACGTCGTGGATTCCACGTTGGCCCGGACGTGGCACTCGGCAGTAGCCCTGTGTGGAAATCAGAGAAAACCGACCAAACGTTGCTTGTGCTGTGGCTAATATCAGTGCTCTTTTTCTAGACTCAAACATCCTTGGCCAGTTATGGGGCTCACCATCTCGTCGATCTTCAGCCAGCTCTTTGGCAAAAAACAAATGCGGATTTTGATGGGTGAGTGAAAGCTGTGTTGACGGCTAGCTTTAGTGAGCGGCACGGTTTGTAGCTTTAGCTAGCGTTTGGTTAGTTTAATGGCAGTACAGTTCTAAACCTTTCCCTTTACCTGTCCCAAGTATGAAATTGGGACAGAAGCTGAATTTAAACTCAACAAAGACTCATGTAAATAATTGTTGTTTGTAAAAAAATAAATTTAAAAAAAAGGGTGAAACTAGGTTTCCCACCAAGCATCATCTCATAAATTTCGGGTGCTTGAAGTTACGTTAACGTAACGTCACTGATGCTAACAGCAACTTTATTCCCGAAAGTGGCTTAAAGTTTATTATAGAAATTAACGTTTATTATAACTAAGTTTGCCTTTTTACCGAATAGTCACTTCCTAACAGTAACGTCAGCTTCGTTGGGAGAAAACTGCCGTTCATTTTTAATCTATTTGAAGATAGATATTTTATTAGTTAACCTAAGTCGTTAGACAGTAAGTCGATATGGCGTAACTCCTAATGACGTGTGATTGTCATTGTGTTGCGTTAATGATCAGTCCTGTTTCCGTATAGCTAGGGAGTCATAATGAATGTCCTCGACGAAGTTCATGTTATATTAATACTGTATTAAGATCAGCTTCAGTAATTGAGGGTTGTTTTCCCTCCTACTAATTGATGAAAATCACTCAGAACAGATCATTTGCTTTGTGCAGTCACGTGTAACGTTAGTGTATTGCCATTGCATGTCCTCTGCTGTCCTCCCTATAGGGAAACGCATGTTATGCAATTTACAGCACCTTGTTATCCATAGGTGTAACTTTTATCCAGTCCTGATACAAATGTTGGTTTTTAAATCACACTTTCCCCCTGTAGTTGGGCTGGATGCTGCCGGGAAAACGACTATCTTGTACAAATTGAAGCTGGGTGAAATTGTAACCACCATCCCAACCATTGGTAAGAGATGCACTAACAGTTACTTTTAAGTTCAGTTTGATCATTTCATGTGTACCTCAACATGTTTGAGTCATGCAACTTTGTGTGCAGTGTTATTAAGACCTGTCCCATCTATTTCTCCTTTAAAGGTTTCAATGTAGAGACTGTAGAATACAAAAATATCAGTTTCACTGTATGGGACGTGGGTGGCCAGGACAAGATCAGACCCCTCTGGAGACATTACTTCCAGAACACACAGGTATGAGCTCTCAAGTACTTCCACACAGATCTCCAAGGAAAGCTGCTTCAGTAAAAGACTTAAATCACGCTTTGCTAGCTTCCTCTCCTCATTCATCAAAAGGACATCTACGTGACAGGTGCTGTTATAAGAGTAGCTTATAACAGCACAACTGCTGGAAAGTGAAGGTGGTTAGCGTGAGCTAACAACTCCCTGTGCTTCAGACTCCGGTCTGAAGGCTGAGCAGGACTGGACAAGGCGGGGTCAAAGTACATGAACACACACATTTACAGGATTAAATAACCGACATGGGGAAATTAAGTCTGTTAGAAGCTCTAAATCTCGGTTTCGATTACTTTTCAATTAATTGTCCAGCCCTAAGAACTCGTGTCATCAAAGTATGTCGCTGAAGCGGCGTCACCAACTGGAATAGTGTCAAAGCAGCCACAGATTACACTCAACATCATTTAATTTATGCATTTATTTTAACTGAAGTACTTTACAGCACGTTTGTCAAGACTTTAGTTTGAAAGTATGTTTTCCTCTGGCTACATTGCTGCTGTTTGTGAAAGTAGACGAATATGCATTATTAATTAATCTACAGATTATTTTCACAATTAATTGATTCATTGTTTTGGCTATAAAATGTCAGAAAATTGTGAAAAATGCCTATCACAGTTTCCCAGAGTCCAAGAGGATGTCCTCATAAGGCCAAACCCAAATATATTCAGTTTACAATTGCAGAAGAGCAAGGAAAACAGAAATAATTCACATTGGAGGAGCTGGAACCAGATATTTTTAAATCTTTGAAAAATAACTTAAAATGATAATTTCATTATGGATGTAGTTGTTGAATAAGTTTCTGTCAATTAACTAATGAATTATTTGGCTAATCATTGCAGTTAGAATTTAGGGAAACTAACCACTTGGATGTTGTTGTTTTTTTTCCTCTTCAAGGGCCTCATCTTTGTAGTGGACAGCAATGACCGTGAAAGAGTGGCAGAGTCTTGTGAAGAGCTCTCAAAGATGGTAGGAGTTTAATATGTTCGGTTCAGAATGGACTGCAACGCAATAATAGTTTTCTGTATGCTGTGTTGAATCGTAATTTGACATTGTCATAACATGCAGAGTAGCTGTCTCATACTGTGATGAGGTTTAATCAGAACAAACAATATTGTTCCTTCCTCCTGGCACATGCGGAACGACATTCCCACGCCAGTTTTAACAGAGTCTCATTATGTTTTTCACTGTCAATGGATGACAATCCTTCACACCACCAGGATCTGGGATCTGTATATAGTCAAATTAAAACCTCTATCTCTTTGTTCATGCTTTAGTGCATTGCATGGTTAACCCATGAATTTTGAAGCCACTGGGTAACCAAGCTGAGCAGTGAAGTAATCTGTCACCTTGTGTGGTGCGTCAGTAATACTGACGCAGCCTGTTCATTTTAATGGGTGTGGTCAATGTCTTGATGAGTCACCAAAAAAAGTGTACACACCAAGGTTACATTTTTTTGATAGTGCATTGCATTTTAGATTGTTTTACGCTCAATAATCAGTTCACATTAACAGTCATTATTTTAACTTGCCATTATGGTTACAAGTCCTTTTTTATTTTAACGTTGAAGTGCTGTAGGTCAGTGGGTAATGAGCATCTGAGTAGAGTTTAGTTTTTTTGTAAAAAGCGTGTAAACTGCTTTGTTTAATCAGTCATTCTATTGTTATAATGCTTCTTAAACTGTGAGGATTTGGCTTTTTTAAAGTATATTTTGTGGGCATCATATGCAACTAACGTCCCCGGCCAAGCTTAAAATGGGGATGTTGTGATGACATAGTCAGCGTCACATACCCCTAAGCAACAGGAAAAGCAAATTGCATCTCTGCACAGTTGATATTTTACAAAAACAGTTTTTGTAAAATTTCACTTAGACTTTTCAAACCCTCCACACGACAAACATTTAGTATTATCTCACTGTAAATTCATGTAATGAGATCACAGTTTAATCTGTTTTTAGTGTTTTGGACTATGTCAAGGCATGTTTATTTGTATAGGTCATTTTAACAACAAGGCAATTCAAACCTCCGGTTTGGATGTTTCATAATGTAGCAGAAGATCAGAAATGTATTTTGTCCCTAAACCCATTCAGTGCTTTATAAACCGACTAATGTGAAATCTTCGAATTGATGTTCTAATCTGTTTTCTCTCCCTCTAGTTGATGGAGGACGAGTTGAAAGATGCAGTTTTGCTGGTGTTTGCTAACAAACAGGACCTTCCCAATGCCTTATCAGTCAGTGAACTCACAGACAAACTCGGCCTACACGCCCTCCGCAACAAAACTGTAAGTAATCTACACCTACAGTAAGATTCAGATCTGTAAACTGCCATCATATTTAACTCATTAACATTATCTAATTTGTAATCTGTTATCTCTGTGACCCCACAGTGGCACATTGAGTCAACCTGCGCCACCCAGGGCACTGGGCTGTATGAAGGACTTGACTGGCTATCCAAAGAGTTGTCCAAGAACTAATGAAAGATGGACAGATGAGAGAGAGAGAGAGAGAGAGAGACACTGAACACCACAAGACAGGAGAGAAGGCACAGACATTCAATCCCGAAACATTTGGTCTTCCAGTGCAGATGTTCACTAAAAAGGACATGGCTGGTGGACAATATAATCATCTTTGGGAAATTTTAGTATCTCTTATTTTTTCTTTTGTTACTCTTATTAGAGTATTAGCGTATTATCTCTTGACATAATCTCTTTTTTTCTCCTTTTGTTCTTACATGGCAACAAGTTGTAATAACGCATTCAGTTGCATGTTGCGCAAATGGCCTTTTAGGGAAATTTCATGGAAAGAATGTACAGAGAAATGAGTTGTATTACCACTTGACACATTGGCCCCTGTCTAGGCAGCATTTGCAGTAATCAACCACTTGTATAATTGTTGGACTTGCATTCAGCCATTGTCGAGCCTTGGGTGGGGGATATGATGATAAAACCCTAGAGCTTTGGTGACGAACAGCTTGTACGCTGCCACAAGCTGTTCATCTCCACAACCCCTTGTGGATATTTGACTCCCTTGCAGACCTGACCCTTTGCTCTTCACTGCCTTAGCCCCATGCCAACTCATTTCTGTAAAGGCCTGTACCACGAGATGGAGGAGGATTGCTGTGATTTCACAGGTAGATTTTGTTAGTAGTGTTGAACCATGTGGAACGTTGTGCCTTCTGGTCCCTCTTTACACAAATCTGAGTAATCCTTTCGTTATGCTCTTTGATGTTTTTTTTGCTTTTGAAAGACAATAATGCAATAAGACACTTCCTTTTGTGCTGCAGCGTATGCTGTGGTGCAGCAGAACAGTGTTGAGTGCTTATTTGCGACTTGACTTTGCAACAGGATTTTATCCTGTTGGAATATTAGTGAATTTGTCCTCACTCCTTTTTTTTTCCTTTTTTTTTTTTTTTAATAGCCACCATGAAAAACTGATTTAATTATCATTTCAGTGCTTTATATACTCTAACGGGAAATCTTTTTTAACCTATAAGACGAAGGAAGTGTATTTTCAGTGCAACAAAGTAAAGTAGCATGTTTTTGTTGTTTTTTTGGCAGAGCTTAGTGCTGAGTTTGTTGTACTGTCTGATGGCAAATACTGTATGATATTCTGAATGATTCTACCCCTATTGAAACACAAAAAAACATACCTGCCCTTCAATTTATTCATGTATACATTCCAACCTATGCTTGCAGATGCTGGAGCTGCCACTAAAAATTGCTAAAAATACTTTACTAAAAAGCTCTGAATAAAGCAAATGTTTGAAAAAAAATACAGTTTTTAGACTCCACTCATTGCTCAAGACGGGCAGTTATCTTGGACTTACTGGCTTTTACCCATTGAAAAATATTATTAAAACATTTTATGACTACTGTATTCACAGGTCAAATCCAATCATGCTTTCTTAATTTTCAAAATGTGTTTCATAATAACTCACTAAACAACTGGCATATTTTATTAGGAACTGTGGCTGATAAGGGAAAGTGAAGAAGTGTTTCGCTGACTCTGTTTAGGGCTGTGACTTAAGACAGATCTTATTCCTAGTCTTTGCTTAAGTTCTACCTCCGAAACCACTACACTTCCTAAAATATCTTACATTTTGTTATTACATCTTTAATTACATTAGGGAAAATATACTGCTTCTGCAATCTTAGTATGAATAAGAAATAACAGCTGCCATGCGTCTCTCTTAAACTAACAAGTGGAGAGTTGAAAGCAATATATTTAAAATGCCCATCAATGCTATGTTTGAGAAAAACATTGAGCCTACATGACCTGCACTGTAGTTTACTTTTTGTGTTTGTTGATGTCTCTACTGTTATTGCATTTTATATATATATATATATAGTTATAGCTTGAGAGAACATGTGAGCATATTAATCTATATGGTTCAGTGTATTCTTCATTTTAAGGCCAGTAAATGGTTGTTTACTGAATGAGAGTCTGTTAGCAGTAGATGTTTGCATGGCAGCGACAGTAAACAGGACAAAAGATGCTTTTTAATTAAACTCTATTAAACTTTTCAGGCATCTGAGGAAACTCAAAATAAATGTCAGTGTCAAAGTAACAGCCAGGCTCACACATGCATGGTTTATTTTCGCAAGTAAGAATACTACAAAAGTACATTACAGTAACAAAAAATATTGTGTGCGTTGGAAAGGCAAAAAGCAACGGCATAAATAAATACAGACCATGTCAAAACGTAATGTAGAAGATAAGAAGTGGGGGAACATTTTGTAAAGCAATCAGAGAAAATGTTTCATAATGTAACACTGCTCTATCTTACATTCATATACACAGCACTGTTTGTTTAGTCCAATATTTCCTTTAGCAAAACCTATTTGTATGTACCTGTAAATGTTTTATAAAACATAATTTTATGGTAATTCTGTCTTTACAACAAAGCATAAAGATGTCTTTTCATACTTAATGTAGACAATATCATGTAGGTCTTACCAGATGGATGCTCACCATGGATCCCCAGTATGCCCGCCCTAAATGTGTGACGGTGTTCAAATGTTGAGAGACAAGCATTGTGTTTGTAGGAATAACTAATAATTCCTCATGGAGAATTTATATGCTGCCTTTGGTTTCTCTCAATTAGGAGTTTTTTGCGTTTATAAATCATGTCAACAGTTAGGCCATGACTAAGACTTAGTTAGTTATATCCTTGGTAATAATTTGAAGATGAGAAGAGATAGAGATGAAGGGCTCGTTAAGTGTAGTCACCTCACTACTTTCATCCCCATCGTTATCATTCTATTACCATTACTGCGCTGCAGGGGCCGATATGTCCAGAGCCACTGCAGCAGACCATGATATGTGTCAGTTTTCTGTCACGCTTGGTCCTTAAGACATACATTTCATAGACCTTATGAAGTCAGGTTTTCAAATAGTTTTTTTTACAGCTACTTCTTTGATTCCACTCATCTATAATATATTTAAATCTGTTCAGGTGGCTGGTACAGTAAGCGGTGAGGGGAGAGACAGTGCTGGTGTGTCTGGATATAAGACCTAACATGAACAACGTCTTGTTCGTTCAGAGTAAACACAAACCCTACTGGTGCTGATGTATGAAGCTTTAGCTGGTGACAGGTAATTAGGACATTCATACAGTGTTTATCGGTGAAGGTATAAGCATTATATAATTGGCTTGCTATAATGTGTGAATGTCTGTTCTAATGTATTTATGACAGCTAATCGGGCTTAGTGGAGCTGGGTCAGCGCTGTGTGTGTTTGTGTGTGTGTGTATGGGTGTGTATCTGTAAGCAGCCGGGTGGTCAGCATAGAGGAGCACATGTGAATTCTTCTACTTTCAGCATCCTTTTTCTTCACTTTCCTGCACTCAAACTCTGGAAATACATTAAATGGGATTTACAGAGTCACTACCCTACGCAATCGAAAAGGTAAGTTTTAAATTTATTGATTACATTATATTATACTGGATTATTACAGAACATATTACAGCTCACGCTCAGTGGCAAGGAGGTGACATGAGGTTGCCCATTGGCCCACTTTGGGCACAGTCCTTCACATCTTCAGTGTGATTGCTCAGGCTGATCTTGGGGTTTTCCCCTGGTGCAGGATGATGCCGACCATGAGCTCGCACATACCGGTACCTCAGCCTTCATACACCCAGGCCAGGGAGAACTTGGTGAAGGCTATCCCACCCAAGCTCCTCTGTTTGCTGGGCTGTGGAGGAATAGACTGCCGCTATGAAGGACCAGAGTGCTGGAATCTAAATCAACAGGTCATTCGTGGTCTTTTCTCCTCCTGGTGAGACTATGTGACTCAGTCTCATAGATATTGCTGTGTTGGGAGGAGTAAGCAAGGTTTAGTTTACTGATTATGAACTTCTTCCTATTGCAGGGTGACAGATGACATTATTGCCATGACACGACCATCCAATCATCTGATTGAGAAGTACAACATCATAGAACAGTTTCACAGGTAACAGTTTCTTCTGTGTGTCTGTGCAGTGTGTGGATATGCATGATACACAAAGTGCTTTAGGAATTATGAGCCTTCTTAAAAGGTGTGACAAGGGGCTACTTATTTCACAGCCCCCTGCACACATACAGGTAATTAGTTGAAAACAAAGTGGGTAAACAAATCCAGATGAGGAATGTGTAAAAACAAAATACCTTCTGTCAATTCATTGGGTAAAATGAGGATAAGATCTCTGACAGTACTGCTTTTTAATTTCTTTTTAAACGAGTAACAAGAAAGTTTACGTTTGAGGCATAAACTCAGCACTAGTGTCACCTGTTGCCTTCAAAATGTATGACTTTTCCCCCAGGTTGAACATCAGATCTATCATCAACATGCAGGTGCACGGAGAGCATGCTCACTGTGGACCACCCCTAGACCCTGAGAGTGGTTTCACATACTCTCCGCAGATCTTCATGGACAATGACAGTGAGATCTTGATACAGTAAATACACAACATGGAAGTTACAATTAGGTCCTATAAATGTCCATTATGTCCCTAAAAGCATTCATGTGTGCACATATTTTTATATTTGCAGTCTACTTTTACAACTTTGGGATGCCAGATTTCGGTGTGTCGTCTCTCGTCGGTATAATTGATGGGGTGAAGGTTTTGGCCTTTGCAGTGAAGGAAGGAAGAGTGGCTGTGCACTGCCACGCAGGCCTCGGCAGGACAGGTTGGACTGAACATAGATATGGTATCTACTGTACATGTAAATGCTGTGTTTCAGCTTGTGCACATGTGTTTCTCTGCTGTGTTCTTGCTATTCAACAGGTGTCCTGATAGCCTGTTACTTGATCTACACCCTGCGCATCAGCCCAAGTGAGGCCGTCCACTATGTGCGCGTTAAACGGCCTCGCTCTATTCAAACCCGGGCACAGATCAGCCAGGTGTTTGACTTTGCTCGCCTGCTTGGTACACAGCTGGTCCAATACCCAGACCTCAGCCTGCGGCATGGAACCCCTTTTACCCTGCAGCACTACCTTAACCGACAGACTCTACTGCTGCATGGCCAGGAGGCACGCACCCTCAGACATACACCCAAGGTCATGTCTTTATCATTATACTACATCCGTCATCAACATACCTGACTGTGCTGTAGAACAGTTTCCCTTTCTCACTTCCTCTCGATCATCTCATTAGGTGGTGTACCTTCTGTGTATGCGTCTCTCCTGCTTAGCCCTGGGCCTCCCTGCTCCTCCAGAGGTCCACGATGAACTGGAGAAGAGGTCAGCACTGAGGACCCTGAGCACAACTGTGAGGGAGACCCTGGTGGCCAAACACTACTTGCCCCTACTAAGGGAGGGTCGTAAGGGCTCGTGGGTAGGTTCGGGGTCAGTATCCTCCTGGGAAGAGCCACTGGGATTTTTGGAGAGGAAGAGAGAGGTGCTGATGGACAAACGCAGCTACAGCGACTCTGACCTCAGCAAGATCACAGTAAATGTGTCTGATTTCACATTATTTATCCAGAATTACATAAAGTTTCTGAATATTATCTGTAAAAAAAAAACTGGTCATAGAGTCTTTTCTCACTTTGTTGCATTCTGTCCTGAAGGATCTGGAGTTCAGTCCATACTGCACCCCAGCAGTTGGAAATGAGAGAAACTGGTGTGTACAGGATCTGATGCGACCTGATCTGAGGCCAGTCAGTTCAATCCTTGCCACACTTTCACCAGGCCACCAGACCACCAAAAACGAATATTATACATTCAACATCCCAATATCTGGCATGAGGACAGGCAACAACCGTGCAAAGAGGTCCAAGTGCCCAGCTAAAAAGCCACTTCCCAAATACAGCTCCAACATTGAGGTAACTGCGATTCTTACTGTGAAAACAGCAGATGATGGAGAACACTTTGATGTTTGAGTAAAACATTCTGATCTCTGTCATATGTAGTTGTGCAGAAATCCACATAATCCAGGCCCAACCTCAGTCGCCCGTGCTGTTGCTAAGGCAATGGCAGACCAAGGTCCTCCAGGAGAAACCATTCTGCAAAGGTCGGCACTGCTGCAGGTGACAAACACTGGTGCCAACATGGTTTTCCATCAGAACATGTCACTTGAACATGTCAACAAATGTTGAGCTCTAAAGCCACTGAATGAATACTGTCACTCACCTTTTCAACAGGAGGAGCTGAACAGTAGCGAGTGTGGCTGGGCTCTGCTGGTCACAGAGTCAGATCCTCATGTCCTCAGTTGTCTGTTGTGGACCTGGCTGGACAAGTTAAGGGTAAGTGGCATCAAACATGAGGACATAATGCCAGTAGCATATTCCCAATTTTACAGCGACGGTGAAGTAAAAAATGCACCTTGATGTTGAATTTCAATTTACACTTCCCATACCTTGGTAAACATCTTCCTCTCAGTCTTATCTCTGTTTCCTCCAACCTCATCCAGGAGCCTGTTCTGAGTGTAGAGGATGTAGACAGGTTGAGTTGTGGAGCAAACAGCAGGATGCCTCTCAGTGTGCTCAGGAAGGTAAGGAAGCTGATGTATGATCAGTCATCTTTGACTCTTGAGTATTCTTATTAAGAAAACATTGCCTCTAAACCTCTTTGGCAAAGATTTCAAAAATTATTTTCAATATTAAATCAATACAGCCACAGAGACACACCATCTATTGTCTGCTAAGATGTGTGAGTACGGTGACTAGCCTGTGTCCGCACAGAGAGGACGCAGTGCTGCAACGACTGATGCAGAAGCTTACAAGGGTAAGACAAATGTGGATTCACAGTATGTTAACGTGCGTGTGCTGGTGTGCCGTTAGAAGAAGTTGAGTTCAATAATTGTCTTTTTTTTTTTACCAACAGTGCCCCCAAGAGGAAATGGGAAGCCTTGCAGCTTTGATGAAGGTCCTGAAAACTAGTTTGAGAGAAGTCTTTCACAACTACAGATACCTCTCGAGGTCCTGCAGCACCAATGCTACACTTTGAAGAGCGGCGTCCACAACAGCGGAACAGCAGCAGCTTTTTTATTTTAAAAGATGTGGTATTTGGGCACCTGACTTTGGGCAAAATCAAGAGGTGTAAAGGGCATTTTTCACAGAAGACATTTTGACAAGTCGTAGTGGGAAAAGCGCAGGTGTAAAAGATAAAATTAACAATAGCTAAATTCCATTTAGTTGTTTCAGTTTCACTGTCCTGGTATTGTGCATGTTGGCTCACTGTCACACTGTCATGGCTTACTGGGACACTAGAATAGAACAGAGCCATTGTTAATGTTATCAGTAACACCTTTTTGCTTATTTGCTTTTCCAACGATGCCATATTCAAATGTCTGCTGTGAAAAAGGGCCCTAAGTGAGATTTGGCTTCTGGAGTCCACATCCACATCTTACCTTCCTCTTTACAAAATATCACACATCTTAAAATGGATTAATTTGATTCGTCAGAACACCTCCACATCATATTTGAATTGATGTTTCGTTGAAACCACAATTAAATTTTGTTTAATAAAAAAAGGGTGGGATCGTAGGTCTAATTCACTTACTTCAATAATGACATTGATACAATGTTAACTGTAGGCTAATACATTTTCTTTTATGTCTACTTTCAGTAGTATGTAAGATACTGTATTTTAGTATTAGCAGATTAAATCTGAACAGTGTGACCCTGTGGCCTGTTGTCAGCCTTTCGTACCTAATAAATTATTTACAACATCTGCACACACTGTTTTATGGATTCACATTTTGGGACTTCCTGCGCTGTTTATACACACACACACACACACACACACACACACACACACACACCTCATATTAAGCATTCCTGTCAAAGAGTCATCTCCATGGCAACATTGCCATAGTGAAGTTGTCAAGCACTAAACAATCTGTGTTTGGGTTCAAAGCACATGCTGAGTTCCAGGGATAAAACCTGACCTAGAGGCAAAGCAGGATCAAGAACTTTTATGAGGTAAATCATATATCTATTTATTTAATTTTATTAAGACTAAGACTAGTAACTCAACCAAACTGAATGCAGTCACTGACGTCATAAGTTTGGATGCACTTGTCAGACATCTTGTAGTTTTGTTAAAGACTAACTTACTCTGGGTGTGTGATAAAGATCACTGGTTTTAGTGTAACACTGGTTTCACTTTACCAACAAAAAAAACTGTTGGCCTCTATTGTAGCATAGTAGCTTGCCCAAAATGTATTTCATTAGATGACCTGAATAAGTGACAGTGACTAACGTTAATGCAGGAACTTTCACAGCTGTGTAAATTAGGTGTAAGTTAAAGAAAATGCTACAATAGATTAGGCCAGTAGAAGGATTTATCATTGACTAGCCTGCTGCTTTATTAAAGCTAACCTGTTAACATGCAGTTTAACAAGTGAAGGAAATAATCAACCAAAGAAACAGAGAGGGGGATATTAATTATATATAATAAAATATAAGCGCTTTAGATGTTTTTATGGTTTTGTCTAAATGTTTCTTTGTTTTGTTGGCCTTTATACCTTGAATATTTCATCCAGCTAACTATGCATGTTCATGGTGTTTGAAGTAATAAAGTATCAAACAAATAAACAATTCAAACATATGTTAGACAATGGAATTTCAAAAATAGTCAAATTAGACAATTTTTAACATTATATTTTTAACTCAGGGTTATTTTATATTTGGTTTGAGTAACTTACTGTAAGAATGTTGATGAAGGACAAAACGAATTTGTTGTAACGAGTCCCAGGTATTTGCAGCTCATATTAAGAAGGAATATTTATGTTTAGAGTGGACTAAAATACCTCAAGCACCAGACAGACCCATTAGTAATAATCCAGTTATTGTTCTTTTTCTTTGTAACTTAAAAGTTAATACATATATTTGCTTTTCACAATCCATCTTTCTCTCTCTCTCTCAAAGTAATGGCAAGCACTGAACCTTGGGTTGGGACCTGGAGGCCCCACAAGCCAAGAGGGCCCATAGCTGCCCTCTATGGTAGTCCAGGACCCAAGTATGCACTACCCGGACTCACAGGTACAGCCAAAATGGCCATTAAGCCTTTTTTCAGCACCATTGACATATAATTGACATTCTCTGTCCTCGTTTCCACCATTAAGGTATTTCTAAACACGACCCTACCAAATACAAAGCACCAATGTTCAGCTTTGGGACACGTCATGACCAGGCCACTGCTGATTGCTCGCCTGGACCAAAATACCTTGTCCCCTCCAATATCACCAGGGAGGGTCGAGACGGCACTCCTGCGTTTTCACTCCACAGCCGTCCAAAGGAGCCAGGATTGTTCCAGGCCCCTGGACCAGGTCAGCTAAACTCCTTACACATTAAAATAGACTTTGTAAAAGGACGTGAAAATTAAACACTGCTGATTATCCATCAAAAGCTGACAATATGCCACTTTACCAGTAAGCAATTTATGTAACTCTCCTTGGTGTTTCAGGCAATTATTCCCCAGAGCGTTCAGGAAAATCAATCTTCCGCTCTGCTCCTGCTTATTCTTTATCTGGGAGGAGCAAAGAAGGCTGCAATAACCAAACACCAGGTAAAACATTGTGTCAACTTTATTTAAGCTGTGGATTGAGAAGAATATAAACTTCACCTTTCGCTCATACTGCAGGTCCAGCCTCCTACAGTCTGCCCCCTGTGCTGGGGCACAAAACTGTGGCCACATCTGCAGCTCCCACATACTCACTCTGTGGTCGCAGCAAAATTGGAAGCTTCCATGAGGACCTAAGGAAGGTACATATCCATAATAAAACTTTTTCCATAAAGAAATCTAGAAATCCTGTGATTTACTTTTGTTCTCTATATTTTTGTTTGCCCTCCAGACTCCTGGTCCTGCTGCCTACAAAGTTGTGGATCCTTGTACTTACAGGCAAAAACCTCCCCAGTATAGCATGACAGGCCGCAACTTCTCACCTGGTGAAACCACAAAGAAACCAGGACCTGGTGCATACTATCCAGAGCGGGTAAGAAACCTCATTATGTCTTATTTGATCATCACAAAGTATTGTACATTTTGTCCATTCACTGACATTTGTCTCTTCGTAGGTGACCTTCACAAGAGCAAAAGCTCCAAGCTTCTCGTTTGGACTGCGTCACTCGCAGTTCATCTCACCCCTTATTGTAGATGTGCCAGAGTTATAGCCCCCTTCGTATTGGTACTTGTCACCTTGTCAGGGTTATAACCACTTTCAAGTAACTGAATAAAAAAAAGTCACTAAACAGCAAGAATTTGCGTCAGGACTTGAAAATTGCTGTTTATGTGCAGCTTGAGCAGTTTATGAGGTAAATGTGCAGTATTCAGATATGCAAAGCTGATAAAGGCCAATCCACACACATATACATATATGTATACATATATACACACAAACTCACACACACACACACACACACATTTAAAGTGAGTGAACAGAGTAAAAATCTACCACCCTTCAGCCTTCAAAACAGCATAAATTCTTCTAGGTACGCTTGCATAAAGTCAGGTGTATGCTTAAACAATTACCAAACATGTGCTAATGATCATAAAATCAATATGTAGGTTGAAAAACAACCATTAACTTAAACAGAAACAGCTGTGTAGGAGGAATATAACTGGGTGAGGAACAGCAAAACTCAACAACAGCTAACAAGGTGAGGCTGCTGAAACAGGTTACTGTCAAAAGTCATACACCATGGCAAGACTGAGCACAGCAACAAGACACAAGATAGTTATTCTGCATCAGCAAGGTCTCTCCCAGGCAGAAATTTCAAGGCAGACAGGGGTTTCCAGATGTGTTGTCAAACTATTTTATAGATGCACAAAGAAATGGAAAAGACTGAGGACCCTAGACACAGTGGTCGACCAAAGAAACTTACTGCAGCAGATAAAAGACACATCATGCTTACTTCTCTTTGCAATCGAAAGATGTCCAGCAGTGCCATCAGCTCAGAACTGGTAGAAAACAGTGAGACCCTGGTACACCCTACTGTCCAGAGAAGTCTGGTCAGAAGTGGCCTTCATGAAAGAGTTACGGCCAAAAGGCCATACCTTAGACATGGAAACAAGGCCACGTGACTCAACTATGCATAGACTCACACTGGTGTGCAGGGAAATCACAGCTGCTGCTCTGGACTGAGGAGTCAATATTTGAAATATTTGGCTGTAGCAGGAGGCAGTCTGCAGGCAAGAGTGAAACATGGTGGACATTTCTAAAAACAGAGTTGGGGATTTGGTCAGAATGAATGGTCTCCTTAATGCTGAGAAGTACAGGCAGATAAATCATGCAGTACCATCAGGGAGGCGTCTGATTGGCCCCACATTTATTCTGCAGCATGGCAACGATTCCAAACATACAGCGAAAGTCATTAAGAACAGAGGTCCTGGAAGGATGGTATGGGCCCTGATCTCAACATCATCACCTTGGAATTATCCTAGATTTAAAAAAAAAGGTTAAAAAAATCGCCAACACCATCAAATTTTATTTTAGACATGTCAGACCATGTTAAACAACAGAGGCAGCAAACGTTTTATGCAAGCTGTGATCTTTTCCCATATAACATACTGCTTCACAAGCTGATCTCAAACAAACAAAAACACTTGATAGAAAGCCTATAGGTCAATAGCTACCACCACTGTCATATAATAAAAAAGGACAACCTATCCAACTTAGGGAGTTTTAAATTTTTTCAGATTCTTGCCTAATCTTTCAGGTGTTACACAAGTTGCCACCTGTGCAATAAGTTCATTTGTGAAATTTCCTCACTACTTCCACGGTCAACTGTTAGTGGTATTATAACAAAGTGGAAGTGATTGGGACCAACAGAAACTCAGGCATGTCAGCGCATACTGAGGCACACAGTGTGCAGAAGTTGCCAGCTTTCTGCAGAGTCAATATCTACGGAACTCCAAACGTTGTCTGGCCTTTGGATTAGCTCAAGAACAGTGTGTAGAGAGCTTCATGGAATGGGTCTCAATGGCAGAGCAGCTGCATCCAAGCCTTACCACCAAGTGCAATGCAAAGCATTGGATGCAGTGGTGTAAAGCACGCCATCACTGGACACTAGTGGAGCCGTGGTCTCTGGAGTTACCGATCATACTTCTCTTTCTGGTAATCTGATGGACGAGTCTGGGTTGGCCCTTTAGTTCCAGTGAAAGGAACTGTTAATTTCCAGCATACCAAGACATTTTGCATAGAGCAAGTCGTCTTCTAGCATTCCAACTTCGAAAGGCTCAAACAAGTAGGATTATTTCCAAAATAAAACATCCCCGTTCCAAACAACCTGTGATAAAGCCGACAGAGATAGCGGAAGCTTTTGCAGAATATTATAAAGACTTATATAACGACTTTGAGCTAGACTCCATGGAAAACAAGACTCAAGCGTTTCTTAAAAAATTAAATCTACCATCACTATCGACAGAAGAGGCATCTGAAATGATAGAGCCAATTACAATACAGGAAATATCAGATACTATAAAAAATCTCAAAAATAATAAATCCCCGGGTACAGATGGGTTTCCAGGGGAATTTTATAAAGTTTTTACAAGGGAGATCACACCAGTACTACATAGAGTCTTTAATTACGCTCTGGCATCAGTTGACTCGCCAAAGACTTGGTCAGAAGCCACCATTTCGGTCCAACATAAGGAGGGCAAAGATCCAACTTCATGTGAGGGATATAGACCTATCAGCTTGCTCTGCAATGATTTGAAAATATTAACAAACATAATGGCACGTAGAATGCAGAGGCATATAACTAAATTGATCAAACCAGATCAGACAGGCTTTATTCCTGGAAGGCAAGGTGCTAACAATATCAGGAGGACATTAAATCTTATCTCATGTGCCACAAACAGATCCCAGCCTGCCATGCTGCTCAGCTTAGATGCACAAAAAGCATTTGATAGAGTAAAGTGGAGCTTCCTTTACCAAACATTAGCAAATTTCGGGTTTCACACAACCTTCATAGACTGGGTGAAAATGGTATACAAAAACCCCAAATCACGGATTAGAGTCAATGGGTGTTGCTCAGACTTTTTCCTACTCAAAAGAGGAGTCAGACAGGGAGACTGTCTGAGCCCTTTACTGTTTGCTGCAAGTATGGAACCATTGGCTGAGTCAATAAGATAAGATAAAGATATAAAGGGAATAAGGGATGAGGGGGGGGCAGAACACAAAATATCACTATTCGCAGACGATATATTAACATATATAAATGCACCCTCCACCTCATTAATAGCCCTGGTGAATAACCTGAACGAGTATGGGGAGATCTCAGGATATCTGACCAATGAGGCTAAATCAGTAGCTATGATGCTCTCAGGTCAATGTCCAGCCGATTTAAAGGGGAAATTCAAGTTCAAATGGACTAATATAGGGTTCAGATATCTGGGTATTATTATTACCTCTGCTACATCACAACTATTTGAAGCGAACTATGGGAAATTGATAACTGAAATTAAAAAAGATTTGACCAGGTGGGAGATTTTGCCTTTGACTCTGATGGGGAGGATAGAAACTGTGAGAATGAATGTACTACCAAGACTGTTGTTTTTGTTCCAGTCATTGCCTATTATGGCCTCTAACTCTACCTTTAAAATGTTAGACAAGATTATATCCCAATTTATTTGGAAAAAGAAAAGGGCTAGAATTAAATATAAGACACTTCTTTGTCCAAAAGAGAAGGGAGGGTTAAATTTACCCAATTTAAAAAATTACTATTGGGCTGCTCAACTCAGGGCTATTATTATGTGGATTACTAATGATGCAGATACATTGTGGGTGGGAATGGAACAAAACTCTATAAATGTACCTATAGAGTCGCTTCCATTTTTGAGTGAGGTAACACTAAAGAGGCTGAAGGTGGGTAATGTCTGGATCAGGGGGACAATGTTGTGGTGGCAGCCCGGCTGACAGTGAGTGTCCTGGTTTTTTCTCCTTTTTATCAGTTTTCTGCTGCTTCCCTGTGTTTTCTCCCCTGTGTGCTCTCTCTCCCTCTGCTACTGAGCCCAGCCAACTACCTGCACCTGCATCCCATCAGCCACCTCGTCAGCCTGCCACACCTGCCAGTAATCAACCTCATCCCAGCCTGTATTTCAACCCCGGTTCTCCACACCATCCTCGCTTGAGCGTCGTTGCTCCATACCTGGTGTCACTTCTGTGTTCAAGCTTCCATTCTTGTTTTTTTTCCCCCCACACTTACCCTGTGCCTTGTGTTATGACCCTGGGGTCATATTTTGTTGTTTGTTTATCTCTCCTGGCACTGTCAGCTGTTCTCCTCCATTAGAGTGTGTGTGTGTGAGTGTATGCAGGTACTGGAGAACAGGTGGACACACTGGATTGGTCTGGTTGAGCTGATTGGAGCCTCCTGATTGGGTATCTGGATGACAGCAGCCATCTTAAGCCCTACTGACAGGAACTCTCCCCCTCTCTCTGCCATTCCCAACCTGCCTGAGGACTGTGTGTTATGTCTGTGTTTATTGTACATAGTGAACGGTTGTGACTATATTCAACTTAGATTGTAAGTAGTTTATCGTAGTCCTTCTGATTGTCTTATGACAACCTGGTTTTGTTGGCTTTGCCATTTTTGTTGCTATGAAGCAATTTCCTTTGTAGCTATATTGTGTCAGCTACTAGCAGTGAGTAGGAGTGAGAAGCCCTTTCTTTTGTTTGCACCGTTTTCTCCTGTTTTTGGACTTAGAAGCCTAGTTTTAGAGCTTTGTCTTTTCTTTACCTTTTGGGTTTAGGAAGGATTTAGGTTTTTCTTAGTGTTTTGGTTGTTGTTTTGGGCACTGCTCATCTCCGATGTATAATAAAAACTGCTAAATTGTATTGTGTGCTGGCCTTGTTTGGGAATGGGAAGAGTGGGAGGCCACACATTTGTTACATCCAGGACACCCCTAGACCTTGGGACGTAACACTTGTCATTGTCTTCCCTAACCTTGTCTCTGTCTGTTTCCCTCCCAGGTACACTCACCCTCGTCCTCTGTTCGGCTGGGCTCGTCCACTGGCCCACTCCTCTCCGGACTTCCCTCACGGCGTCCTCCCTGTTCCCCCACCTCTCCTCGCTTCCTCGGCCCCTGTGTTCCCTGGCCCCCTGTCTCCTTGGTTCCCCGTGCCTGTACGTCCCTCAATAAACCTCCTTCCCTCTGAGTGCAGCATTTGGGTCCTCTCTGTCCACACACCACACCCCGTAACAGACAATGAGAATATGGTCAATGGTACGTAAGAAATTGAAACTGTCGAACACCATTTGTAGAGCCACTCGAATCTCGACAAACCCAGATTCTTTTCCATCTATGATGGATGCAGGATATAATAGATGGACACAACAGGGGTTAAAACATATTGCACAAATGTTTAGGGGACAAACCATGAAGTCATTCCAACAGTTAACACAAGAATTTAATTTACCAGCCCATGATTCCAAGTTTCTACAACTAAGACATTACCTTAAGACACATAAGGAGTGGGAGAAGATCTCTAACACCCCATCGAAACTAGAAGAATTGTTAATGGCATATACAGAGGGAGAGACAAAGAAAGGGATTATATCAAAACTGTATAAGGTACTGCAATTGGAATCTAACTAACAATTTGGATGTCAAGGAAAAATGGGAATTGGAAGCAAATATAATAACAGATGAACAATGGTAAGAAACATTCAAGCAGGACATAAGGTAACTAGCAGCCTGACGTGGAGGGAGTTTGATTGGAAGATCAAAATGAGGTATTTTCAGACTCCATCTATTACATCAAAGTATAGTAATACTTCGGAGAGATGTTGGAGGGGTTGCGGATTGGTAGGGGACTTTACACATATATTTTGGGATTGCCCTAAGATTTTAGATTATTGGAAGAATATTCAAAAGGAAATAGAACAGGTTTTGGGTATTAACTTTAATTTTAATTTAGATCTAGCATTGTACATATTGGGTATAGTCCCAGATAATGCTATAGATAGGAACTTGACTTCTTTACTGAGAATTCTGCTTTTAATAGCAAAGAAAGCAATCACAGCCTCTTGGTTGAAGCCACAGCCTCCCAGTATAACTGAATGGAGAGAAAGGGTAAAAAGTGTGTTCATCATGGAGAAAATCACAGCGAGGTTGCAGCTCAAGTCAGACAGGTTTGATCAAAGATGGTTACCAGTAATACAGACAATGTCAGAACTCTAGTTACCTCTTTTATTGGTTATTTTTTTATTTATTTATTTTCCCCCTCAACTTAAATGTAATTTATACTTACTGCAGTACACTTGACAGTGAAGGTATGTACTTATTGCTACAGGTTACTCAGGTTCTCTCCTTTTAAGACGGAGGAAGGAATGTTTGGGAATAGAAGGCGAAGGCATGATCATAGGTTAGAAGTGAAACTGTCAGAGCATCTAATGTATATGTTGTTGTATATATGTATGCTTGTCATTTCATGTGAAATAAATAAAAAAAGTAAGTTAAAAAAAAAAGAATTTGATTGCTTTTACTTTATACCTTAAATGAATAATTTTGTCTTGCAGGCAGGTGCAGAGTTAAGGCAAATAACTTTTGCAAACCCTTACCTTCACTGTAATTTTAAGGCAAATGATGAGAAAACGGTTTAACAGTAAATACATTGAGGCATGCCATAATTTGCATTTGATCATTAATTAATGGAATATCAAGTCTTTATGACATTAACGTGGAGCTCCTTCTCAGCAGAGCCTGTCGATTTACAAACCTGGGATAAGAAACAAAAGGGGGAAAAAATTGGCTTCATGGACCGTTTATGTTGGTTATAGCCTACCAACTATATAGTTATTCAAATTCAGTCAAATATTGGTCAAATATTCCAAAACATTTTTGTCTTACAGTTTTAAACACATGCATAGAATAGCCACATTTAGTAAACTTGAGCATTTTTGACAGGCACCTGTAAGGACAGCAGTGACCCTGACGAAGTGGTCCTTCGAGCGTCTCCGTTGCATAGTAACGAAAACGGTCAGGAAAATCATGCAACATATACAAACTTTTAATCTCTGGATACCTATATGAGTAAAGTAAGTCATTTAATGCTTCCTCATGATAGTCAAAAAGAAAATACACACAACTGTCAGCGACATTTGAACCAGCAACTTTACCCTTTCGTTAACAAATTGTATTAAATGTAATTTAGTTCGCGGCGCTAGCATCCGTTGCCTCCTACAGGGTGCTAATTGAAGATAACACTAAGAAAGCACTTGACACACAAATGTAATGAATGACCGCCTCTGTATTGTTCTTCGTTTCAGCTAGCATCAATGTTGTTGATGTGAGTATCGACGGACCGGTGAAATGAGCGATATCAAGCCGAACCACATGATGTTAACCTCGGCTAAGCAATGGCAAGCTAACGTTAGCTAACACGTAGTCTCGTTGTCAATAGCCGTCGGATGTTAGCTCCTCACGGAGCTTAGATCCCTTTGTCAGGTATTTATAAATTCAGCTAGGCAAGCGTTGGCTAACACAACCATCTGAGTCAAAACGATAGAAAGTAAAAAAAAAAATAGGAAGGAAAAGGAAAATGGCTGGCGACGGTGGCAGCATCCCTGAACTGGACCAAAAGAAGTACGATGCAGACGAACAAGTGAAGATCATCTGTCTGGGAGACAGCGCAGTTGGTAAATCTAAGTGAGTATTAAGTTAGCTGTAACAATCTTAGCTCCATGTAGCTCTTTTGTGTTTCAAAATAGTTTTAACTTTCCTCAGTAGAGTATCTCTAGTCCTGTTTAACATAAATTTATTGTTGTGTTTAGTTATTTTTTCTCTCTCTCTTTCTCAGGCTCATGGAGAGGTTTCTCATGGACGAATAGTATCCTTTACCAACCTTAAAAATTATAAATGTGTCAGTCATTTTTTAAAGTCCTATTTTATCATCCTACCATAGCCATTACAGCCATTGTCTGCACGTCAAAAAAGCAGATAGTTTGTCTTGAGAGGTTAAGATCATTAACTCTTTCTACAGTCGTCCACAGCAGTTGTCAACCTATGCTTTGACTCTCTACAAACACACAGCCACAGTAGGAAACAAGACAGTAGCAGTCGGTATGTATCGTACAAATTGCTTTTGTTCTGCTCTCAGTGACAGAAAATTATTTTACCCAGTTGAAAATCGTCTTGTGGGTTTTGTTTTTGATTCACAGATTTCTGGGACACCGCTGGTCAGGAGAGATTTCAGAGCATGCATCCCTCATACTACCACAAAGCACATGCATGCATCATGGTAAAACACACTCTTGGTTTCAAGACTTGTGCCTTTCAGTAATACTTTAGTCTGCCCTTTCTTGCTCCCTGCCAGGAACTTGCTTTGATTTTCTCTGCAATGCCCTTTCCACCTACCCAAGTCAAACTTTTCCGGCACATATACAACCTGCGCAGAAGTTTTAACTAGGACTCATTATAGATCACACATCAAGGTCATTAAGGTCAGGATTGATTAAAAAGGTTTTTTTTATCACTTATAAGGCACTACATGGCTTAACTCCTGCCAACATTTCTGAGCTACTAACCCCTTACACCACCGGATGTCCTCTTAGGTCATCCAACCAAAAACCTTTAGCTTTACCGCGTGTCAAACGTAAAACAAAAGGCGACTGTTCTTTTTCTGTCCTAGCACCCAGACTCTGGAAAGATCTCCCTCCTCCCATCAGATCAGCTGAGTCTGTGGACTGTTTCAAAAAACATTTAAAAACCCTCTTCATTCGGATTGCCTTTTAATAACTCCGATGGTGTATTAAGGGTGGTGTCTGGTTGCTGAATACTGTCTGTGGTTGTGTGTCTGTTGCGTTTGTATGTGTATGACATTTTTAAAGAATATTTTTACTCTCATGAACCTTGAGTTTTTATTTCTATGCTTGATATTATGTACAGCACTTTGTAACCCATGTTAAAAAAGGTGCTATGTAGTAAGTTTTACTTACTTGGCCCATTCTTGTGCGTTATGCAGAAGAAATGATGAAATATCACAATGCATTCTGGTTAAGGTGCACACCTGTCATGAATTGTGATTGAAGATGAAGATGTAAGGCAGTCCTCTTGCAGAGAAGTCAACAAGGAGTTGTTAGATGACTGCTGCCAGCAAAGAAGGCTGAACTGCTTTGTAAACCTTTCTTCTGTCTCTTTCTGAGGTTTTTGATGTTCAAAGGAAGATCACATATAAGAATCTGGGCAACTGGTATAAGGAGTTGAGAGAGTACAGACCAGAGATACCCTGCTGTGTGGTGGCCAACAAAATCGATGGTGAGTTTAGCTCTGCCACTGCACATAACAATGGATGTTCTGGTTTTAAGACTGCATTAATGTAAATGTTGCTGCAGGATAAGTGAACGTGTTTTTTTTTTTGTTTTTTTTAAGCTTGCACCTGTTGTCTCTTTGCTCTGTCCGTTTGGTTAATTGTTTGACCAACAAAATTGACTCAAGATTTACAGATGTTAAATGTTTTTTTTTTTTTTTTGTCATGTCTGCAGCTGATTTGAAGATAACACAAAGAAGCTTTAACTTTGCAAAGAAGCAAGGACTCCCATTTTACTTTGTATCAGCAGCTGATGGGACTAATGTAGTTAAGGTTTGAAATTCTGTTTATCATCCTGCAGTATTAATGGGAGTGATCCTTACCTTTATTTCTTTATACATTTCAAGCTCAGTAGTTTTACAGTTAACTGTGTAACTATGTTGAACATGCGCTTACAACAGGATTGACAGTGTGTCATTTATGAACAAAAGTATAAAATTAATTCACCCTATAATTCAGTATAATCGCATAAATTCAACTGGCCCTGTGTGTGTTGATACTTCTGACTGTAACTGTCATAAAACAGATGTTCAGAGAGATGATCAAGAGGGCAGTGGACTACAAGCAAAACCCCAGCGACTTCATGGATGAAGTGATGCAAGAATTAGAGGTACATCTCTCTGAATACCAAAACACAGTCTGATTACTGATGGGCTCATTTTTTAAGCTGGTGTGGATTTATACAACTGTAACTAAAGGACTGCAAAGAATAAATGTTTTATCAGGCAATACTTGCTCTAAGAAACTCTTAAATGCTTTTAAGAGCCTGTCTTTGTTGTTTTTTTAAATAGAAATTTTACAGAATCTTAGTCAAAACCTACATTATTTAATTAAAGGAGTATTTGTGCACTCCAACACAAATTTTTTTTGTTCATGTGGAAAATGTTTGTGCTACTTTGCTTTCTTTGTGGCTGAAATTATTGAAAACGTGTGTACTGATGTCATTTGTTGCACTTATCTTATAGAACTTTGACCTGGAGAAGAAGGAAGATAACTCAGAAGCAGATGAAGACGGCTTGAAAGCAGAGAGTCCTGAGTTGGTGTCATAGACGTTTACAGATCCTCAAAACCCTCCTGTCGTCTCATGGATCATTTGTCCTCCTCTGGGGTTGATGCTGTGAATAAATTATTCTTTTAGTCAAAATGTCAGACATCTCTGACCCTCTGTGACGGACACCGTCAACAGGCACATTTTTGGCCCTTGTGAATTGTTGGTCGTCTGCTTTTATACCATTGGTGTGTAACTGTACTGCCAGAGGTTGGCATATAGTCTTTTAGTCAGGTTTTAAGTCACTGCCCTCCATCTGTCAAGTGACATTTGCAGGGAAATACACCTGGTTGAATAATTAGGAATTGTGTTGTTGTAGGTTCTGTTTTTTTCATTGTCCTTCATACTTTGTCTAACAACATCTACTATAATAACAGTAAGGGTAAAATCCTACAATCAGACTGAATGTTTGCTAATTTTGTGTCGTAATAAGAATGTGAATCTTTGAAAACAAAGTCAAAGAGACAACAAAGAGAACATGTGATTATGAACCATATTTGCTGCTGTTCTCGATGTTGGTGTGTAGCATTGTGTGCTGTGCCAGCAGGGCGCTGCATCTGTTGCATTCATTTTATGATGTAATGTTTCTTAGCGCCCTTTAAATGAAAACTTAATGTACCATGTAACCAAATTGTTATCATGTCTCTCTGTGATCCAGCAGTAGGCACAAGATCAACTTCAACATATATTGAGTACACATCAGTTGTATTGAACTCTTGTGAAAGCTCAGCCAGCTGTGACCTTCATGATGGATTTGTGATGGTTGTGTGTAGGTGACACTCAATTTAACACACCGTTCAATAATTTCTATATGATGATTATGTTGTGGGCCCTGCGATGGACTGGCGACCTGTCCAGGGTGTACCCTGCCTTTCGCCCAGTTTAAACTGGGATTGGCTCCAGCCCCCCGCGACCCTGTACGCAGGATAAGCGGTTGACGATGGATTATGTTGTGCGCAGAAACAATGTGTATAAATTTATGTTTGACAGTTTTTTTGGTGGCATTTACTTACAATAAATCACACTGGAACATAATTGTAATACAGAAACAGTGAATTAGCAGACTTTGATGCAGTTCATGTTTTAATTATAAATTTATTACATAATATAACAAACATATCTTTGTGGTGGAGATATCCTGGGCAACATCTCAGATCTTGCCTCAGCCTTCACTGCTGTCACCCTTGCTCTATTTGCATGAAGAATACTAGGTAGCTTCTGGTTAACCTTATTAAAATGGAGGAGGTGTTCTAATGCTATAAGCGTCCAGAAGTCACTGGGAGAAAGGTTGGAGAAATTTGCCTGGTAATCGGATGTTGAGAAGGGGAAGCTAACCTGTGAGACAAGGCTGAGGCGTTGCAGTGATACATCCACCGTTCTAAACTTCACAGTGCAAACAAGGAGAAAACCAACAATGAAAAAAAAAACCCTTTGATGATAAGATCACTGGTTCCAGTGGGTGACCGGACCCCCCAGTGGGTTTTTAAAAAAGTTACACTGCTCCCCCTACACTATGTAGATTGTGCTTTGTTGATTAGAAAATAAGACAAAGATAACCCTTCACTGAACTTATTTGACCTAATGATGTGTAAGTCTGTTACACATTGCTCTGTAGCATTATTTTGCATCTGTATTTGTGGTAAACTTACACACCTATCTGACCTGTTTTCTACAACACGTTCACCTCTTAATAAGTGTTTGTATTTATATGGGAACAGTAGTAGATAATAACCTTCATCACAGTAAAATCAAGCAATTGTGATACTTTGTCTCAAAATTTAAATAGAAATGTTAATGCAAAGCTCACAGGTAGATGTATATAGGCTATTCATATATGTGTGTGTGTGTGTGTGTATATATATATATACACACACACATACATATATATGTATACACACATATATATAAATTTAAACAATAGCCTTTTTTACAAAATAATAACTGACTGTATTTCCACCTGTCAGAAATACAGAAGGATCTAGCAATGTCTGTAGTTCTCAAGATTTCCAGGAGATGGCACCATATTATTGAGTTTTAACAGCTCAAGAATGCTGTAACTAAGATAGTCCTAAAGCAAAGACAAATATACAGTTAAAAGTTAAGTTATTTTTGGCACATTTTTTCTCTGTGTTCTTTGTTCCTTACTGAATCACCTCATATAGCATATCCAAAACTCAGAAACTGAAGGTCTGAAAAAGGAAAAAGGAGTGCTGCCAGACAGAGTGGAGGGTAAAGAGCGCAGATGCCATCTGGGAATGGGTTTACAAAACAGTGACACTGCATAAGCTGTACCTACACAGTTAAAAGGTGAGTTGTAGTTGTCTTTCAATATAAAACATGACGATGGTTTCTTTCAATACCCTGTGGTAACCTCACTCTCTCTGTCTGTCTCTGCCCCTTGGGCCGAGCAGTCCACTTTTTGAAGACGTCAGTACAAAACAAGAATGCAGATCAGTGATCAATCTGGAATAGATCATGAATGTATGCATGCATTTTTCTGTTTGTGTGTAAGTATTGTGTGTGAGTGTGTGTGTTTGTGTGACACAGCCACTGCCGGGAATCTCTGATGGTAAAACAGTAAGGCTATAGTGGACTAACTCCAAAGATGTAAACCTTAACAATCAACCATACCCACTGTCACGTGTATTCTTATTGTCTCTCTCTCAACCAAATACACACAAGAAATGGAAACCTGCACACACACGCGCAGTCATACACACACGTTACGCACACAAGAACGACCACACAGAGACATTCAGCGAATCCAGATGCACGCATGCGCTTGGACGTTGGGTGGCTTTTATGTTAGCACCTTGTCACCTTGTTTTGTGCAAATCATCCCCTAGTTCATAGATCAGAGTTCAAAAGTTCAAGAGTTCATAGAAAGAATAAAATCTGCTCACCTTTTCCACAGGTGGTTAACTATGCATATATGCCAAACATTCATATATAGATCTATATACTTTTTGTTTTTCAAAAATTTATATGAAATCTATCATATATACATTGCTTGTGATTAAAAAAAAAAGCAAATTTTCATAGTTTGTTCATTTTTACAAGTGTTAAGTAAGTTTAGAATGGACAGGATATATATATATATTTCTGTCTTTTTTCTGTCACTCTAAAACTCAAATGAGTGAAAGATTTAAGAATCATGTTCCACACGCTACAAAATCTACCCACAGTGTCCGAGGGTAACAAATCAAGAAAGGAAAAAATAAAGAGAAAACAATAGAAAAAAATAAACACAAAAAGTCCAAATGAGTCTGAAGACATACTGTAACACTGGAGTCAGAAGTAAAATGATCAGTGAGGTCACAGTGAGGCAGTGAGTGCTATTCCTACAACCCCGATACAACGTTATATTCACCACCCGCTTTACAAACTGTTAGCAAAACAAGAAAAGAAAAATAGATGCACACAACTTCTCGCCAACTGAAATTGCCTCGGCATACTGACGGGATGCTGCTGATGTACAGAGGTTTATAGTGGTAATAGAGATTGCCTGGCCATCCGTTAGAGAAAAGCTATGGATAAAATGCTTTTTGTTGCGTGAATAAAACTCACTGATTCTCACTGCCAGCAGAAGCTACTCATGAGTACAATTGCAGATTTTGTATTGTTAAAGTAAAATTCAGTTGTTGTTTTATTTTTATTTTTTCTTTACAACCTGGGTGTTAGTTCTGGCTGCCACCATTTATGATAATATTTCACTCACTAAGTAAATCGTAGAGAAAAGAGAAGCAGCTACATTGCAAGACACAGCCAGGTTGTAAAATACTGAATTTTCTTTAAGACTTACAGAGGCTTTCCCATCCCCACAGCCTGATAAACACATTTCCTGCATTTCAGAAGGGCATATACTTTATGTCTAGCTCATTTAAGCCCATATATGACAAGTTTTTGTTGGTTATACACCAGGTAAAAGCTGCTTTATTTCAACAGTTTCTGCTTAATTTGGGTTCAGGTTCACACACTTGGATCTTATAATAGTGATTTTCTTCTGCAGCGAAAAGGATATCTGAAAGAGATTACTACTATCTTGCACCTTTCCTTTCCACTGGTGTTGATAAAAAGCCCATTTTGTTTCCCTCTCCTGACATCCTTCTTTCACTATACCAGACCTTGTGCAGCCTGGTCTGAGAAGCATCATCAGTGTCACAGGGATGGAAATTTTACTAGCCCTTAAACATTTTTCAGACTGTGGTGGTGTTAAATTGTCCTCAGGGGTAAGAATCAAAATGGATAATATTAAAACAACAGCCAACAACCTCTCCATGCTAGTGCCCCAAACTTCCATCCCTGAGTGATTAACAGGCAAAAGATGAGGAGCCCCTTTCACCAGTTAGCTGTCTCATTAGGTGGTCCTTACTGTACGCTACTGTGGATAAAGCAGAGTCAGAACCACATCACGTCTGAAGCAGCAGGGATGGGTGTCAACTGTGGTCTCAGCCTCACATTATGGGATGCCCTTTAGTATGAAGGAAGACCGTAAGAAAATAAAAGCAAACAACAAACTCTGTCCAAGACATGATGCAACTTGTCATGCTACGATTCAAGAAAGGGCGACCATAAGGAAAGTTGTATACCTATGACAAAAATTTCATTTCCATATCTATATACTTTTTTAAAATTTCAAATATATATATTTATTATGTATATAATTGGTAGAAATGAGTAAACTATTGGTGGAATAAATTTAAAGATTTCTCTCTGCCTTCTATACTAAAAACCAAAAACAGGCGCAGATTAATTTATTATAATTCCTTTTTGCAACATTGTCTTTTCTTCTGAAAGCTATATTTAGATACATATATATCATATTATATAATACCTATATATATAATATTCCCTTTGGAAAACCAAAATATTGATTATGAAAAAAGCCACGAGTGTTGGTTAAACATTCTCCAAATATAATAGATAGTACAGTCTGGGTACCAAGGCAGAGGGGGTTTCTCCCGTGGTTTACTTTGTAGAGCTCCACCTCTGGGCTCCAGAGTCTTCGGTTTAAAAACAACAGCAGGAAAAGAGAAGACGCACCTTTTCAGAGCAGTCCAAAGTCCAGTGTTCATCATCGCTGATCTCTGTATAAATATTTTGAAAGGCAACTGAGCTTTCTGTTTGGAACGAAAATTCATCCTCCTCCTCCTTTACTCAAACTGCTAAAGGCTTTCAGAGGCCTAATAGATGGAGGGATAGAGGTAGAGAGGAGAGGAGGGAATAGTGTGAGAGAAAGTGTGGGTGTTACTAAGGGAACAACTGAAGCTTTCACAAATCAAATGTTTTAATTGGAGCTCATGCGATTCTCCTCGGCAAAGAAAGTCCAGAGCCCATTTTGAGGTCTGATCTAATTAACTGCAGGCAAGGAGATGGGCAGACACTAAGGGCTGAGTAGAGGCGGACGAATGTATTGACTCCTCCTCTTCAGTGCAGTGCCAAGTGTTGGGTGTTAATGCAGAATGGGAACGTGAAGTGTTGCTAAGGACCACAGGTAAACATTTGTGATGCAGAACATAAAATCAGCGAGTAAAAGACGAGCGGTCCCCAGCTTTTCCCTTTTCTCAAATCTTTCTATCCATCTGTTGCTTTGTCTCAGGGCAGGGGTCAGCTCTCTAGCAGCAGTTTTAGTGCTCGTTCAATGTTCATGCGGTGTCCAACTCGTGTCACTCCCAGCTCAGCAAAATCATCCTTGGTTAGAGCCGGGAGGTGAGAGCCTTCGATCTCATGTTCCTGAAACCCTGCTCTGTGCTCCCCCAGATTGATGCTCTCCAGCCAGTCTCCAACATCGTACTTATTCCAGAGGTGCAGGGGTTTCTGGTGGAAGGGCCGGAGGGCTAAAAGTGGTGAGCCCAGCCCAGGGGAATGGGAAGGTGACGGGGATGGGGAGCGAGAGCGGGAACGGGCGCTGGAGCTCCTCATTACAAAGCGGACCTCTTTAGGCTCCTGGGGTAGGCTGAGGCTAGAGGATTTGAGGATGGTTTGTGGCGGTGTAGTCGGTGAGGTCGGTAGGCCGTAGCTTGAGAATCGTCCAAGAGGGTCGCCCCGATCAGGAGAGCCTGAACCTGGGCTTTGAGTGCGTCGGGTGACGGGGTAACGGCTGCCGGGGCGGATGGTGTATGTGGTGCCATAACTTCTCTGAGAAATGGTGTGGAGCTCGCCTAGGCTGCTGAAAAGTCTGGGGGAGACAGGCAGAGACAGAGAGGGTTTCAGAAATGTTAACAGAGGAGATGGCGGTGAACAAAGTGAAAATAAAGGAGAAAAAAGGAGACCTAGATTTGGGTTATATGTGTAAACCGCTGTAAGTTCTTTTAAAGTAAAGTTAGTGTACGCTAGAGGTTTATGACTGTTAGACAGACCAAGCCATGTCTCACATCACAGCAACATCAAATCAGCAAGCTGCACTCATTGGTTATGAGTTTCTGAAATTCTTTACAGCTTTAGATAAAAATCTTTTTACAACTCAATTATGAGACGCGGGACTTACATCATTATTTCAAGCAATACTTTGACTATATACACGGCAGCATTTGAGAGTAAGATGCCATTATTTCCACAGACACCCAACCTACACTCAACACACCTGATGATTAGTGAAATTCTGTTTCCTCTAATGAATTTAACCAAAATCTACTTCCTGTTAAGACATACTGTATTCTTCCCTGAAGTGATTACTGTAACGGACAAACAGCCAGAAGCTTAGCATTAGATTAGAATTACAGTATCAAACAGATTTTGTGTTTTACATTGAATCTGCATAGCACTAACCTGAAGGCACTACTTTAAAATACGACAAATACAGTACAAACATGCACACACACACACACACACAAACACACACACATATATTTACCTACATTTAGACACAGTAGGCAGATCTATATTAAGAGTAGAATTTGGTTATGCGATGCACATTCCAATTTGCCTTTTCTGACAAAGACTTATCGGAGTCAGAGGTGACATTTATCATGTCTTTAGACTTCTGTTAAAGGCCATGTGGAGGTACACAAAACAGCATCTTTTTCCAAATTTAATTTAGTCAAAAGAATACTAATTTACATCTGAAGTGCAGCCAACACCTGATTTAATGCAGTCTACCATTTAGGGAATCTCAGTGACCAACAAACCCAATGTTACCATCTGCAGAATTAAGAGGAATTGCAATAAATTGGCAATAATTCTTAAGCAGTAGGAAACTGCAACAGCAGTCACTCAAGGTACAGTAAATGATGGTTTCATCTACCTTTTTAAGTCTGACCCTCTTTTGAAAAATAATAGAAAACAGTTTAAAAAAGCTATTACTACACTACTGCTCTAATGGAGAAAGGTGGTCAGAAAGGAGAAGACAGATGTATTAGAGATCAAGGCTAACATGAGAGTTTTATCTAGCTTGGTGCAAGGAGGAAGAAGTGAAAATAGAGGCCTAAATACGGTAAGAGTTAGTATGATGGTGTCTGTTTTATTCATGCATGTTAGTGAGTGTCTTATGTACAAGTGTGGCACAGGTTTTCCCTCTACTGCATGTGTTTGGAAACTTTGATATGGGTGAGATTTGTACTAAAGAGTGTAATGGAACAAAGCTAGCTTGGCAGCGCACAGGCTAGAGAAAGACTACAGGGAGCCGACGGATATGAGATGAGCTCCATGCACACTTACACAGTCGTCCTGCCCTCCTGGGCGCACAGTCAGTTCTAGACCAATCAGATCAGAGCAGCAGGGCGGAGCATGCAAGGTGAGCAGAGAGAGAGCAATGGGAGAGAATGTTAGCATCACTCCATGAGACGCAGCCTGCCAACCAGACTTATAGTCTGCTTCAGCCTAACTCTGCTGTCTGTGACATGCCTTGTGTATGCATGTGTATGCACAGGTGTGTGAATGTGACTGTATGAGCGTGGCTGTGAGTATATATTTTCACACTTTTATTTATGTGCGTGTGCGTGTGATGGTGTAACTGATGTATAAGCATGAGAAAGACAGCAGAGTAGGCTTCAGGACTGGACGGTCTGACCAGTAGGCTACATGAGAGAGAAATGAGCACACTATTCACATATCAAACACTGCACAAACAAAGAAAAACAAATAAACAAACAAACAAACAAAAAGGTGGGCACATGTCTCTTGACATTTGTGGTTGCTTTTGTACTTATTCTGAAATGATGTGGACTAAATTATTCTCATTACAAGTTGTAGATATTAATTCACATTTGTATGTGCTGCACTGCATATAGGGGTTGTGTGTTTTCTGATCAAGATATACAACGTTTTAGCGTGGTCCAATAAGCAAGACAGTCAGGGACCATGGCCATCCTCAACACAATCACTGAAAAACAAAACAAAGTTATGCAAATTACGAAAACAGAGGAGAACAGAAAACCAAAGAGCAAAACTGAAATAAAATGAGTACCACAGGTTTCTAAACCATCCAGAGCTATGATACATAGCATGTGAATGAGGTGGATACAAGAAAGACAAAATACAGCAGCATGTGTGGTTTTTGAAGGGGTTCAAATGAGGCACACAGTGGATGGTCTAATGATGGAGTAACATTACAATTAAGGGTGCTGGGATGCCTATGCAGTATGTGAAATGCTCCAGCAGGTGAAGAGAGAGAGAGAGAGAAATAATGGTGTGCATGATCATCTTTGTCACAGCCGAGGGTAGTCAACTGTCAGGATGGAGGCGGTGGGGATGACTTTGATTGCATAATCTCAGGAAAGGACGAGCCCAATCAGAAGTGAGTGTAACATGTTATTTTTGATATCATGATCACCTTTCCCATCCTAGGACCATGGTGTTTTTGAGGCACGAATTGATGACTGATGGTTAATTTGGCTCAGTGTCACATACTGACTTCATATCTCATTTGTGGTCAGCCAGGCAATGCATTGTCTAATAGTACAATACTGGTAAAATGATGTGACTGCAAAACATGCTCAAATGTATGCTTTCAAAATTGTTTTCAATTGTTTTATTGGAGGTAAATCCTACATCCAAGAATTCCAGAAGCAACAAGAAGTAGCAGCAGACTTCTGTTGACACCAAACTACACTGTCACTCCCACATAGAGGACAACAGTTACAGTTTAAAAATTCTGCCAATTGCCACCACTACTCAGCACGAAAGGCCAATTACTAGCAGCCCTATGCTGATCAGTTCTAGAAAGATTTTCTATACTTTTCCCCGAGATAGCTATGTAACTAATTTAGTTGACAGGTGGGTGGAAACCCCAATGTGTGAAGCCCTCTGACGTCAGTTGTGTGGAGTTGATCAGCTCCTCTTACTGATGTCAGGGATGAGGGGGAACGAGTCTATTCTAACATCTTCTCAATCTTAGATTGTCTCTTGTCTCATCTTTCAAGTCCATTTAATCAGCAGTGAAGTTACATGGAAGCACATTTTTCCACCCTTCTTACTCACATCAACAGAAATGAGGACGAGAGAATAAGAAAGAGAGAGGAGCTAGCTATAAAATCAACTGCATCTGAAGAGTCTAGACTGATAAATTTCTGTTTATGAACAACTCTCCTGAACAGCACATTAAAAACAAGAGTCAATTTCATGGTTGACTAAAACTACAATGGACAACCGCCCCCCCAAAAAAGCCAGCATTTGTTCTTCGAACATCAGATTAACTTCCAACCTGCCGAGCCATAAAACACCTAAGGAAACATTGAAAGCCAAATCCTGCGTAGATCAAAATAGAAGATTCCACCATTTATTTGACAGTAACTCCATCTCAGGACTTTTGACAAGGTAAGGTCTGGTAGTCATGGCATTGTCATGGCTGTTAATGCCGTGATATTAAGGGGATGGTTTTACAATGACACACCATTGTAGTTCAGTCATGTTCAAATACTTGAAAATACATCCTTAAATCTTTGAGGTTATCACTGATATTACTGCAGGATGGAGGAGTGTGATAAGAAGGAAACTACAGCTTCTGGTCTTATCAAATGTATATCAGTGATGACTGCAAAGAGCTGTGGATATAAGGCTGTATTATGCATCATTTGAACAAGGACTCTGGGAAAAGCTTTAGGAGAAGCTGGAAGGGGAGCAACTAGAAGGGTTGTAGGTCAGAACCCAACAGTGACAGTGTGTGTGAGATTTCAGGAAGTGCATGCTTCCAAGCCCCGTTACCTTGTTTGCACCAAGAGATAATAGACTACACACACACACACACACACACACACACACACACACACACACACACACACACACACACACACACACACACACAAACTGTGTAGCACTAACTTATTGACTACTACTGTCTACTGTATGTACCAAACAACTCAGATCACTTAACAGGAAGCCAATGAGTACAACTGTAACTATGGAAACAAGAAGACTACTGTATATCTCTAATTTTTCTTGAAATTACTGAAAATATTTTATCTTCTCTTGTTTTAATCAATTTTATTCTGAATTAATCAGGTGATGCAAACAAGGTAACAAATAATATTGAAAAAAAAATTACATGAAACAAAACGAATAAAAGGGTTGTTCTCGTTTGATGGGATTAGTTGATAGGCTTGTTAGGAAAAATATATTTAAAAAAAAAAGCTTAGGTTTACCCTAGGGACTATAACCTTATGGTTTACTCTCTTCTGTGTCCTCACACCTGCAGAAATATAAAGGACTTCATTGTACTTTCAGGTATGGTGTGAACCCCCCCACCCACAGATAATACAAAAAAAACAGCACTGTGCATCAGACGCTTCAGATAACCATGGTGTCACTACGTAAGAGGCAGGTTTGTCTTCACTTCTTTATATGACTCATGGAAAGTTACAGCACATATTAACAATGTTGTTACACTAATAGTGTTAGGGAAGCTAATGCCAGCAATGCTGGTGACCTATAATTCATTATAACTTACCATCACAGTGGATTGGCTTAAACATGGATTCATTTGCACATAAAATGTGAGTAAAAGCACATCATATACAGAACTAAAACTTAAAGCTGCTGTTTTTGACTGTACGTATCCCTCTTGCAGTGAAATACTATCAGATTTCATACTGAAATAGACTCCAAATCCTGGTCTATAAAACATGTTTGCTTTTAAATAATAAAAGCCTCTGTGTTTGCAATCTCTCTTCCAGTGGGCTTATTGCAAGAACCAAGAGGGATTATCCACTGTAGACATAAACACTCATGTAAATAAAGAATATTAGAAAATGTTAATGAACCTAATTAAACTCTCTCTGTCTGACAATCTGCAATTCAATTTTATTTTATTTATTCAATTAAGATCCTTCTCTCTAAGGCTGGGCACTGAAATTGCTTTAGTTTGCTAACTGTGTCTTTGCCACCATATGAGTAAAATGTATAAATGAAACTTGAAATAATTGCTTTTAATGTTACCATTTGTTCAGTCCCTCAAGTTAATACAGTTTTGCATTACATTTTACTAGCTTTTCTCTTACCTGGCACCTGCCACTGGTGACTTCCTCCCAGGGTCAAGTGATGCTCCCATTGGTTCCTCTCCCAATGACCTAGTGTCTTTATTTAGCTGCTGTAGTCGTGAACTGAGTTCCCCCATAACAGATGGTTTTGCTCCCTCATCTGCACCCAGCCCAAGTCCCAGCCCACCAAGATTGCCCAAACTCCCAATACCTAGCCCCACCCCGGCCCACGAGGCTCCACTGGGTCCCCCCACAGCTTGGACCTCCGCTGGAAGAGGTAGCGTGGCTTGGTGGGGGCTAGTCCAGTCACTGACGCTGAACCACCTGAGGGCAGCCCAACTCCTCCAGCTGCAGCAGCAGCCAGGGCAGCAGCCTGTTGTTGTGATAGCAGCTCGCTGTCAGAGCTCTGCTTCAGCAGAGGGTCCCTGAAGGTGACGGGGCCTTTACTGCCTCCTATCTGGGACTTGAGCCGGGGCTTGGGAGGCACTGGCGGCTTGTCGAGCACAAAGGTCTGCCCGTCGGCATAGGAGGTGTGCGTGGTGTGTGTGTCGGCAGGCTCGCCGCTTTCTGAGGACAGTGTGGACATGCTGGAAACTGTGGAGACGGTGCTGGTGGTCTCGAGGTGGTGGTCTCGCTCTCTCTCACTGGAGCTGCGGGTATCAGCCTCCTCCACGCCTGAGTCAGCCGCAGAGCCAGACTCACCTACCGGTGGGGGCTCCAGAGGGTCAGAGGGCTTCCCTGAGACAGCTGCTGCACTGGATGGAGGTGGGGGCTGAGGCTGGGTGGAGGTCACAGTTGGGGTTGTGGGAGTTTGGGGTGTTAGTGTTGTAGGGGTAGTGATAGAGTGGGCAGGTTTAGTTGGGGACACTGGTGTCCCCTGTGCCTGAGCCAGCAGCCCATTAGCAAACTCATCCGGTGGTGGAACAACTCCAATTTTACGGAGCTCCTCTCTTGTTTCCTCATCACTGGAGGACAACATTGCAGGGGGCAGGGTCACTGTGTACGGATCCACATCCTCCTCTGAACTTCCCTGAGCCAGACTCTTGTCCTGGGCTGGACTGGCAGGACGCTGACTTTGAGGCTGGGCCTGGAGCTGGGCCTGGGCCTGGGGCTGGGAGACTGTGGGACTAGGGGATTTAGCCCGTGGACTTGGAGATTTGCTGGGCTCTGTGGATGTTGGGGCGAGTGTCTGTTCTAGTTCTGAACCCACGCCAACTGCCTGGCCATTACTGGTAGCATGGACCATGATTAGCCCTGCTGTCTTCTGCTGCGACGTATCCATAATACTGATCAACATACTTTTTTTATCCTCTAGTCTCTTCTCCTCCTTTCTCTCCTCTACTCTGGCCTCCATCTCCTGCCGGAATGATACAGGTGATGGTGATGTGGCCCACTGGGGTTTAGTGGGCTGGGGAACTAAAACAGATGCTGGGGGAACTCCATACCCTGCAGCCTTGGCGCCACTGGGCGAGAAAGGGGGAGGTGTGTGTGCCCCTTCCCCATGTGGAGACTCTTTGGTCTGAGGGTCAGTGAATATTACGCCCTGGCCTGCTCGCTCCTGTTTAGTCCTGGGCTCTGGGCTACTAGTTGGGGACTGAGAGGTCAGTGCCCTCTCTCTTGCGGCCAGCGCAAGAGCCAGTGGAGAGTTGGGGTCCAGGGGCTTTCCTGTGAGCGGATGGATAAAGGTGGTCCCACTAGGTGAGGGGCTCAGGGCCAAGGCCGGGGGAGGCAGTTGTCCCAGCTCTCGGGTGAGCATTCGTTCATCAATGGAGTGAGACTGAGTCAGAGAGGGGGCGTCAGAGCTGGTGGTGGACGCCCCTTCCATGGTCCCAACAGAAAGGAAGACAGTGGATTTCCTCCGTTCTTCTAGGCGACGCTCACGATCTTTCACCGCTCCAGCAATCGCAGCAGCGAAGGGACCCTTACCCTGAAACATCATCTCTCCCTGGGCACGCATACGCTCTCGCTCAGCCATCAGCTGCTGCTGGTAGTAGTCTGCACGGCTGGTGTGTGTGTGCCCATGAGTATGTGGGTGTCGTCCTGAGGGTGAGCTCTCTCTGGAGTGGGCAGCAGCTAAGGCCAAACTAGCTTTTTCTTGTGCATCTTCCACCTGCAGTAAGACAAAAACGACAAAAACAACCAAACATGTCAAAGTCAGAGGGTCTTTGACACTAAAGTAAAAAATATAACAATCACAAGACCATCCCCAACATGCAACCTACCTGTAGTTGTTTCACCAGAGGACTTTTCTTCCTCTGGGGTTTGGTGGGTGTGTACAGTCCAATGCTAAATTGACCTACATTAGCATAAGGGTTGTCAATAACCCGACCCTTCCTTTTGATTCGCTCAGGTGGTGTAGCAGCAGAAGGACGGGGAATTTCTGTGGGCTCTACAGGTAGATGAGAAGAGTCCTGGAGGATGATCATGGAGCGGGCTTTCTTCTGTCTCTCAATGTGTGTGGCCTGCCGCTGAGCGGCCTCGTAAGGTAGGTCCAAGGAGGAGGGTTTGAAGCTGGAGCGTCCTCCAGGCTCATGGCCCTGACTTTGGGTCCTAGATGGGGGAGGAGGGGGACAGAAAGCTGGGGGAGGACCAGTGTCAAGGTAGTAGGGAGGAGGAGGAGGTGCCATTTGTGGCGGTGGAGGAATGGGATGGGGCTGTGAGTGGTCTCGAAGGCTGTCTGTCATAGAGGAACTGCGGGGAAATCTGTGCTCGCCTGCAAGGGCAGACAGCCGATCCTCCTCAGTGGCACCTGATGAGGGAGGGGAGGGCACAGATCATCTGGTGACGGGGAGTAAGCTCGTAAAAAAAGGGCCTTTTTATTCCAGCCTAGCAGGTCAATAGCTGCTTCATGAAAAATACACTGTAATGCATCCATCTGTAAATCTGTTAACTCACACAGTTAATAATGTATCAGGTGTCGCAAACCTAGCTATACAATATTTAAACAAAAACTAAGTAACTACGTATTTTTGGCTTATTTAACAATTAATTCAACATTCATTAAATGAGTGCACTTGAAAACAGGACAAGTGTTTAATAATACAGAGAGTATTAATAATGTATATCTTCTTTTGAAAGATGTTCTGTACTTGAACATCTGCTCTGCAAACCTGTTTCTGTGAATATCCAATATCTACATTTGAACATTCTGAACATGTAATGCCATGTACTGTAAGTGTGTATTTGTGACCATGTTAACTGTTTGTTAATCTGCCAAGTTTTGACAGGGGAAATTATTTCTGGTCAATAAGAACTTTAAATTGGTTTGATTAGGATGCAGCTTCATCCTCAGTATTTTCTATTTGTTGTAGTCTGCTGCTGTCTACATACATTTACAAAAAAGAATGATGCTTCCTTTTCCTTTTCCTGTCTCTAAATGTCAATATATTACCTATAAGTATACTGTACATAAGATACACTATCATTCACCTGATTTGAATATGTACAGGATGGGTGATTGTTTTACCAAAAGACTTGGTCCTGGACATCCCCTTTGGTAGTGGTATGTGACCTCTCTCAATGCCTGGGTGAAGACCTCCATGTAGAGTCATCCCTTGTCTCTCAAACAGTGACTGTAGCACAACAAAACCAAGAATTTACAGTGTTATGGCGCACATTTTTAATGCCTTCACAGCTTCGCTAAAACTCCTAAAATCTGTATACAGAATAGAAGTAGCACAAAGCAGTGAATGCTGTATGTATGCAGGGTAGCGTAGTGCTGTGTAGCCCAGGTGTTTTTGAGTATGTTATCCGTCAGATTGAGTTTGTATGTTTGCCAGCATAGTGGCATATGCTGTCTGACAATGTACTGTGTGTAGGTGCACTCACACTGATCTCTGCTGGTGTTATTCTCCTGCTGGTAGGCCGTTGTTTGACAGTGGCTGCTCTGTAATCTGTCTCTGAAGGCTGAGAACGCAACATAGACTCCTGGGATGCCAACATCTCATCTAGTCTCTCTGTTGAGAAGGAAATGAGCCAGAACTAAATACTGAGACATAAGACCAAGGAAACACTGTGTCATCATTTCTGGTAATGCTAACACATTAGAGAATACAAACTTAAAAAGGCATCTCCGAAATGCAGCTATACACTATGATGTGAGGTCATGCTCTATGGTATTGTACAAAATCACTGCACTATTTCAATGTGTATTTTTTGATGACCGCTAGGGAGCGAGCACTAAGTGTTGAAAGGGTAGAGAGAGAGGGAAAAAAAAGACAAAAAGTGGAGAAAGAGTCCATATATTTCAAGTGTTCTGCTCTGCTGTTCTAAATCAACACTGCTTAAAATGACACAGCAGTGATAAATCATCTTTATGACATTCAGAGAGGTGTCAGTTTCTTGCCTCAGACTCACCTCCTCTTCTCCTCCGAGCAGAAGCTTGGTGGGAAAAAGATTGCGTCAGCAGAGGAGGGAAAATGACAAGAACAAGCCAACAGAAGTGACTACTCTAAAAGTTAGGAGACACACCAAGTTTTAATGACAAAGGGAAAGCAGAAATGTGACAGAAAAGCAGGAAGGGAGTGTGGCGTTTGCTTGCCAACTCTCTGGCACTCACCCAGTTCTTCCAGCTCAGCGGTCATGGACTTAGAGCGAAGTGTCAGGGTGGTGCTGGGAGCTCTTTTGGGTGGCGGGGGTGCTGTGGAGAAAAGGCATGGTGTTGAAGATGAAGTTGAGGGGGATGAAAATCCTTTGGCTTTGCGGCTCAGTGCCCTCCTGGCATCCCCAAGACGTCCAGTCCATCCCGTCTTCACTGCTTTGATCTGGTCAAATTCAGATGAACTGGATGCCTCGCACTTAGCCAGGACCTTGTTCAGGCTACGGTTGGAGCCCAACTTCTTCATGTTTTATTCTCTGTTGGTCTGATGGCTTGTGAATATGTCTTTCAGTTTTTTAGTCTTTGTGCTGCAAGTATTCCTCTCTGCTGAGGAGCCCAGAGGCAGTAAATGTATAGCTCAGTCCTCTCTGTAACATCCCTAGCTTCCTGAATCCTCCCATTACACACAGAACAGAATTTGTCTGCCACAATAGGCAAAATTAACAAAATGAGTGGGGCAAGGAGAGGGAGAAAGTCGTCCATCTTACTTTTAATATGCTGCCTGTTTGGAATTTAGCAGGTGTACATCAGACAGCAGCTTATATACACATGCCTGTTCTCCCACATATGGGACCACATGCAGACACACAGAGAAAACTCCCTGAGGGAGGACATAATGCCATGTGGGCTGACAGACGAAGAGATGACAGTAAATTGAAGAGCAAAGGAAAATGACGGGCTGCAGATTTTATAACCCAAAGCCCATGAGAGCCTCCCAATCCTACTATAAACACAAGGCAACCGGGCCGGTAAAACACATCTACCAAATGTTAGCTCCAAATGCAAACTACAGACTTACAAGTTTCAATAAAAGGATTTAAATCAGGTTAAAAATACCCCAAAATGAGATTATGTATTTAACATGTTAAGTCAGCAGTAATAATGTAATGCCATGCAGCCAGACAGAGACCATAAAGCTACATATAGCAGCAGCCTTTCCGTGCTTTCTCAAACCCAAGTTTCCTAACACTATCCCACAACACAGCTAGATCAGCTCACTCTACCTGATATCGACCAGCTAACACTCAATGCACCACTGTAGAGCGATAGATCTCTAAATCCCACAGACGCCCTAGTGCCTTACTAGAGCCTAACCATCCTGCTGTCGTCAGCGGCTGCAGATCTAGTGTACATACGCCATCCTGGGTACAGTCCATATCAAACATCTTCATTTCCTCACCAGTCTGCACATTATGGTACAGTAGCAGGGAACAGAGGAGATGGAGGAGGATGGAAAAAGAGAGAGGACCAGAGACAGAGTCAGAGGGAGAGAGAGATGCTTTTGCTGTAATGTAATGCTTAATTCAAACATGCAGTGTAGTCACCATGGCAACGGTGGCAGTAGTGAGGCCTGCATGGTGCAGAGAATGTGTGTTTTGTATGTGTGTTTGCTTGCAAGTCTCTGTGTGTGAGTGTGTGAGTGTGCGAGTAAGCGCGCGTCTGAGTATTTGTGCAAAGGTGTGGCACAATATGCAGAGTAAGTCCCACCGGAGGAGCAGCGCAGCAGGAGAGGGTGTTCAAAACAGCTTAGGATATAAAAAAAAGACACTAAGGAGAAGTTTGAAACAAGAGAGAAGAATTCTGTTTTCCCTTAGCTCTGAAACACTAAACACACTCCATCTTGTCTACAGCTGTTTTCACCGTGTGTGTCTCAGCAGTTGAATCTGTCTGCCCATCTTTTCTTCGATTGACAATAAAGGAAGCTTACCAACCTTTGTCTTTCAGCCTACCTCAAGCAAGACAATGTCTTGGGAACACAAAAGACCAAAATAAATTGATGCGAACCAGTATGGTAAAGCCACTCCAAATAAATGTAATTATGCCTACGTAATTTTATATAGTTCCAACACATCTACCATGATAGTGTTCCACTGCACAAATGCCTTCATACACTGAAAGCAAGTTAAAAAATCATGTTAAATTATGTTAAAGGACTAGATTTTGGGATATAAGCTTTTTTGGCGTAGAGTTAAATGATACCAATACTGTAGTTAAATATGAGGCTACAAACAGAGGCATGTTAGCTTAGCTTAGCATAAAGACTGCAAACAGGTGGGACGCAGCTCAAAATCCGCCTACCAGAACCTGTTAAGCTCATTACACATTCTTGTTTGTTTTATCCACTCAAAAACTCTCCCTTTTACAGTGGCTTATGTTAGGGACTATTTCTTGATCGGAACGTAACTGAGAGTGGAGACTAGAGCCAAGAAATAGTCTGGCACACAACCTCCCATTAAATGGCAAATTGTCATTTTTACAAGCAAACAAGACATAATGTTTTAATTAGTGCCCTTTAGTGGTGCTGATAGGTGGATATTGTTTGTTTCTGACAAAACCAGGCTAACTGTTTCCCTCTGTTTCCAGTCTTTGTGCTAAACTAAGCTAACCAGCTGCTGGCTGTAGTCTCATATTTAACGGACAGAAGTGAGAGAGGTATTGGCTTCTCTTCTATTGCTCTACCAGAAAGCAAATTAGCATATTTCACAAAATGTCAATCAATTATGACAACTAAGCGAACACAATCCACTAAGGAAGACCATGACACTCAGTTCAAATATCCAAAAAAAGGTACTAAAGGTACCTTCAGTTAAGATGTTTTTTTTGTAATTATATGTTCAATTGTGCATACTGGCATTACCCATATCAAGTAAACATACAAATTAAAATAGCTAGACAGCAGACAAGCATGGGGTGAGAGAGAGACAAACAGAAAGATAGATTAAGAGAGACAATAAGGCCGTGAGTAGCAGCATATTGCTTATACACTACTGCCCCAATGAAACTAGGTCATACTCATGTATATCTGTCTCTGTATCTCAAAAAACGCTCTACCACACACACATACCCACACATACACAACTGCAGTGTACACAGTCCTGAGGTCATAGTGCCAGTACTGTGTGGGAGCTGAGTAATGGCAAGCTGTGGTTGACATGGAAACCACAAGGATTTACAGCAGGGTGACGTGGTAGAAATCAGCTTGACAAAAGAAACACACATAAATTCCATCTGTACATAGAAGCAACATGTCTCCATTACATTACAGTACAATTCATTATCAAATAATCAAGACATCCTATGAGAAATGGCACGTGCCATGCTAAAATCCCTATGAGCACACAATATACTTTAATTAAGTCATTACTATATAATTTGTGGAACATGTTCTATTTAAATCATTCTTCATAGTAATGAATATGTTTAATATAGTTGAGCTAATCCGTACAAAAAGCACATGTGAAGCAGCATTTCACATGATTTCACAGTTCACATGTCTGTCTGTTTTTGTGACCTTTTACATGTGAAAATATGAATTTAACAACAACTCTTTTTCTTAAAAGGGAAGGCGCAAAGGACCATATCCTCTGGTTTTTACCTTTCTTGCGAACGACTTCCTCAGACTCAGGTTTGCGTGTGACAGACACCACCTTCATCAGCAGCCTGTTGCCCCCTTGCCGAATCAAGGACACCACCTGCTTATGGCCCACCTTCACTACATTCACTCCATTTACCTAAGAGAAAGCACACACAAATCCACATTGAGACATTGTGAAAAGCCTCTGGGAGGCCATTTTGAATTTAATGGTCATTTTTGGTGTTTGACAGGTTCCGAACTTGAACAAACTCCTCCAACAGAATAAACAGATTGACTTCAAATTTTGGCTGTCCATGTGCCAATATTCACTCAAAGGCATAGCACCACCTTATAGTAATAGGAAGTAACCCTTTAACCAAGCAGCCCCCGTGCCACGCTTGACCTAGATGAAAGACATTTTTGGGGCACACGTATCATGCCAGGACACACAAAAAAGCCTCTTGGAGCTATTCCCTAAACCCAACAGGAAGTTGGCCATTTTGGAATGAATGTTAATTTTTGGTGATGTTCCATACTTAACATACTCTTAATCTGATTGACATAAATTTTTTGCTGTGCAATCTATAGGCATTGACGATGAAAAGTTGCGCTATCTGTGTGTTTTCTTCGAAGGGTGTATCCGTGGTGTGGGGTTAAAAATCAATGATATGCCATAAAATAGGAAGTTGTTGTAACTTCTGTATACATGTTCACATCTGCCCAGAACACATCTATATGTCAATATTCACTCATAGCCATAGCGCCACCTGCTGGCAACAAGTAAATGACTACTTTTAGGCTGTGTTGAACTACTCCTAGCTGGTTGGCCACATCCACTCAAAAAATGTCTCAGTCAACCCTTAAGACACTGATGATGTTATGTTTTGAAGCTTGTGAGTTTTTGTTTCATGGCATGTCCATGGTGTGGTGGCGAAGCTCCATGCTTTCGCATGAAAGAGGAAGTCATTGTAACTTCACTGTACATGCTCTAATCTGTACCAAACTTTCCAGGCTTAGCAACGGTCCCGTCCTGAATACATTTATATGCCAATATGCAGTTATAGTCAGAGTGCCTCCTACTGGCAACAGGAAGTAAGTCCTGTGTTCTAATCATCATTTGATTCAAATTTTCATCGAGCAGTATCTCATTAATTAACAAAATTAGAAGCTTCACATATCTTCATATCAAAAGATTTCTAATTACCGTCTTTGCAGACGCAGCAAAAATGATGTGTTGTATTCCGAAATGCACCATAGGATTGTACAGAATCCTGCTGTTGCTATGTTTTCCTACTCTGTTCAAGACCATCACCACTGTGTTCAGTAATGAGATAGATACAGATAAGAAGAGGCAAGTGAAGAGCTGTCCTTCACCTCAATGAGAAAGTCTCCTGTCCTCAGACCAGCCCTCCAGGCCACTCCTTCCACATCCACAGACTCCAGGTACTGAAGGGCAGGGAACGCTGGGGTGGGGGTGAATTCCTCAATGGGCGTCTCGGCTGAAAAGAAACACACAGAGAAAACCAGAAGAGTTAAGTTAAATCAATAGCTTGTTTTGACTCATTTTCTAGTAAATTTGATTGCCAATGACCACAACAAGATCACAAACAGAAAATATACATGCTGCAACGAATATTTGGAAAATGTTGTCTGCTGGTTTAAATCTGCTCTATTTTAATTTCCTTGAGGGCCGTGATACTTCCCTTTCATCTTTCCTGAATTGATTTAATTAATACATTTGCACTGTATTTAGTTGTATTTGTTGACTAAAGACACCTGAGTTTATTAGGTGGGAATACTAGTAGCCCTTAGTGGATGGACTTCTGTTGCCTGCTGCACCTAAACAATATTATTAATACATATAGTTGCACACAATCACATGCTTACACTTAACTACTCAACTACATGTATGTCTCAACAAATAGAAACACAGAGTACACAAGCACACTTTGTAAAGTGAGTGATTTACCACAAACTCCATTTAATCTTGGAGCCTATCCAGCTAAATCACTGACACATGAGAGATCTCAGAGGACCACTAAGTGAACTGCAGTGTGTGTGTGTGTTTGTGTGTGTGTTAAGGGTACTGGGGAGTAAAAAACAGAGTGAGTAAAAGAGAGCGGGGTGAGCCAGGATCCATGGTAGTGAGAGATGGAGCAGTAAAGCACACTTAGACTCCCGGCAAGGTGCCTGAGAGGGGTTGCCATGGTAACCGGCCTGAGCAGAGAGGCTGGCACGTGCATGAGTAAAATGACTTTGAGGTGATGGAGATGAGTAGAGAGTTGAATCCCGTAAAATGCGGAAGGTATGAAAGCGATTGCATGAAAATATTTTGAGAGGATAGATTTTGAGGGGATGGATATGAAGGGGGTGGAGGAGCAAAAACAAGGACAGACAGAGCAAAGATGAGAGAAACAAGAAAGAGGGGAGAGAGGAGTGTGTCTCTACTAACGCTGAACGCCATGTGTGGGGAACAGATGGGACAGCTAGCTGACAGCTCAGCCAAGGATGACGCCACCAAAGGGGCTACACATGCTCTCTCTCTCACACACACACACACACACACACACACACACACACACACACACAGACGCCTGAGTGCATCTGAGTATACAAGCTCAGTGTTGACCAAAGCTGCTCGCGTTGTTGACTCACACAGTAACAATACAGACTGAGCTGCACTCAGTGACTCAGATCAACAAGCTACTTCTCACACTAAAACTCTCACACGCTGAAAACAGGTAAGTAGTGAATGTGTGAATGTTTTTGTAAAGGTGTGCGTATGTGTTTGTACTTCACCTTTTGCTCCCCGCAGGACAAAGCCAAACCCCTCATTTTCTTTCTTCTGTAAAACAGCATTCTTCTCCTCTATGATATAGTCACTGTGAACGAGGGAGCAGAGGGAGAGCATTTATGAATCCAACACCATCGTCACACACACAAAGAGAAGAGAGGGGCGAGGTGAGAGGGCAGGAGTGTAAAAAGGGTTGGTCGAGGGGGTATAGAAATGGGAGGAGATGAAGGCACACACACACACACACACACACACACCCATCTGTTCTGTATTTCCTTTCCTGTTAACCAATCAAGTTAAAAGCCAAGCAAGAAACCACAGCTCTGGATTTCAGGGGTTGTACTAGCATTTTGAGACACACGCACGCGCACACACACACACCCATAGATAGAGACAAAGAACAAGAGTGAGAGTGCGAGAGAGTGAGCAAGCGAGATAGAGAGTCCTTGTGATTGAAGTATCTTTGGGATAAAAACTAAGAGCGAATCAATCTTCCTCCTGATCCTTCGGATGAGACTGCAGATGAGGAGGGTGTGGGGGGCTTCTGCTAAAGAAACTGACAGTGATGGCTCAGATGCAATATTATCCCCTTACTAATGACAGAGGGAATAGGAGGCAAATAGTAAGTGAGCAGTTCATCACTGCCTGATTTTCCTGAGTGTTGAGGGTGGAGGCTATTAGATGGTGTTAACCTGTGCTGCTCTTCACACACTTAAATGTATTTTTTTAAAGCATCTGCGTCCAAAGCCTGTGAGCCATAACCAAAGCAGAGTTAGTAAGGCACAAACGACAAAGATATTGCTTTATAACTCCTATCTTTCAGTCTTTTCACACCACACTTTGACCGGCGGGACTGCTGCCAATTTACAGCCTGAACACCCTGACAAAAAGAGTTTGGTAGTATTTTGTGATTTTCAGCATTATCAGTCATCCTACCTCACAGCAAAGGCAGATGTAGAGAGCTAGTGTTCAGGTTGCAACTCAGTAGGTGGCTGCAGTCTCCATTAGCTTAGTTACACTCCACTCTCTCAGACTTACCAAGGGAACACAGACCTCCTGTTGCTGGAGCCAGGAGACCCGTAACAAACCTTTCTGCAGGAGGGAGGTCAAAGGTTCGGTTTCATAAAAAGCTATCCACTTTTGTGCCAATTATTATGCACAAAAAACCATCACTAAGATGTTTTGTTTCAGTCCAAACCCTTTTATCCACTATGCTTTCATCTCTGCTCTATGCCCCAAAATGACGCATTAATGCAATACGCTCACTATCCTTGTTCAGAATTTCTATCCGCCTACATAACACAGTAAAGAAAAAACTCTGATGTAAGAAACACAATTTAAAATGGTAAATGTTTCCTCAAAATAAAACTGTCCTTTGACATTTATGATTCTAATATTCCTCAGATTGCAGTCTTTGACTGCATTTCAGAAATTGTACAACATAATTCAATTTAATTCTGTCATACCTGGGCTTTTTGCTTTGTCTAAACTAAACTATATTTGGTTAAAGGTACTACCTGCCATTCCAAAACAAAAATATATACAAACGAATGCCTAACATATATGGACTATCCCAGGCTAGTGTGACTGGGATAATCCTAATTCTACAAACCTGGAGCTCTGTTAACAGAAGTGACATTTAATCTAACTAAAACCTAGAATGCAAGAAACTGACATTTTATAAAATGCTGACAAAGTTGGTGTAATGGATGTTCACTCAGAATAGAGCTGTGTCTCAAACTGATACACTGTGGCATTAAAGTGGGAATATGCAACAAAACCATGCTACTCCACTCTCACTAAACCAATCTGATTTAGAAGAGATGGAGCGCTCAAGCTCTCTACATAGTAAATGCCAGGGATGGCAAAAAGAAAAGAAAGACATTGACGAAGAGTCAAAAAATAAAACAATAAACAGATCGAATAAGAACATCCTGGCAGCGAATCGTAAAAAATATGAAGCACAAAACCATGCATGTAGCATATATATTATGAGTGTGTACGCACAGTGCACATACACCCACACATACAGACAAACTGTTAAACAGAGTTATGCAATCCAATTTCATGTGTATTTTACAAATATAACTGAGTGCACTGGCAGTCTTATGCCTTTAGATGGCAGTAGCTCCATAACACTACAACACCTTCTCCCATGGACTTGGTAAGAAAGCAATCTGTGATATGACAAAGATAACAGTTTGTACAGTACAGTATACACTAATATGCACGGCCTGCGGTACACAGGATGCTATCGCAGAGAAGAGGCTGTACCTGTATGAGGTGAAGTTGTCGTAGGATCCCACAGTGTAGTGTCTGAACAGTCTTTTAGTGCGGTCCTCCCGAGTCTCTGTAAAACAGATTAAGTACATTTTCATCTAGTCAGACAACCCAGAACTCTATGTTCTGAATTATTATTCAAGCATTACACTGTATGCTGACATCAAGGACTGACAATATCTTGAAAGGCTAAAATAAATGAAAAAATGTTTTCACATTGGGTTGAAATAATGTATGTAAGTTTTCAATTACTCATCTGGTAATTGTTTTGTATGCATAAGTACACTTGATATGTAGAGTAAGAAAAGAGAAGATCTATACTATAGATTAATAAAGACACTGTAAAATAATAAAAACTACTAAATAATAAAAATAACTATAAAATAATAAAAACACTCTTTAGGAGATTTGATCTACATATAACAAGGCCTTACACACATAGAATGGTGAATAGTAAAACCATCAAATTTCATATCACCCACATATCATCCAGGGCTTAAATTCCAAGTGAAGTGCAGTATTTTGAAACGTGGTCAGCCACATTTGGCAGTGTGTGGTGTTTTGTCACAGCATTGAGTAAATTGGCTGAATCTAGAAACTTCCCAGGAATACACCGCTATGTTATGATTTAGGAAGAACACAGTTTTTCTTTTGGATTTGATTCAGTTCTGCTCGTGGCCTTTCACAAATCCATAACAATTTTAATATGTCCCCAGCTCTTAGTATGTTAATGTCAGCGAAAATTTATTCAGTTTACACAGAGGAATTAACCTACCACAGATAAGTAATTATCATTAACAGGCTTCATTTATCATAACCTACCAGAATATAATTGTTCCACTGTATTTTTGTTTTTTAAACAGTAAAATAATTGCATTATTCTGCCTTTAAAGTGTTTCTTTAAAAGCATGTTGAGCTCAATTAATATAGTGTGTGTGTACAGTATGTGTGTGTTGTTCCTGTCAGCATGTGGGTGGATTTATTCTATGGGAGTGCTGATTTAGATCAATGCCCTCCCCCCAATAATATACATTGCCCCTCCACAAAACAGCAATCTGCTGACTACACACCCCAAGACCCTTTCAGGCAACACAGAAACTCTTAATTGGGCAAAGCTGTGAGAGCGAGGGGCATCCTGTTGGTTAAGTGAGAGACACGGCATGAAGCCACAAGTCTGGCTTGTAACCTTGGTCACATGCCCCCCCCAATTCTCTGTTTCCTCTCCCTTTTTGCTATCTAATAAAGCCAATACACCAAGCTGTTTGTCATATACCGTATGTGTTTATGAGAAAGAAAGAGACAAAAGAGAGGGAGCGAAAAGGGAAAGAGATCAAAGTAAGTGAGCAGACTTGAAGTGGCTGGCTCCCTCAGATCCACTTTCGCCTGTCCATCTGACTGTGCGTGTGAGTGACAGACTGTCAGCTGAAGCTCTGATAACTGTATCCACTGACACTTGGTGACACATCCAGACGCCAAAAAAGAAAAAGAAAAAAGGTTTAGCTTTTCCGCTTCAAATTCTGGATTTTTTTCCATCATCCTCTGCTCTTCCTCTCTCACCTGCCGTCTCATTTTCCTCATCTGCCTTTCCATTATAAACTTGTTTGCTTGTGCTGTGTTCTTCGCTCTCCAAGAGCACCGCTGTGTGAATCTCAACCTCTCTGATTCTTACACATTTCATTTGTTTCAGCATGACTGCAAATCTGTAGCTTTCCTCTTCCCTCACTACACATGCCCCAATCATAGGAAGGAGGCCGTTGATGAAAGCACCCTACATTACAAAACCAAGCTCTGCTCTACAGTTGATAACAAGTCCCCCTGCATCAGAGCAAGAACCTGAGTCAATTGGTCAGTGAGTCACCTCCTGGTCACTGGCTGTGCATTTGACTTTGGCTTAGATGAAAGGAAAATTCTCCCTCAAAACATTTTTCATGGTTAAAAAAAGTACTTTTGGTGATCCAATTGAAGTGTCTGGAACTACTTTGTTGTTAGGTGGTATATTTTTGTTATTTTCATGGATTATTAGCCACTAACAGACAGACATGTAAAGATATTTGCAGCAGAGCCACAAAAAAGAGTTTGATAGCTATTGTATGTGAACATCAAACAGTACAACACGTTTTGGGTTCAATCAATCAGGAGAAGAATTTCTTTCTACAGTCATAATTTGGCTACAGTGTTCAATAATAGAGGGAGACATTTTGCTTGAAATAACCAGCAATAAAATTCTCCAACTGCAGCATTTGTATTCAAGGGATAGTAGTAGGAAGTTACTGAAGTTACTTAAGTGTGTGTGTAAAATGAATAACTCAAAAGGTGCACTGAGACGTTTGACGTCAGATAAGGTTCAGACTGTCTAGTCATAAAGATTAGACGACCTTGGGGTGTCTCAGTTTCTCAAGATATGGTAGTTGGAGACTAGATTCTGTTGTTTAGACCAGATAGCTAATACCGGTAAGAGCCATACATGCCCCCTCTCTGTATATCTAGCTTACTGAGTTTATTGAACTTAAGTGTTTTTGTCAAGCGAATCCTAAGCGGCCACAGTCATGTTGAATTTGCTCCTTGTGCCATTACTTTAGTAAATGCATTTATTAAGACAACAGAGGCTGACGAGAGTGTTTTTTTATTTTTCAAAATATAGACTGACCTGAAATATAATTTTATTCATCAGGACACATATTTTCTGTACTGAAACATCTCTTGCCATCTTGCCCTTGCTATGCTCATCATCAGTTACCGTATTGCTCTCTCCACTTACACAAATAACCCACAACTTCATGCAGAAGTTCATCCACTGGACTTTTTATTGTGAAAATAATAAATTAAATCCTCAACAGTTCTCCTTGTGGAGATAAATGCCCCTTCCTTAAGTGGATGAGGGTTTACATGTAGTTGAAAATACCTGCGCAGAGTGTATCTTCCTTTTGGCACCCACTTCCCCAGACTGGGTTTATAGGTGTGCTGGCAAACTGCCGAGGTAATCATGTTGTGGCAACATTGTAAGCAGCAGATAAGTGGTTTCACCGTCCCTTCTCTGCCATTAGACTGTGTGTCTTTAGCTTCCTCTGATGCCAAAATGAAGCCCAGTGAATTGTTTTAATTTGCATCTTAGAACCTGGATGACTAAGACGACTGTACACACACATGAAATGTGCAAAATCCCAAACTAAAGTATAAAAGGCCAGTTGAGGTAAAGTGGGTGCATGACAATGAAGTATGACATTTCCTCACCCAGAAATGAAAAAAAAAGAAAGTTAATCAAGAGTGTGAGTGTCAAAAAATATGATGTGTAATGAAGAATGAAGCTGAGTGGGTGTTTTTGTGAAGTTATTGGTTATCAGAGGAGGTAAGGGGAAAAGAGAGGTGAGTTGAGAGCTGGTTGGCATTTTGTCTGTGTCAGAAGGTTACTAAAGACATGACATTTTGTTAGCACTAGATGTCAAAGGGAAGTAGTGATGAAAGAAGAGGTGATATTTGGGGAGAAAGGTGTAGATGAGCCAGCACTGGTCTTCTCCTGTACGTTCAGATTGTATTTTACAGCTCTCACTCAACTTTCACACATACACACACACACACACACACACACACGCTCATTCAACCTTACACATCATCAAAAAGCTCTCACTTCAAAAAAAGGACAAAAGAAAAAGAAAATCAGCTTAATTTCGGATAATTTTTAGAGCTGGTGAGTGTGAGTGTGCCTACCATGTGATACCAGATGCAGTCTTAGAGTGTGAAATGCTGCTCATTCATCACAGCTGTCATCTATTTTGTACAGCCCAGGAGCATCTAAAGGCAGGGCGCTGATAGCACAGATAACCTAAACTCCACTTTCATCTATCACTCACACACACGCACACGCACCCCCCCCCCCCCCCCCCCCCCACCTACACACATGCAGGGATTGAGTAACAGGACAAAGGGTGTCCACTGTAAGTAAAGTCTGTTGTTTACCTTAATGTACATTAGGAGGGTTTATTATTACTTTCTTTTTGTTTGCTTTCGAGGACAGGAGGCTGTGGTTTAGCACCAGATGGGAATAAAACAAGGAGAAGCATCTTCAAATCTGCAGCAGAGCTACAACATCTGAGCTGTCAGAGGGGAAGATAAGCTCACTTCATTCCAGAGAACAAAGACAATCATGATTGCTGGGTGTTACCCAGATAACTATTTATATACATGTAAAGCATATTAAAGGATTACCACCTATTCTGAGTACCATGTCAAAAGTGGCAGTTGGTTGGATTTAGACATACTGTCGCTGTTTGGAGAGATTATGGATGTCCAGGTGAAACATTCAGTTCGTGTTCTCCTTCAAAACACTCACACAATATTGAAAGAGCTACAGGTCCAGAAATTTTAGAAAAGAAAATGCTGAACATTAGCAAAATATATATAAAATGAAACAGAAGTATAAGTGCCTAGGATTTAGTAAACAAGGAGAAAGTCAGAGAGGAAGGTCATTTCCCTCTGAGAACACAATGAGGGACTATTGCCTATGAGTGCCCATTAGGAGGTGGCCTCAGAATGTGGTTTAATAAGAGAGATCTGGTGAGAATTTTCATTAGACTGCAAATGTTGCATCTGGTGACAGAAACACAGATCCTTAGAAAAACAATGTGTAACAAACGGAATATAGAATGGATACATTTAGTCTAAGTTAAAGTGTTATTTTGTGCTGCTTGCTGATGGACAAACATAGATAGGTCCTGTAGGTACAATGTTTACAGTAGACAGAATTAGAATTTCTTAAGTTGCCCTATCTCCATCACAGACTGATATGACACAGCAATATTTACATTTTCTGGCACAAAGGATGTAATAAATTTCACATTTCCAATGACAACGAAAACAAAACATAAGCAAATTAGGTTGTTAGCATGTACAGTGGTAGCTACAATAGGTAAACAGGCAAAGAAACAACTTCCCACAGAAAGTCAGTGTAAAGAGGGGGGAAATGTGTTTACTGAAGCATTGAGGCTTTTCAGCCACTTATGTTGAGCATTCAAGGGATCAGGAATGCACTAGGGGCACCTGCTGGTCAAAAGACTTTACAGCAGGCAAGTACACCGTCCGTTAGGGCTGTGTTCACACATGCAAGTCAGTTTACACTTGCATATGACAAACAATCCCTGAGAGGTACCGCATGCAGTGGATAGACCTATCCAGCATAACTAGAGTATAAGTGGAAATGTCGACCAAGTCTTCTGACTGACAGTAAATGCTGTCCTCTTGAAAGCATCACTTACTTACTAGTTTCCTTTCTGGCAGTCACAAGGAGCTAATGAGGCTTAAAAAGAAATACCTGGATGAGAGTGTTATTTTAAATAGTGCTGGAGTCATCATAAATAACAATGCACGGATAGAATCACAGGAAGGAGAGAACATGCTCTGTAGCGCACAATGATAATGACTTTCACAGTCCTGTGACTCATCTGCTTCATATTTGCACCATAAACAAACAGCACCAGACTTAACCTGGAAGCAGACTAAGACCCACATTTTTCATGCTGTCTCGGTACAGTTATTTGATCTAAACCACAGTTTAAGTGGCACAGTTTTAACACCTAATTAAACTAAACTTCAAGTTCTTTTTAATAGCATCCAACAGGTTAGCTGGAATGTGTTCAAAAGTATGTACGGGCCACTGAATAATAACAGGGCTGGAGATTCGTAGAAAGGGTTCAAAGCCTTCCTGATGATGTCTGATATAACCCTGTAGGAGGGACAGTGGTGGACAAAGTATTCAGATCTTTTAATTAAGTAAAAGTACTAATACCACACTGTAAAAATGCTTGTTTACAAGTAAAAGTCCTGCATTGAAAATGTTACTTGAGTAAAAGTATATTCAGGAAAGTGTACCTAAAAGTAAAAGTACTCAATGCAGAACCTGCCTATTTTATATCATATCATTAAATTAGCAGGATTTTCTGTTGTAGTTGGTTGAGGTAGAGCTCATTTTGAACTACTTTGTATCTGACTAAAACTAATGATTACTTTTATTATGGAATAATCTGCTGATTATATTCTCTATTAATCGATTAACTATTTTGTTCGTAAAAAATAATAATAAAATTTGAAACGTTAAAAATAGTGAGAAATGCTGTCACAATTTCCCCGAGCCAAAAGTGACACCTTCACAAATGCTTGCTTTGTCCAACTATCAGTTCAAACGTCAACATTATTAACAAGACATTAAAATTCTTAAAATAATTGAGAGGCCAAGCAGCAAATGCTCACATTTGTGAAGTCAAAAAAAGCAATAGATCACTATTGGTATAGTAAGTATGTCAATTAAACAAGTTTCAAACACTCACAATAATTGCTACGTCAGCCCTTGCTGGAAGACAACAAAGACAACTAGCCTAAGATGCTACACACGCCAGGATGTAGAAACATACAAGTGATTAAAGGAGTCCAGGGGTCACCACTTCCCAAGCAAAGGTTGTGATCTATAAAAAACAAACTTGACAGGAGAATGTGCGGTCCTCCACGCAAACTCTGATCCATGCCTACGCACATAAACTGGAAAAATGAGAAATGGTGACTCATAGATTAGAATAGATTAAATTGTGCAAAATAAATCGAAATATTATCTCTGACTATTATAGGCCAATAACACTTACTATTTATAATATTTGAGCCAAACACTGTGCGCCAGCGTGTGGATGTGATGCTTTGCTTGTAAAAACATGGTATGGAAAAGCCTAACACTATTTGTTAAGTAAATATTTCAGTGTACCGCTTATGTCACATAAAACAAATCATATTTCTTTTAACTCATTGGCACCCTCGTTAAGTGAGTGGAGTGTTTGTGTAGCTTAAATAAAGGTCTAAACACAATTGGAATGCTTTTGGTTTAATCTCTTTTCAAATGGGGGAATAACCTGGGTCATCCAGTGCGTCTTGCACATCTGTGTCTCCGTCTACACTGTCACTACTCAGGATGCGTCTTCCTGCAGATCGGTTATCAAGAGGGGTTGAGCTCCGGTGCCCCCTTTCCTAAAGTGCACAAACCTTGCGTGTATGACCATGTTTTAACCAAAAAACAAAATGATTGTTCTTGCTTCAACCTCACCAAAAAGAATGTCGGCGTAACACTGGGTTAAATTTCTTTTTTTAGCTTTTCTGTCACAATTTGCTGTCCTTATGTTCATGCAGTCAGTATGTATTAATATTAATGAGGGGCGTTTCACTGACCATTTATAGGCAATTATGGGCGTTTCAAGGGTTGGACAAGGAGCTGGCCCACATGCGCCACATTTCAAGTTGATTGTGATTTTAAGTGAAATTGGAGTAGGATGTGCGTGCGCACTTGTACTGTGTTTTGTACGTACGCAATCTTTCCCATGTATAGTTTTATAAATGAGACCCCAGGTGAACTCTGAACAAGAGTCTTGAGTGGAAGCTGGTGAGCGATTCTGCTGTCTTGACATTGACTAGGAACTCGTTTCACCACTATTTTGAAACAATAACAGAGAGGAGTTGTGACTTAGCTGAGCAACCATTGCCAGCTAACTACTCCTGGGCTTTGGCTAGGCTTAAACACCCTGGAATAACTATTGAGGGTAACAGATTTTGCTAAAGTAGTTCATTTTAGTAAGACTTAATAAAGGCCCAGGTCATCAGTTACTCTGGTAACCATGGTAACAGTTGGTTACAGTACCACTAAAAAAAAAAAAAAAAAAAAACACCCCACAAGGTCATATTTGAGAACAATGTTTTATAGTCGAGAAGAAAGCATATTTAGCACATCAAGCTATTTGTCGGGCTGTAACATTGCAGCTTTCTGCCCCTCTGTTAAACCTGCTACATCTCTGAGAGCTCTGCTGTAAACATCCCTGTCAAAGCCCACAGTGCTTCTCCATTCTGAACAGATTGTAACACCTTCACTGTCCTTGTCTGAAGGACGTGAGAGCTACATCACATACGCACAGATGCACAGAAACACAAAGCAACACACACACACACCGTGTCTGAACCCTGCTGAATGAGAATTAACCTATGCTGTTTTACCACTGATAAGAGCTGCAGACAAACATGCACACACACTTACACAAACACACTCACACTTATCAAGTGAGCCTCATTGGCTTTTTAATTCTTTCCTTCCACCCCCCGACTCCTCCCTCCTTTCATTTTCTCCTTCTCCTTCTCTCTCTGCCTCCTCATTCATGTTGTGCACGTTAACCTCCTAAACCAGATAACAGAAGATAGAAGACTAAGCAGGGGGGTATAGTAAACTCTGGGGGCTCCCTATTCCTTGAATACTAAAACACTATTTAAATGAATCAGAACAATGCTGGACTCTCTGATGTAACAACTTCCCAAGAGCCGCACAGCCTATGAGGACAAGCTCGTGGTAAAAGAAAAATAAAGACAGAATCATCCTCTCTTTCTTTTCCCTTTTGTGCTGTCACACAATGTTCCTGCGGTTCCACAGATCCAACAAGGAGTCGCTGGGCCGTGCAAGTGGATACAAGGCTAACCCACTTCCACACATCACATCAGGACAGAGCAATGTCTTCATTTTCCTTTTTCCTCTTCATCTTCCTGTGTCTATTCCCATTCCTCTACCAAATGATTCTTGAATAAGACTTAAGAAAGGTGAATTATTTTTTTCATTCCTGGATAAAATTAGTCATGCTCACAATAGGAAAGTGTGATAGAGAGGACACTGACGGAAAAGAAAAGTCCATACAAAAGAAAGACTTAAAGCAGGCTCTGTATTAATTTAATCTTTATCTGCTCTGTACATATAGGGAATTAAAATAATATGCAGGATATTATTGAACATCAAAGGTGACAAAACTTAAACTGCATGAGCGCATACTTTTGATATGGGCACGATGCACTACTAAATCTTTCCTGCATACATGGACAGGAGAATGTAGGGTAGCTTAATTATCTGTGAAATTGAGGGTGTTAGACCAAAAGAGAAAGATGCAGAGGAAAAAACAGGGAAAGAATGTTAAGAGTGGAAAGACAGATAAACTAGAAGACTGAAATTGAGTAAAACGGACGGAGGGTAAGCAGAAGATGACAACAGGCTGTGAAAATATATCTAAGAGTTAATAAGTCTCTATCCAGCCAAATATTCCACATTAGTGTCTTCCAAAACAACTTATGACAGTACCAGAAACGATTCATTCACATTCATCATTTTCTAATCTAAAGTTATAATCCTGAAGATTTTATGAAATCAAACCCCATTTTTGATCATCCACATTTTTTTCTGCCATAACTACTTCATGTATTTACATTCAGTAGTTACCTCTCTATATAGTTGTGTTCATAGTTTTTAGTAGCCCACCAGCACAGCGCTGGATTAAAGTTGCCTTCACACAGATGAGGAACTCACAGGAAACAACGCGTGCATGTAATCCAACATAATTTTACCTCATTGATGACATCATGTTTACTGTTTGCTCTCTTTACACCTTGTCAGTGGCGCCAGTATAGAGTACTCCATCAGAACTGCTTGTCATTTGGTTGAACTGATCGGATTGTGTTTGCAATATTTTTGACTGACTACTTTTACAATGTCAGTTTGTTTGGCTGTGTTGTAAACAAACACACCAGTTGCTCTTCTATTGCATTTCTGAAAGAGCAGCTGCTCAAGGTGTGTTTGCGGTCCTCGGAATTATGGGAACCGTAGTGTCAAACCCTAAGTATTGTTATCATGGTAACCATCGGGCTAACTAAATCAACCAGGACTGAAATCTTAAGAATTATAGCTGACGGGGAACAAAGTTACATACTCTGTACGCCCAAACAGCATTTGACCTCATTTGACCATTTGCTACTGAAGGACAGTTATTATTCGCACAATCTCAAGAGTTTACATGTTATAAACATAAGCTCTTTCACATGTTTGAAAAAACGCTGTCTCAGTGAGGCCAGTCTCATCCTGCAGTTTCACTTACCGTCTAACAGTGTAGAAGTCAAGAAGGGAGGAGAAAGAGAGAGGGAGCGAGGGAGGGAGGGCAGAGATTGTTTCTGGATATAAATTCAACAAGGCGCTTTGATCAAAGGACAGACTAAGCCAATGACATAGCAAGACAGGCTTTTAATAAAAAAGAATATGAGATGAGATCTAATAATGCTGGCAACTAAAAGAAAAGAATTATTTAAAGCTATCAAGTGTGAGAGCTGGACAACGTTTTGCCTAGGCTGTATAAGTTAAAATTCCAGATGTGCCCTCTCTTATTTCAGAGAGGAACGCTTGAGTGATGGCATTTATTTGATAATCATGATAATATTAAAAATGTACACACCAGTAAGAACCTTCACTTACGAACATAAAAATGTTTAAGAATAAAACAAAAATTATTTCCATTTGTGGAGCAGAGCAGAGCTGAGATGAAGAGGAAGCAAAGGGTAGCAAGAACAAAGGAAAAAGTGGACATTGAGAAGGCCTTCATTGAGTTCTTTGCACTGAATCAAGCTCTCAGTCATAGTCACTTAAAATTGTAGTAGTTCACACTGCTCTCTTGTAAAAGACAGACAGACGCTACCCTTCTGTCTATATTACATTTCCCCTTCTGCTGAGTCATACTGTAAATTTCACACATTTACAGAGGGGAGCTATTTTTAGGTTCTCCTACAAGATACAGTTTTAACATTACATGCAGTATGACCACAAGTGAGCCATCTGTTTACCCTCTATGCTGACTTCAGAAGAGCGCAGAGAGATGTGGACAGAGAGGGTCACTTACCCCAGTACAAGCCATGACATGCAGAGTTTAGGTGCTCTGCCTTCACGACTGTTACCACTCCGTCTATCCTGCTACACAGCACTGGCAGATCTGACACCATGACTGGACAACAGTCCATTTTTTCAACTTTATCTTTACAACTTCCTCTCTAACACAACGAGGTCGTCCTGCCAACCTGCCACTGGTCTGTCTTCCAGTTTGAATTATTGAGAAGAGCTGGGCTTGGCCTCCCCTTGATCCTCGACTACAGACGCTTAAAGGCACTCCTGGAACTTCCATTTTGTGCAGATGACAATTCAAAATTCCACAATACCATTTTCCTGTAAAAGGACTCGCAGTTTGTTTCCCTTTTAGAGTGAAATAGGACGTCCTGGACAAGTAGCACTGGAGACTGTGTCAGTGTCTCTGGCCTTAATGTCTTATTCTGTTTCAGCCTCCAGCAAAAAACTCCAGCATATATTTCACACCTCTGCTTTGCTGCTGTCTTTCTTTCTCCTCCTCCTCTCCCTCAGAATTGGTTGGTTTGTTGAAGAGCCTTCAGAGAGCTTGTTGTTACCGTGTAAGTGTCGGAGGCAGAGACCAACTGCTATAAATACCTCCACTCTGTCAAAGTGGAAGCCTTGAATAATTCAGTCAAATTCAGACAACAAAAAGCAACTACTGTACAAGCTCTTCAAACGTTGTGACAGCTCATCACGACACACCTTTGAGTCAAGGTCAAGACAAGCAGAGATGCACTCAGACAAACACAGGCACAAAAACACACATAGCTAGCTCTAGCAAAGAGTAGGGAAGTGGGAGAGTATGTTATATCCTGTTTAAAAGCGTACTGAAACACTTGGTTCTTATCATCCATCCTCTCACTCCCTTCATTTCCTGTAACCTCTCTAGAGTCCACTAAATAAAGGTAAAACTATGAACCTTTTCTGACAGAGAGATGCAGAGAGGAAGGGTGAAATATGGAGAAAGAGAAAACAGGGGTACCTTGGTGTAAAGGTAGGGGTGTGATTACAGTAGTCATGTCCAGTCAGCTCTGCCGGTACAGGTAAGTTGCTGTGTGAATGTTCCCATATTTTTTATGATGTGACACCCCACAATAGCGAAACACAGTAGCTGTCATGTCATGGCAGTGAAAAACAAAATGATTCAACCGTGTCTACAGATTACTTGTGAGAATGACTTCTACAGGTGAATATGAAGTGTAAGAGCAGCCATGTCGCTGTGAAATAGACTAGACTTTCAGAGAGAAATCCAGTAACCTGCCCATGTGTGTATGTGCTTGTTTATTTTTGCGTGTGTGTGAGTATGTGTGTGTGCAGGTGACCTGATGTCATCCAATGCAGCCCCTGTCAAATGTGATATGTCTCTGCTCCACAGTGAGACCTGCTTCAGCTTTGATTCATTGTCCAAATAGCATTGCCATCTATTATGATTTGATATGGATCTGTCCTCCAGAGAGAGAGAGAGAGAGATGGCTGAACACACTCGACTGACTTCTGATGAAAAGTACAGATAGTGGCCATCACTCTGCTACGAACAAACAAACACCCACACACGCACACACACCTTGAGATGTGCCACCGTAGGACACAGTTTTTTATAGAGGTAAACGGCAGGACTCCTTTTGAACTGCCAATCTATAACACTGACTCAGCTAAAGTTTAATACCAAAGGCATGTCTTCCAACCAGTGGTTTATCCTCATTGTGTCCCTCTCTCTCTCTTTTAAAAATATGGTTTAGTAGGCAATGCTAATTTATCTCCTGACTCCACACAGTATAAAAACAATAACTGAATTGCGGGCATAACTTTACATGTGTATAAAAAGCCTGTCCATTTGTATGCATGTACACTGCTCTGTGGTGTGAGCATTTGCATACTTACTTTGCATTTTACAAGTCGCCACTAGAGAGTTACTGACTGAACTCACTATCTACGTGATTTGCAATGTGGGCCTGTACAGACTAATTTATCGCACCATGAGAGAACTTAACACAGAGTTGTTTGTCATTGAAAGGTAAATGCTTTTCTGTTATTTTTATGAGCTTGCTCAGTTTAACCTTTAAAAACACTAAAACTACAGACAAAATAAATCTGAACAATACATAAAATGTAGAATTGCTGCTATAATAAATCACAGCAAACGATGGACAAGGTGACCATGCGAACACCAAGGGCTTGATGATGAGGTTGAGGACACACTGGAGGATCAGAACATTATTATTTTCCATGGAGCAGCTCTGCATTTTCCATCTAGCCACCATCACATATCTGGTCTTTCTGTTTTTCATGGTCTTGGATTAGACTGTACTGAATCGGAGGAATGGCATATATTAATTAAGTGGGCTCCTTTTTAAAAACAGGGATGCTCTTGAATATTTAAATACATAATATTGAAAAAAATATAATTCTAATAATTATGTTAAACCTGGCTGGCAGACGTTGCCTTCTAAAGCATGCAACTTAAGGTATTCAATTTTGTCTCACCTAACAGCTTATGTTGAGGTGACATTGAGCAATTCTTTTAAGCCTTAAACAGGCATGGTTTATATGAAGGTATAAAATAAAATGAGAGAAATAACAGTGATTGCCTGTCCCCTCCATAGCAAGCAGAGGGAAAAGGTGTGATAAGAAAGAAGCTAGTGTTACCAACATCTCGTCGCTGTAACTGGCCTTGTTAACACACAAAAACATCCATATTTATCGTTTTACTGTGAAATTCTAGGTGTGAAGGGTGGAGACTGGAGCTGTCCTTGAAATAAACATGACAAACTAAATAAAGAAATAAATAGCTTTGTACATCTGCATGTGAGGATTTACAGTTTTAACATTAAAGAGCTGGTATTATGCTTTTTGGCTTTTCCCCTCTCCTTTATTGAGTAATATCTCTTTTTTGTGCATGTAATAGGTTTGCAAATTGAAAAAGCCCAAAGTCCAGCCCAAAGGGAGTTCCCATCTCCCACAGAGTGCACTGCTCTGAACTGCTTGAAAACAGCTCGTTTGTAGTCCAGCCCTTCACTTCCTTTACTTGTGACGTCACAATGAAAACGCGTCATAAAGCTTGCCAAGTGGCTAGGGGGGGGGGGGGGGGGGGTCAGGCACGCCCTCAAATCAAGCTAGTCTGAGCGGAGGCCCTTTGGCTCGACTCGCCTTTGTTTGGGTTTCCATTGTAGAAATGTTGCACCTGTACCTGCTTCCAGGTACTTTTTTTTCGTATAACCTCACCTCCATCGAGGTTCCAAGCAAGCTGAGGGATACTAAAATGTAAGGTGAAAACACGACAGACTGCTGATTGGTCAGAGAGAATATTCACTATTTACTGCATCATCATTGCGTGCACCAGACAGAGGCCAGCAAGAGAAAAAGGGAAGCCTGTGCCAACCCGCGGGAGGAGCATGTGAGGCCGGCCAGCCGCCCGCTCGCAGAGCCCTCTGCTCCCGCCGTCAAACAGACCGCTGCAGCAACAACGGCAGAGGAAAACACAGCTGGAAGGTTTTCATACCGCTTATCTGTCTTTACATTCTGAGTAATGTTGTTTAACCATAGACTGTATATATTTTAAGAGCTGTGTGGGTCGCTAGTGTGTGTGTCGCATTGAGCATTACATCGCGGCAGTTGTGTGTGGTGTCGCTATGACGACAAGCTACGTGCTATCTCTGAGTACTGTCTGCAATGGAAAACGGAGCAGGACCGAGTAGAGTCGAGTCGATTTGCACTATGGTAGCATTATTATTATTATTATTAGCAGCATGGTGTTTTTTGAAAATTAAACCATGTAAACTTGTTCTGGTACAACCCCTAATTAAGATTTTGAACCTGAAAATGAGCATAATACCACCTCTTTAAAAAATGTATTCTAGCTGAAATATTCCTGTTTTAAAAATTAAAATAAAGAAATACAGCGCACAACAGCAAAACAGATGGATGCCTTTCATAATGAAAATAGCGATAATGATAATAGAATTGAACTCATGCTGATCGGCGTCAACTATCCACCGCCACTCACAATTCATCCATAAGCTATTTTGTTTAAGCTAAGAGTAAAAAAATCCCACGCGTTATTTGACAACTCTCTTTCCAGCATCCAAATGTGGCTCCCTGTCCCCACGGACTCTGAGAACATCTTCTGGTCTGTTTTATCTCTTCCTTCTCTGTCCTGATGCTCCAAGAGCACTCATCTCCCCGACTGACATAACTCATTAATTACTGAGTTCATCTATCTTTTGATATTTCAGCTTTGTATTTATGGCTCAACTGTGTAGGTTGTTGTCGCATGTGTACAGAGTTGTCACTTGTTTCCCATGGAGTATGTACACTCACAGGCCACTTTATTAGGTACACTTGTTCAATTGCTTGGTAACACAAATAGCTAATCAGCCCATGTAGACATGGTCAACACAACTTGCTGAAGTTCATACCAAGCATCAAAATGGGGAAGAAAGGGGATTAAAGTGACTTTGAACGTGGCAAAGTTGTTGGTGCCAGGCGGGCTGGTTTGACTATTTCTCTACTGATCAACTGGGATTTTCACGCACAAACCATCTCTAGGGTTAACATAGAATGGTCCGAAAAAGAGAAAATATCCAGTGAGCAGCAGTTGTGTCAGACGAAAATGTCATTGTTGATGTCAGAGGTCAGAGGAGAATGGGCAGACTTATTCGAGATGACAGAAAGGCAACAGTAACTCAAAAAAACACTTGTTACAACCAAGGCATGCAGAATACCATCTCTGAACGCACAACACGTGGAACCTTGAAGCAGAAGGGCTACATTGGCAGAAGAAGACCACACCGGGTGGTCACACTTTTGCTTGGTGGCAGTGCCCCCCTGGTAATGGGATCAGCTGTGCACGTTTATAAGTGATAGATATTTATTAATCCTTGTCATACCGTGTGTCATACAGCAAACATCAGACCAACAACCAGACAGCTGCTTTACAAACACAAACGAGCCTTTAAAGGCTGTTTGTAAAGCAGCTGTGCGGACTACACGGCTTTCAGCATTGGCCGATGGCCGTGCCATTCACACAACTTGCCGTCATATGACGGCAGTCTTGAAGTCGTTGCGGCATTCACTACGTGACTGATCGGTGACAGGGAGTCACACACTACACGAGCTGACACCTGTGTCACCCGACGCTGGTGTCCAAACCACGTTTTGTCAAGAAAACGTGAAATGTACAATGGGAAATGAGCGATCCTGAACACGAAACAGCTGTTGTTTGTTATTATAAAGAGCAATTATGAAGACAAAGAATATGGGTGAAAGGATGGATTAGCATACGCAGGTAGCAGGGATTGACTGAGCTACAGAGAGAGTTGGAGGTGATTTAAAAGGTGCAGCTCCCCGACACCTAGTTAACTCATGACTGTGAGGTTACAACTCAGGGCCCAAAAAGGAGAACAACAAGCGCACGTGTGTACATTTTCAGCTGAGGACTGCGGCTTACTTTGGCTTGCCTTCAACTCAACAATCATGTCATGATTTCAGTTCAATGCTAAAGTTGCTGTAACTCTTACCTTGTCTGTGGTCCACTGGCACAACACCAGTGCTTTCTGATCAGATGCTGTCATGCTGTTGCCGAGGCGACATAAGTTTCGTTTTACGGTGGACAGACTGTAACATTACAGAGTTGTTGTTTTCTTTAGCTTGAAATAATCCCATAGTTTGGACACTTTCTTCTTCGTCCCTCGCTATTTTCTCTCTCTTCCTCCACTTTGTAAAAGCTCCATTATAATCACGTCATGTTCACAGCGTAAGTGCGATGTGCGACAGTGATAAATGTCTGTGTGAAACAGTGTGCTGTATAGTCGGATGGATTAAACGATGCATCAATGCAAAGAATTTGCGCCGATGCGTTTTAATAATCGATTTTATTAATTTAATCAATTAATCGTTTCAGCCCTACAAAGAAGGTTAAAGTCAAGGACAACTGAACTTGGTTGAAGATACTAGAAGACGTTTCGTCCCTCATCCAAGGGACTTCTTCAGTTCTGACTGACAGGTAGGTAAACTAAGCTATTTAACCTCAGTGGGGTCGTTTGCCAGGATCGTCGATACTGCTGGTTCGTTAGTGTTCCTGGCTATTGTAACGACAGTCGTTATGGTCATTAGGACTACCAGGCCAAGACTGAACGACTATCGTTGGCATCTTCACCTGAGGCCAATAGGTTACGTTTGTTGAGTTTCCTGGGAAGTGATGAAAGGGCCGCATTGTAAGTGGGAGATAAGTGTGGCGTAGACCCCCTTCTCTGTTCAGGCTTCTCAACCCGGGTGTAGATGGCTTCCTTGACACCTCTTTCAAACCATCCATCTTCTCTGTCCAAAATGTGCACTGGTGGTCCTCAAACAAGTGTCCTCTGTACTTCAGATGTAAGCAGAGTCTTGACCTGAGGAGTTGCCCCTTCTGTGTTGAGCCATGCGTTTGTGTAGTGGTTGTTTTGTCTCCCCAATATACAGGTCTGTGCATTCCTCACTGCATTGGACCGCATACACAGTTTTCTTGTGTTTGGGTGTGCGGTCTTTGGGGTGGACCAGCATCTGTCTTAGTGTTCTTGGGTTTAAAAAACACAGGGATGTTGTGTTTGTTGAAAATCCTCCTGAGTTTCTCTGATATTCCAGACACGTATGGAATCACAATGTGGTTGCGTTTGACCTTCTTTTCTTCATCCCCTGTAGTTTTGTTCTTCCTGGATCTTGTGGCTGTTTTCACAAAGGTCCATTTAGGGTATCCACAGGCTGTAAGTGCCCCCTTCAGGTGGTTCTGTTCCTTCTCTCTGGCTTGGGCGCTTGTTGGTATGTTTTCGCTCTGTGGTGCAGTGTTCTCATGACCCCTAGCTTGTGTTCCAGTGGGTGATGGGAATCGAAGAGTAGGTATTGGTCTGTGTGTGTGGGTTTTCTGTAAACACCAATTTGCAGGCTCCTGTCCTCTTCAATGTGTACAGCGCAGTCCAGGAAGGCCAAACTGTTGTTGTGAACATCTTCTCACGTGAACTTGATGTTACTGTCCACAGAGTTGATGTGTTCTGTGAAGGCTTGCGCTTCCTAAATTTTAATTTTTAATTTTTTTGTCCACATATCTGTACCAGTGGCTACAATACGCACAGGCTCACCAAAACGGACAACAGAAGTCTTGATTTCAGCTGCGGCATTCAGGTGGTAGGGTCAGAATTTGACTTAAACAACATGACAACATGGATCCATCCTGCCTTGTATCAACGGTTCTGGCTGGTGGTGGTGGTGTAATGGTGTGAGGGATATTTTCTTGGCACACGTTGGGCCCCTTAGTACCAACTGAGCATTGTTTAAACAGTCTACCAATTGTCTGATGGGTACTTCCAGCAGGATAACGCACCACGCTCAAATCATCTCAAACTTTTTTCTTGAACATGACAATGAGTTCACTGTACTCCAATGGCCTCCACAGTCACCTGATCTCAATCTAGTAGAGGACCTTTGGGATGTGGTGAAATGGGAGATTTGCATCTTGGATGTGCAGATGTATATTATACTGCAATGTAGTGTAATACTAAACTATGACAACAATGTTTCAGACTGACGCTGATATTTAAGTAACATACAGGAGGCTTAAATTGCAACATTAAAACAGCCCTCTCTATCCGTCTTTAAAGGTGATAATATGAAGGATAGCGCAACTCATTGTGAAATAGTGTCAACATTTTTACCACTGTTTAAATTGGCTTAGATCATCCATCACTGTAGCAGCAATAAATTACCTCTCACCTCAGACATGAATGTGGAAGAACCAAGCTACAAAAAGCCCACACAGACCCACCTCTGTTGGGGAAACTGTGCTGATAGTTCCACAGTTTTGACCAGATGACTCCCTCTCCAATCCATTGCACCATCTCTCTATCCTTCTTACCTCTCTCTTCCACCCTACCCTCCAATTTGCACTGCCCATGTCAGTCTCAGCTGCCGCAGCAACGCTGATGTTTAAGCATTCTAGGGGAGTGCAGACACACTCCAAAACTTCTTAATGGGCAGGCTAAAAATAGCTCAGGCTGGATCTGACTGGGCTGATTCATGCGGCTGTGAGTCATTCAACTGTGCCGTGGTGTGAGGAGAGCAAGGGAATAGAGTGAACGAGCACAAAGAGAAAAGAAATAAAAGTTTGCACGCTTGTTAAGATATAAAACCATTGAGAAAATCAAGTATTGCTTATCCCATCACAGAGAAAATGTGCATTATTATGCTGCAGTGTGTGTGTGTGTGTGTGTGTGTGTAGAGGACCTGGATATCTGAGGCTGCAAGAAAAATTAAGGCTACTATACTGGAAATTGGGGCTGGTGAAAATGTATGGCTGTTCCATTTATTGTTTGGCATAATGTCTATTTGGCTGTAGCAAGGCAATTTCTTATTGGGGCATAACAGGATGGGGGGTGGGATCTTTTTTCGGCTAAAGGGCTGTAAGATCCCAACAGATTGTAGCCAACAGATTAACAGCACTATTGCTGAAAATGAGTCCCCCCCCCGGCAATTTGATAGCATCATTATGGAAGGGAAGAGCAGTTCATACTCACATCATTATCCCCTCAATTACCACGGGTAAACATCTACTATTAACCCCCACATACAGGCCAGCAGCATGCGTGCTTTATGTGTGTTACAGGGAGTGGGGTGTTAGCAGGATTGGTGAAGACATTCTACAGATTAAACAATTCTTCGGCTTTTTAAAAATGAGGCAGGACTCTCATTGTACCTTAAACAATACAATGATTTATAACAACACATGGACACTGAACATCTTCCACACAAAAACACATATCAGCCATTGGCCCACAGCCAGCAGTATTTCACCACTGCATCACTCATTGTACTCTTAATGAATTCAATCAATACTCTTTGCTTTTGGACTCATTTTCTCCATCAGTCGCTCACGCCCTTGTCATTCCTATTTGTTTCATATTTCCTCTTTGCATTCTCCACTTTGCCTTTGTCTTTCCTCCCTCCCTCTGTCCCCTCAAGCACCAGTAGAAGATGAACTGTTGGCTGCAGGTAGCCCTGGCCATGCTGAGAGAGAGAAGAGCAGTTTGGTGACAGATAATAGCCAAGTGAGTCAGTGATGGTTTAAACTGTGCCTCTATCACATGGTCACCTGCTTCCCTTCTCTCTCACTCAGTCTATCTGTTGCTTGCTAGCTTCCTTGAAACCATCCCCTCTCGCTCTCCCAAACTGAAACAGCTTTTTCCATCAGCCCATTTTGTCTTTCCCCAGTCTCCATCATTGCACTTTCAGACCTGGTAGAGAGGGGAGAAAAGAGATGGAGGCTGCAATACATAAAGAGGGATGGCACTTTCAGAATCATCACTCATGGATGATGTACAGTGGCAGACACAGAGAGAGAGGGGGAGAGAGAGAGACAGCAAGCAGTAGTATTTGGGTTACTTAATTGTAGACAGGGTTGTCTTTCCTGCTTCACTAGGCTGAGACATATTGCCCTAACTGTCAGTGACGCCTCAATGGATGCCTTCAGATAAACAACTCTGTGTGTGTTTTAGTGTGCCCCAGTATGTGTTATTCTGCAGTTGATTCACTGTTGATGAATCTAGGGATGAGGGTGAGATTAGCTTTGAAATGCCTCAATAGATTCAGAAATTAGCATGTTAGTAATAATCAAATCTCCTTTATCTCCTAAAGTACAGTAATAGAAAAATTTCAAAATATTTTATTTGTCAACATTTTATGCAGTGCTTGCAGTACTCAATTACTCTTACAGATCTAAGATTTGAGTTTAAAGCATCGATATATCAAGAAAATTAATTCAATGAGTCCGTCCCTGGCCCAGCTGGTTGAGAGACTTCCCCTGGCTGAGCCGGCTGTGTTTTTTGCTCATTCTGGTGTCATTTGGGTGTATTTGTGACATATAAATAAGTCATATAAATGTATTATCATTTTTTTTATCAATTACGTTTTTGATACTGTAATGCTGCCAAAAAATTCCTCACAGCCCAGGGCTGTTCCTGATGGCTTTAAAGTGTTTTTTTTATCTTATGTGACATATTTCCAAGTGTAACAGCATATTTGTGTGAAGTATAGTGATGAGAGGTATTTAAATAAAATATTTTGATTTGATTACATCATTAAAAGTGGGTGTGGTTCAGCAAAAACAGAGCGATATGAAGCTATAAGACATACAGAGCTGGAGATCAATTGCTGGTCTCCACCAACACCTTCCTCAGCAGTGTCAGTACATCAGGAGGCAGAGGAGAGTGACATTGATACATTAGACCTCAAAACAGTCTTGTGTTTGCCAACTGACATAAAACACACACCTCCTCCTATGACATCTCTCTGCAAGTTACTGCAACCCAAGAACTACTGGTGGTTCTATATGATAGGGTTAGCTGATTAGCTCAAATCACATCATATTGGATTAATTTTGTATCTACCAAAACCATTGTAACATCTTAATAAGAGATCCCCCATTTCAACAGTAAAAATAAAGGTATTCTGCAGATTCAAATTAAGGCTGGGTGATATGGCCAAAAATGTTATCATGATAAAAAAAAATCATATCATTCGATATCGATAATTATCACGATAAATGTCAAATCATTATTTCTTTCAAGTTTAAAGACTGATTTTTGCTCCTGAGTGAAAGTTGAAGAAACCAGATGGTTAATTGTGTGGTTAAACCTTTCTTTAAGGTCAGACCGTGACAAACACTTATTGCTAAACAGTTGCCTAGCCCTAACTCCAAGCATACCAGTTTAATATCAAAGAGAAACAACAATACATAGTGTCAGAGAGGAAGGGCAGGGGAGGCAGAAGACACTTTTAATCCCGAGAAATAGGTATATGTGTGTTCTGATTTTTTAAGGATTTATGAGTGAGTGGGGCTCAATATCAGGCCCATCTCTCTCGCTCCCTTACCTCGTTCTTTTTCTCTCTACCTCTCTGAAAGACATGCTCTGCCATCCCCACTTTGCTGTCCTTTAGAGTATGCTCCACCATCTGTCTCCCTCGCTATCTGGCCCTTTCTTTCCCACCTTCCCCTATCTTTTTCTCACAATGCATTTAAATGGGGTATTTAGAGATTCCAGCCTTTCTCATCTCTTCACACCTACTCTGACGTAACCTCAATCCCTCAACAACCCTTGAAAAGGGAAAATGCCTCAATTGCCCCAAAAATAGGTCCCAGGAGATGCATGATAAACATGCAGGGAATAGGGAGATACAGTGGGGAGAACAAGTATTTGATACACTGCTGATTTTGCAGGTTTTCCTACTTACAAAGCATGTAGAGGTCTGTAATTTTTTATCATAGGTACACTTCAACTGCGAGAGATAGAATCTAAAACAAAAATCCAGAAAATCACATTGTATAATTTTTAAATAATTAATTTGCATTTTATTGCATGACATAAGTATTTGATCACCTACCAACTAGTAAGGATTCCGGCTCTGACAACCTGTCAGACCTTAGTCCTTTTTTAAGAAGCCCTCCTGTTCTCCAGTCATTACCTGTATTAACTGCACCTGTTTGAACTCGTTATCTGTATAGAAGACACCTGTCCACACACTCAATCAAACAGACTCCAACCTCTCCACAATGGCCAAGACCAGGGAGCTGTATAAGGACATCAGGGATAAAATTGTAGACCTGCACAAGGCTGGGATGGGCTACAGGACAATAGGCATGCAGCTTGGTGAGAAGGCAACAACTGTTGGCGCAATTATTAGAAAATGGAAGAAGTTCAAGATGATGGTCAATCTCCCTCGGTCTGGGGCTCCATGCAAGATCTCACCTCGTGGGGCATCAATGATCATGAGGAAGGTGAGGGATCAGAACTACAAGGCAGGACCTGGTCAATGACCTGAAGAGAGCTGGGACCACAGTCTCAAAGAAAACCATTAGTAACACACTACGCCATCATGGATTAAAATCCTGCAGTGCACGCAAGGTCCCCCTGCTCAAGCCAGCGCACGTGCAGGCCCGTCTGAAGTTTGCCAATGACTATCTGGATGATCCAGAGGAGGAATGGGAGAAGGTCATGTGGTCTGATGAGACAAAAATAGAGCTTTATGGTCTAAACTCCACTCGCCATGTTTGGAGGAAGAAGAAGGATGAGTACAACCCCAAGAACACCATCCCAACCATGAAGCATGGAGGTGGAAACATGATTCTTTGGGGATGCGTTTCTGCAAAGGGGACAGGACGACTGCACCTTATTTAGGGGAGGATGGATGGGGCCATGTATCGCGAGATCTTGGCCAACAACCTCCGTCCCTCAGTAAGAGCATTGAAGATGGGTCGTGGCTGGGTCTTCCAGCATGACAACGACTCGAAACACACAGCCAGGGCTAAGGAGTGGCTCCGTAAGAAGCATCTCAAGGTCCTGGAGTGGCCTAGCCAGTCTCCAGACCTGAACCCAATAGAAAATCTTTGGAGGGAGCTGAAAGTCCGTATTGCCCAGCGACAGCCCCGAAACCTGAAGGATTTGGAGAAGGTCTGTATGGAGGAGTGGGCCAAAATCCCTGCTGCAGTGTGTGTACACCTGGTCAAGAACTACATGAAAAATATGATCTCTGTAATTGCAAACAAAGGTTTCTGAATCAAATATTAAGTTCTGCTTTTCTGATGTTTCAAATACTTATGTCGTGCAATAAAATGCAAATTAATTATTTAAAAATCATACAATGTGATTTTCTGGATTTTTGTTTTAGATTCCATCTCTCACAGTTGAAGTGTACCTATGATAAAATTACAGACCTCTACATGCTTTGTATGTAGGAAAACCTGCAAAATCAGCAGTGTATCAAATACTTGTTCTCCCCACTGTATTTATGACAAACTTGTCTTCGTCCCATTTCTAAACTTTTACACACAATGACCAGATGTTTTTCATGATCCTGCAGATGTTGTTGCCCCAGTCTAAACAGGGATGTGGTCACATTAATCTGATGTATTCCCAGTTATTTACAAAGTGTTTCCTTCAAATCTGTCACAGGGTCAGCGTATACTTAAGAGTGTGTAATAAGGAGGATAATCCTCACAAAATAGTTATTTTAAAAAAAGATGACCTTTGACCAGATTTATAGTGTTAATGCACTTTCACCACTGCAAGACTGGGCCCAGTTTGTTGTTAGGTGGTGTGTTTTTTTTTATTCTTGGTTGTGGTTTTTCTGTAAATTTTCTACAACTGCCCAAAGATAGATGATATCACACTGAGTCATTTTATTTCAATAAAGTTAAGTAGCAGTTTTGCTGGCAAACTAACGAGTTTTCAATAAAATCACTTATTAATAAATCAAATTTTTACTGCCTTATTGTCAATGGAGTGTAGCCTCACTTAGAAATGAAGCACACACCTGTTTTCTCTGTTGCTTGGAACAGACACTATTGTGCTTTTAATGTGAAGGCACCAGGTCGGGATGTAGCCCTATGCGCACTCCCGAGCCTCTCTCCAACTACAGCGATAATACCGCAGCTAACAATATGCAGTCGACACAACAACACCACAAAACAACTGTCTCGTAATAACAACTCCAACATAAACTCCATGTAAGTATACAAAACAAAATTAAAGGTTTCTGTGCTGATGCCTGTCAGGCCAAACATAATTCAGACAATGTCGGTTGAAAACACAGTGAACCTCAGAAAGACTGGAGTCACAAGGGAGTCATGTTAGCTCTCTGGCTTACGCTAAGCAGTTGCTAACATTATCCAGCGCAATATATAATTTGTAACCTTATGGCTTTCACATTACTTCGACAGCTAACACAATCCCATCATTACCATCCTGGGTACCACCAGTATTATGTCAAAGTGTTGAAGGATGTAACAGTACAAAGCAAATGTGGAGGACTTGTTTATATTAGCCTTGATGCAAGGCAGGAGCAGCCAGCTACTTTCGCACGCATCTACCACTGTTGTTTTACTAATATTCAGGTACACAACTTCTCCACCTCTCAGTCCCTATAACTAACATGACCCACATAATATACCAGTGACCGTGGTGAACCTGCGGAGGCATAGTGTAGTTAAACATTTATTTAAACACAATCTCATTTATAATATTCACTCATTAAACGTTTCGTTATCATCTAATACATTTGGCTGTGTTGACATTACTGAGCCTCTGGTGAAATATACACAGTTAAAAAAATGCAGTAAATGTAACGTTATCATGTACCAAGCATGGATTGGATGGATGGATGCAGTGGGAGTTTACCTGAGTTTCCAGCATGTTAGGTGAAGCTGTCTCCCTGTCTGTCCCTAGCCGCTGTCACACTGCCTTTTTTTCCGGGAATATTGTTCCAATATGCCGGGTCGCAGCGCTGTATGAGCCGGGAATGTTGAAGTAACAGAGCCTGAACATGTCTATGTAAAAAGCCACAGCTGGCATGCCCGTGTTTCCGCGTTGTTTGTGGGATCTCTGTATGAAAGCGGTTGTGTTTTGGATTATGCTCGCTCATGAGTTCAGGTGAGCACACATACAAGCACACACCTGGTTGCAACCTTAAAACCGTACCGCTGAAAACTACATATTGCCCCTTTAAAGGGAGATCAAGTTATTCTGCAGAAGGATTGCTGATATTTGAACTCAACTGCCAAACAAATACACCACTCTCTTCAGTGCTGCCTCAGAAGCTCCGCCCCAAGATTTCAAATCTTGGAGGTTCTAGGACTGAAACACCTTCGCCCTGCCTTGTCATAAAACGACAAAAGAATGTTTGTACTCTTTAGACCTTTCCCTCTTTGGCTGTTTCTCGGCCATCTCTCCTTCTTCACAGTGCCTATAGTCCAGCACGTTCCAATGTACCAGCGTATAGAACTCTCTCTCCCACTGCCCTCCTCCCACCATCACTCCTGTGCATAAGCACTAATGCCACCTGTTGCTTATTGGCTGAAACAATGTTGTGTGGCAAGGTCCACACCACCTTCTTTGTTTTCCATTTATAGAGCCAGGTCTGTGTAGAAAAACCTGTTTTTTTCAGAGCACACACAAAACGGAGAACTACCAAACCATTAAGATAAAAAATCAGTTATTACCTTTATTGCCAAAATCTCTGCCACCTTGTCTCAAGGTTAAAGAAATCTCAATAAAGCAAGAAATATCTGGCTGAAATGAAAGATATATTGGAGCCAAAACAAAATATAATTATGGATGTTGCAATTTAAGTAATTTTGAGTATGGGCCATCACTCTCTGGTTATCGTCTGCCTCCCTCCCTTGCCCATACTATCCAATCTCTATATCTAATTAAACATCTGAAACTCAAGCACATTCTCAGGTGGCTGTTAACAGAGTTAGGGAAATAACAAACTGAGTGTGGGCGGATTTAAGGATGGAATTTTGTTTCAAACTGTGGGTTATTTAGTTTAAAAAATCTAATCGGTAAACATACTTACTTTTTTGCAGTGCAATTGTGTGTGTGGGCTTTCTATACCTGAAGCTGTGTTATGCCACAAGTTTTTAATCACACTCATTTTGAACATTTTTCACGTTAAATTAAGGAAATACATCTTTGAATTATGAAATGTTGACATAGTATGACAATTTAGAATAAATAAAAGAATCTGCTGCTGCTGAAAAATGTGCCTCAGTCTTGCAATTGATATTGGCCCTGTTTGTAAACAGGCTAAATTGGTCAACCTTTTCAGTGCACCGGCATTTAATTAAGCACTAATTAAGTCCCTAAAAGCCTGACAATCTTTGGTGGAAAACTCGAGACAATCAGTCCGCATCGGAGAGAAATGTCAGTGAATGAAGGAGGAAAGACAAGCTTTTAATACTCTGAGGAAAACAGATTGTTTTAATGGGAAACTGCCAAAATCTTGCAAAAGAGTCTTTCACCTAAGCTTACATTGTCATAATCGAGAAACAGGGAAGAGCTAATCAAAAATGGCCTGGCCAACCTGTTGTATGTTAAAAAATAGGAAGTGCAAATTGTATTCAACTCTAATACAAGTTTAAAGACCAGTATGTTGACGTCCAGACAGTCTGACCACTGATCAGCTATTGCAACATAGCTTTACAAGAATTTCATGCTTGAGCTAAAAATGTTCAACTCTGTAGAGAGTAGCACGTGCTTTTTCGCATAGTCGCGTACTACAAATTGTTTCCAGCGTGCCCGGCAGAAAATTGCATCCCTCAGTGTCTTTGCATTGACTTTGAATGTAATCGTGCAATGTACAGTACAGGGCTCCCCGTAATTAGAATCAACAAAATTGCTGCTACTTTTTTTTGCCTAGCCAAACAAAGGTCAAAAGATTAATTATAATAATTTTGGACAACTTATAGGTTTTCCTGGAGAACATAATGTATATATGATGAGAATAAACAAGCAGGGCCTACACCCACTCTATAACTATATGACCTTCTTTGCTTTTCAGCACCACGGACAAAGCTATGGCCAAACACCAGTGCAACAAGACAGAAACTTGTTGGATTGTAACAGTGTGTGTGTAAAGTATGTGTTAGTGTCTGTGTGCATGCAGACGTCTTACCAAGCCGTGGGTCATACTGCCTCATCTGAACTTCTTCCACATAGTCTGCTGGGAACCAGCCTGTCCTCCCTTTGACCGTGCCTTCCCAGAAACCTCCTTCCCCTATACTCAGCACTGTCAGAGAGAGAAAGAATAAGGGGGGGATAAATCAGTCAAATATTGTCATAAAACAAGACAAGTTGTCATCATTGTGATGTTGTGAAGCCTGTAGACAAGAGACAAAAAGGAGGTATTTAGGTTTTTACATTCTGGGTTCATAAATTATAATGGAGTGTGCATAGAGGGAGAGGAAGGAGGGACATGAGAGACAGATAAAGTACGTTCATACAAGACAGGAGAAACTGTAATGTGAAAATATTGGTCTGTGACTAATGTATTGTATCAAGGTTCTTTGGCAACATAGGTTTTATTTTTCTTCATGCCAATAAATTAGAAAAATACAGAGAAAGACAGACTGAGAAAAGGGACAGAGTGGAGAAAAAAGACAGAGGGAGATCAAGAAAGAAATATAGAAAAAACATAGTGAAAGTGAGCAAGAGGGCGGGAAGGTGAAAGAGATTCCTTCGAAGTTCCGCTGTGGTAATTAGAGATGAATGTATAGTTGATATTGATCTTCCCTGCAGGACTGAGCCAGCACACTCATCGCTACAACACTCATCCATTATCCCAGCAAGCTAACGGACACACACACACACACACACACACACCCCTCAGAGATCACCAGCTGGAACTCAAGCTTTGCCTGAGCGAGCCCTTCTTCTAAACTGGTTGCTAGGATACAGCAGTAGGATGTTGCAGCCAGCAGACATCCTACTAAATGATGTAGTCTACTTCCTCCAAACTATATTCTACTCTGGCATGGAGACATATCAAGGTGATGTAACCTGGGCCACTATGAGAAGCAGCCAGCTGGATGTCATCTGAAGTGACTTGATAGTAAAATAACAGGATTTGTTGCTGGGTCTTGTTACAAGTGCATTATTTTCTCAAGGGCTTACTGCTGCAATTACTTACTTCCTCTAAAATTCAGGTGCATCCACTGTCTGCATCCACATCTACTATATAATGAATGCCTAAATGTTGGGCCTAAATAGAACATTTACTCTTTTCATGAGAAGAAATAAAAAAATGTCTTCTCCGTGTCTGTCTCAAGTAAATAAGCTATCCATACAAGTCGTTATTGCTGCACTGCTGCTAAAACTATTTCCAAAGCACATGCTTATTATCTTGATATCCACTTGGGATTCTGAAGATGGAAACCCGGCTAACCCCTTCCATAGCTCGCCTCCACCAGGCTAAACATACACTAGCTAAGAGAGAAATGGCATACTAGAGGAGAGAACGGTTGTTTATCGACTTCCCGCTGTAAAAAAAACACTCAGCAGACAGAGGATACATGGACTGATCCCCCTCTCTGATCTCAGCTTAACACATCTTTACCCTGCCTGTCTCCTGAGAACAGACTCCCTCTGTCTCTTTTTTTCCATGTTTAAACCCTTTATTCTCTCTCTTTCCCTCTCAATGCTATACAAGTCGTTCCCTCCCAGTCCCCATCGCTGTCTTTCTGAATGATTTCCCGGTCATCGTTTCCCCCTTTTTGTCTCTGTCAGTGTGTTCGGCTATACTGTAAAGGTGTCCCTGCAGTAGACAGGTGCCGGCTGTGCTCTCTGTTCCCCATTGACAGAAATGAAAGAAAAGGTGAGACCTCTGATTGATCTTCTAGGCCAAGCCTCATTTATTTCCCTCACTTCCTTATCTCCCCACCGTGAACCCATTTCTGGTCCCTGACAGAATGCGAGCAAAATTCACTGTTTTACACATCTGAAATATGCACATACACACCCTCATACTGTAGGCTGTTCAAAACATAAATATGTAATGTACATTCAAACATCCTTCAATTAACTTTAAACACACCTAGGGCACTTTTCTGCAATCAAGCCAATTAATTAATTAGTTTGTCAGTGAAGTCATGAAAAGGTCAGAGAAACAACACACGCACACACTAGCAAAAGTATTTTAATACATAACATGCTTACTAATCCACAAAATGCCCAGAGCACAGCAGAGAGCCTGCATAAACGCAGAGAAAAAACAAACACTGTAAACAAAATCTCACTGCCACTCTAGCACTCTTAGTAAGTCCTTAATCAAAACGGCTTGGGCTATTATTTTGGCTAAATGATGCCGTGTATTTACAACAAATCTGTTTCTACAGGCCAAATACCATAGTTCTCACAGTTCCTGGCTTTACTTCTGGTACAGACAGACATAACAACCACATGCATGTATGGTATAAATCCACACAGCAAAAAGACATGCAAGCACAGTACAGTATGTATATTACGCCTTCATGTGTACTTGGAGGGCTCCCTGCAGTGTCAGTAGCCTCTGCCACTCTGTTTTGGTGCTTGCCAACACTGTGTTGGCATGACAACGGTCCCTGTGAATCAGATGTGGGCTCATAGGAGCCAAGTGGCAGGAAGGAACTCAAACAGTGCATGTCTGTGCAGGAGGATTTACAATATGTGTGCCATGTTGATGCTTTCGTCCAACCAGACTGCTTTGGGACTACTGCCATGTGCAGAGCTACAGTTGTAGATAGTAGTGGAAAAAGGCCCCACCTACAGTCAAGAGAGTCTACATTATATCACAACTGTAACTGTAACAAATTAAAGATCATAAAATACTATATTTTATTGTTTATAATATTGGTCAGTGAGCTGGGCTTATGTCAATGTGTGACAATGACATTTTGAATTTCTCAAAGTTAAGGGTTCTTTAGATCAAATCCAAAACAATCTGTGCAAGCTTGCAAAAAGCTGAGCTTGGCAAATTAAACTACATTTGAGAAAGCACAGGTTGTGGTTTCTAATTGGCAGCAGGTGGCTTTAAACAACTATATTCGCTCATCCACTCTGAGTGTTGTTGCACTCTGAAATAAGTATTTCTAGCTGAGTGTTGTAAATATCGCTGGTCACTTTGCATGGAGAAGAAAGATTCAGATGGCACTCCTCAACCACTCGCTGGCAAAATCACACACACTGTCAGGGTAGGTAAGACCACACACTACATTTAGCTGTTTTGGCTGGGTGTACTGGCCTAATGAGATTTTCATTAAGCCATAGAGTGTGCTCTACAAGTAACAACCACAAAGTCAAATTTTGATGCAGAAGGACAGGCAAGGACAGTAAAAATTGGGTTTGCAAGTACCTGTTGTTGATAATGCTTGGTCATTTTCGAGTTCTGAGAAATAGGAAAGTGCTCAAGAACTGAAAATTCAGAAAGAAATTATTTCTGTGATGGACGTCTCCTATACGAATAATTACATTAAACAAACGTATTGAGTGACAGTTGAGCTCAGACAGGAAAAGAAATACACACTATGGAGGTCTATTAGAGCTCAACTAAAAAATAGTTCACTACAAGGCAATCAGCACCTCAGCGGGACACCAGCTTTTCCCGCTACTGCACAATAAAAGATCAGGCCTATCTCGACTGTATCACGAGAAGGAGTGACCTGTGCCATTATCACCTCCACAGGTAAACTAGTGGGAGCAAAGACAAAGCATTTGTTGACATGCATCCATGCACATAGTCACACATGAACACATGCGCACCATTGCACTAGAGCCCGACCGATTTATTGTTTTGCCAATATTATCGGCCGATGTAAGCTACTTGCAGATATATCTGCATCAGCGTTTATAACAGCTGATATACAACTATTAAAAAAGGGAAACAGAGATTCGGATCCTTCCCTCATGTCATGAGTGTTACATAGTTTGCCCACCAGAGGGCGAGCTGCAGCTCCTCTGTTACCAACACTGCAGCATCACAAAACAAGTCTAGGTCTCAACATAACAAATGTTAGGGATAATATTTGTTTATGTTATGCGTTTCTTAAAATAAGGGGGAAAAAGAAAATTGGACAATATATCAGTTATTGGATTTTAAAATCCTCAAATATCGAAATCGGTATCGGACATAAAAATCCCATATCAGTTGGGCTCTACATTGCACACATGGATAATACATACAGAGTAGCCACTTTATTCTGTACAACTATTTACAGTTGTAGCATTGCACAGTATGGAGTTCAATGGGTTGGGCAGTTGCTGCAGCTTCAACAGCTGCACAGTCACTTAGAAAACCCACCACGCCCACCAGAAAGATGCTCAGTAGGGTTGAGGTCCGGGAACTGTGCAGGCCACTGAAGCAAAACCCACTGTCGTGTTCCTCAAACTATTTGATGATGATGCCTTGTGACATGGTGCATCATCATGCTGGTGGTGTGGATAAACTGTAGCCACACCGTACAATAAAGACGATCAGGTTTGACTGGTGTGAGAGATGGGAAATCAAAAAAGCAAAACAAGGGAAGGAGAAAAGCCTGATTATTTGTAACTCATTATAGAAATTATGAAGATTCTACAAAGTCGGTGAACAAATAGGTATACCAAGTAAATTAACCTGTTTTTATTTTCTATTTGACTCTTTTTTTTTTTTATTGTATTTAAAAGTATTTTTTTATATTTTCCCCTTTTATAGCAACCTATGTTGCCTTTATGTTTGTTGTTGAAATGTGCTATACAAATAAACTTGCCTTACCGTGAGGGACTGGCACCTAACATACATGTAATTTACTGAGATGTAGCCTCACACAGGATGGCTCCATGGATTCATGCTGCTTGTGCCAAATTCTGCTTTCTTTTACCAGCATAATGCAAAAGGGCTTCAATTGAACTCTCCTCAGTGGATCTGCTTTGATGTTCCTGTTCTTTCTTACACATATCACAATACTGAAGTTGTCTGAATCCAATTTATTCCAATTTAACTGAAAATACAACCTGTTAGTCAGCCTGCACTGATATAGTACAAAATACCTATTGTTACATTTATTGTTATAGAACGTTTAGGTCATATGCCTTAAAGAAATGCACAGCAAGTTCCCACAGTAGATTGTACAACATCTCACTTGGCCATTAATGGAAAATTCTGAGCTTACTGTATATATAAATACTACAACATACAAACAAGGCATGAAATGTGACCAGAAAGGAAAGTAGCATAATAGAGAGCCCCAGAGAATAAAACAAAGGGAACAAACGTGACAGAAAGAGGCTTGCATTCACCAATGATAAAGAGAGATGAGAGCCAGCTAAAGGCAGACACAAGCTGACAAAGGGAAAGAGCTATGTTTCCACAGGTTCCAGGTTTTTCATGATTTTCCAAGTAGTCTGCTGTCTGGTGAAAGGTCTGGTACAGTATTGTTCTTTGTGTGTGTATGTCAGTATGAGTTTTGTCCTTGGTTAAGTCAGTCACAGCTTCTGGTTTAAAAATAGCATCAGTGAGGATGCAGAGCTATTTATACTCTTCGCACACCCTGCCTGCAAGCTCCCTGCTAGTATGTGTGTGTGTGCATACGTGATGACCGATTGAGCTCACTTTATTTTTTGCTTTGTTTCACTCCATCTCTTCACTCAGTTCTATTTACAAATAAATTCAATTTAAAACATGAATTTGAAAAAATCACTCGAATAACCGACATTTTTGCCACAACAAATCCTTCAAACCGGCAGAGCGCTACTGTGCTGTCAGTAACAGCCAATTACAAACATGCATTATTGATGACTAAAGCCCTCCTTTGCATGCTGCTGTTGTGGCCGGCGAATCCAGCTTCTCTCACATGAACAAAATAAAAAACGAATGCTCATGCCTCCCTGACAAACGAGCGTCTCCATCACTGTTTGCAGATTGTCCTCACTTCATATGAACCAGCCCTCTCTGCCATCAACCAGTCAAAGAAGTGCAATCTTTCCCATTAGTAGCCTTTAGGCATGTAGACTAGGCCTATCTGTGTTTTCTGATTTGTGGGAATTAAAGAGAATTGGAGAATACTGAATGGATGTGGTGCAGGTAAGCTGATGTTTGTCTATATAAAATAAGTGAAATAGTCAATTGAATATGGAGAAGTAAACAGAAAACAAGATTAAAGGTTATGTTTACAGGAAATGCTGTGATGAGCTATGTAAGCCCAAATGGCTGGCATGACCTGTTGTAGAATAACTTTGTTTCAAATACAGTATTTGTTCACTTTTGGGGTTAAATCACAACTTGTGTTGCAAAAAAATTAAATTAAGCACTTGGCCTAATTAGTAAAAGAAGGTCTACTTATTTTATTTTTTAGTTTATACTAAAAAAGCGGTTTTGGCTACTTTTGCAATGTATAGAAAGGGAAGTTTTGAAAATGTGATGCCATATATTGTCAGGTGTACATATATAATGAGAATAATAGCTCCCTGGACCTTACCTTTCTGAAAATGTGGTCCCTTGAACAATATAGTTGAATAGCCTTGCTCTACTGCTTTAAGCTGAGTCATTAATTTTCTTTCTCCTTCTCCCATTGTTTTTGTTATACCAAGCAACCACACACATGCATGCACTCATACAGAGTGACGACAACTGTCATGAATGAATGAGTGACAACTGATGAGGAAAGGAGTAGATTTTTCAAAACACACACATATTATTTCACAGGTACCAATGGGGGTGTGTCAAACTCCTGTATTTGCCTGCAGAAACAGACAATAAAGGATGCAGCTGTGCTGAGAAAAGCTGATGGCTTTCTGCCACTGATGCACTCACACTAATTCAGACAGAGATGCCATGAAAGACTTGCCAAAGCCAAAATACAGCTTGATTTCCACAAAGTGCCAGACTAAGACTCTGTACATTGGACGGAGGAAACTGTGTATCTCTGATGTTGCTATTGACATACCAAATGGAATTATTAGAGGTGTAGCAATATTAAAAGAGTAAAATTGTATATTGGGGCAATGATTAACCAGTTTGTGCAACCATTTAATTCCTAACTGCTGAATGAAAGTGCTGCTTCATGGTACCATTGTTCAGATAACCTGCCACTTCAATTTGTCTCTCCAGCTGCTGCATACTGTTCTTAATGCTTTCCATTTAACTGCACTATAAAAAAAAATTCTGTCATTTTCATTTTTCTGTGGTCTTCAGGTAGACATAAATTACTGCACTTATCTATATCTATATATAGATATAGATATAGATATAGATAGATAGATAGATAGATAGATAGATATAGATATATATATATATAGATATAGATATAGATAGATATATATCCAAAAGAATCACATTTAATGCGACTGTACATTTTCTGCAGCCATATTCCACAAAATGCTTGATGCAGACATAATAGCAGGGAAACAGAGCGAAGAAAGGACAGCAATTAGCAAGCTACCTGGTACATACTGGTAGCTTGTTCTACTATTGATAGCATCCACTTACACACACACATTTAGTTGTAACCAGGAGCTGTCTGACAAAGCTAATGTACTTTTTTTTGCCATTCTGTTGCTGCTCCCTGCTGTTCACTTCATGCCCAGTGCTCTGTGTCTGAGTTTCCTGTCTCTCTTTACTGTAATGAGTTACTCAGTAACACTCAGAGGTGTTAGCATGTGAAACTCAGACAGTCAAAAACCTCAACCTAGGAGGAGAAAGACACATTATTTAGATAATTTTTGAATGAAATATTTTATCAAACAAATATGATTACATCAGTGATCCCACCTGACCTCTGGGTTAGTATATTATTATTATTAGTATATAGTATATAATATTGCCAAAGCTATATATAAATTAATTTCATACATTTCATTAGATAAGAAAATAAAACAGCAAAAGTTGTTTTTGTGTGTGTTAATACAAAATAAAATATATATTTTTTTATATATATATAAAAATCCCGTAAAAATAAATGTAAAAAAAGAAAGTAGATAAATAAAGCATACATAGTCATGTGTGTGTCTGTGTGTGTGTGTGCATGACACCAAGTGTGTGAAGGTGAGCTTGGAGAGAATTCCAATAACCAGAGTGGAGCTGTTATTAGATTTGGATCCCTGCACTCTTTATTAAACCTCAGTTCAATTCAATGTAATAGAGAGAGCGCAGAGTTGCATCTTTATGAAGCAAGGGGGACATGCCTACATACACACACACAACAAGGAAGAGAAAGGGGGATGCCTATGTACAGTAGTGCAACAGGGACGGTCATCATTACCTGTAATATACGAGAGGAAGAATACATGCTAATGCTCTGGAGGGAGAACAGAAGACATGTGGAACCATAGAGATATATAATAGTGGCAAGCAAAGACAAAAAAGGAGATGAATAGGAAAGAAAATGATGTTTAAAGATGCAAGGATGGAGGTAGACATGGGCTAGAGATAGTGGTGGCTGGCAATTAAAAAAAGTGATGTGGAAAAGGGCAAGTGGACCCCAGAGTAGATACAAGAATGAATGAAGTAGAGAGCCAATAAATAAGAAAGAAGAGGGATAGTCACACTGCTCTGAGTCATAGGTGCGCTGTGGTATGCTGTTCATCCTCACAGGACTTCTTTTCCTTAGAAGAGGGAGAGGGAATAGTGCAGTCTCTGGCTCTTTAGTATTCAACTGGAGGGGTGGGGGGGAGGGCTGAAATAATTAAAGACTTGACAAATTTAAGAAAAACAAATGAAAACAATGAGAATAGGCTTTTTTTGTGAATGACAGCGGAGTCAGAAGCAAGAGTGCAGTAAAGGAAGAAGGCTACAGAAAAAAAGGAAAGGCAAGGAGGGCGGGAGTGTTGTAAATTATAGTGGGAGGAGGAGGAAGAGAGGGGGGAGGAAAACTCCAAGGCTGACTCGCAGGGATCCCTCTTCTCTTCTCATCCCCTTCCTCCCTCCCAGGCTTGAGGGAAGCTACATGCCATTTCTTTTCTTTCATTCTCACTTGCTTTTTATTCCATTTCTCATTATTTCTCTTCTTCTGTATTAACCCCAACATGGAGACAAAAATAGAGCAGGCTACCTAATAGTTACCCTCTGTCTTTTTTTTATTTCTCACTCCAGAGCAATACCATAAAAAGGCCTGGTTCTGACTGTGCAGAAATAGTAACAAACCATATAAAATACAATGGTGAATTATCATTAATATGCATGCATGAGCATACCCACAAGAAGATCTATGTATGCCAGTATGCTGTGATTGATTAGTTGTAGACCAACCATTGATTGTCTGTTGATTGTTAATAGATCAGTGATAGATTGTTTGTTGTTGAGTCGTTAATCACACCCCTGATTATTTGATTGACCGTTCAGGGTGTCACTTAAATGATAGTGTTTATGCAGTGACAAATGAACATGCTGTAATGAGCTGACCAGCGCTCATTCTCCAGCCTCTGTTACATATTATTACATGACAAAAATGCCTTTTGCTGACTGAAAGTGCATGTGGCTGCTTTTGGAGAGTTGGGTTGGTGAGTTGTCATGGGGCTGAATTCAAGCACATTAATAACAAGAATGATCTCTGAGTCCATTCTTGTTTTATTTCATTTCAGTTCAGGGGGATTCTGCGTGAATTTTGGAGAGAGCGCTCAACAAGAGGTCAAGGCACAAGGTTTTTCAAAATTTGTAAAAAGCTACTCTACCTGACATTACCGGGTAAAGACATGACCTTTACATGCCCATTTTCACACCCACGACTGCAAAGTAGGTTGTCACTGTGCAGGACAGAAAACACCTATTGCTAACAACCATCTGGAGTCACTAAGTCAGTTCAACTCTATCCCCGCCGTGCCCAACTCAAACAGTGTGCGTCACATGACAGTGATTGTAAATCAAAAGCATATCAGTGTTTCTGTTTAGTATGTATGTGCGTCAGTCAATGGCTTCTGTTTATGCTGCAGTTTTCCTGTTCATGTTTATTCATATACTAATTAACTCTGCAACTGCTGTTCCTGCTGTGTTTCTAATTAGCATTTTGTGTGAGGCTAAATCTCAGTAAATTACATGTATGTTAGGTAAGCATGGGTTTTAATTTCAGTGAGACACTAAGTGTGGGATGATCCTGTGAGCTAGACTGCACCATACGGGCATGTTTGGAAACTAAAAAAAACAAAGAGGATGAGAGTGTAATAGGAGGACAGGTGGTGTGTTCTGCGGGAAGCAGGTAGGTGCGTGGGCGGGACTCTGCACCCCGCTGCTACTCTGATTGGACAGCTAGAAGGGTAGCTGTGACATCAACGCCCTTGCCTTAAGCTTGTGACCCTGACCAGTATCAATAACACCCCCCCCCACACACACACACAGAGCTTGGAACATTATGAATGACAAACAATTGAAATCTGTTAATATATTGACTAGCCTGAGGTCCGTACTGTGATAACATTCATTTCTCCTGGTGAACATGGGACACATGCTCTAAACCATTATTCCCAACACACTCTTCCTCAAATGCTCCCACGAAGGTTACACTATGCTATTAAATATCTTTGTGGTCCCTCAGGCTTGCGTAGTCGGGGCTGGTGAGGGGCATGAGAACGCACTCAGCAGACTGAAATGAGCTTTTAAGCATAATAAATTTTATTCACCTCTCTTGTAGACTACAGTTTTCACATCTATGAGCTAAACATTTGTCTTATGGGGTGTAGCTTGCAGGTAGGAAGCAAGTGTAATCACTGATAAGGTAAAAATCCTTTCAGGACACAGCTCAAAAATGTAAGAACACTTAAAAGTGTTCTACTATTGTTTTAGCCTTAAGAAAGGTTCTTTTAAGAACACAGTGCACACAAAAAAGCAGGATATATAATTTAATAGTGCATGTGGCTGCACTTTCTCAGCAGTTTTTCTTGTCCAATATCTGAGTGAAATAAATCTTGGTAATCACAGGAATTGCATGACATTTTGTTTTCAGCAAACACAGTCTGGCAATCAATATATTTTACAAATTACTTTCTGACCCCTGAAAAAATTAATAGAAAACTGCACTTACTGTACATTACAATTCCTTGGCATGAAATACTTAGTGCATCTTCAACGTAGTTGAATATCCATCTCAGTGTGGCTTAATAGTGCCATCATTAAAATCATATTAAGAGAGACCACATGTGCTACAACCTCCTGCCGGTGGCAATATAGTTTCCACATGCACATGTTGACAGGTCAAAAAATCTAAATTACTTCAAACATTGGGTAGCTAGTAAATGAGTGGAAGACATGCACAAACTATTGCAGAACTTTAACTGCAAAATAAAAACGATTAAAAAAAACCATAGTGTTCATCTGCTACTCATAGAAAAAATGTATGTATATTGTGTATGTGCATGTAAGTGCGCATATGTATATAAGAGATAGAAGAAAGGGACACCGAGAATGAGGGCAGAGAAAAACAGAGAGACACTGCTTCCATATGTGCCACAGATATTAGGACAGCTGGTTGCTGAACACTTGAAGGATGCTGTTTATCTAACTTGTGGGAGGCAATTACTTACACTATGCTGCACAAAGACAAATACACACAAAGGCACGCACACATGCAGACATACGCTTACACATTTACACATGTGCGCGCACCAAGCACACACACTTCATGGTGCAAACAACAATGGAGAGAGGCTCATACTTGCACGCACACGCACGCACGCACACACACACACACACACACACACACACACACACACGGTACACTTCATGCTACAACCAGACAGAGAGGAAGTCTAATTAATTCCACCCAAGCTCACTGTGGGAAGTTAACAATGATATTTAGTCTAAATTCAACACCTAGCACACAGGTTCTCATCCAACCTGATTCGCAAGTAGCAGATAAAAAGAGAACATTTTGGAATATTTCTAAAAATCTAGGAAACAATATGCAGGTAAAATAATTTTCTTCAAAACATTTTAACATTTTTTTTTTTTATCATTTCTGTCTTAAAACGACACGTCAGAGCTGTAATGCACTAGCACCTGTTGCTTGGTAACGGACAGATGCATATGCATTTAGTATTTAGTTTAACAGTTTAACAATAGCAAGCTGTGTGGTCAAAAACATAATTCTCACCTCTTTATTTGTATAATCTAATGGCTCTTGGCCTTGTGCAATACACTTCAATGTGCACATCTCTCTCTCTCTCTCTCTCCCTATAGAGAGAGAGAGAGCGAGAGAGAGAGAGAGAGATACTTATATATGTATATAGAGACTTAGTATATCTTCAGACAATGGGTTCAACAGGAAGGTTTTGCAGTTCTGTGACAGGTGATCTGTATGCCAACATTAGTAAATGGCTGAGCTAATGTTTGTTTCCAATAGCAGTAATTGCTGCTTTCTGAGCCTGTGTGAAGCTAGACCTGGAATTATTCATTAAAATCCGGTATATGTGTGCGTTTGTATCAGTATAGCTGGTCCAGGTATCATCCACTGCCCATAGGAGTGTTAATATTCTACACACACTGGGTGCGGCCGAACCCCATTAATCATGTTTGTGAATGTCTAATCTCAACGTTACTTGTGCTGGTTTCATTTTCATGCCTGTCTGCAAGATTTATAATGGCGTTTGGAGAAGGTGTATATGGTGTGTGTGAGATGTAATACATTGTTACGGAAGCATGCTCTTAAATGTGTCACCTTGTTGAAAAGAAGAATGTCCTGAATGTGCAGTTCATGCCCCGGGGGGAGGGGGGGTGTTGATACACACATCTGTTCCTTTGAATGTGAGTGTTCCTGTGTGTTACCTTTGCACCTGCAATTGTGTTCTGAGTTTAAGCGTTTTACGTGTGTGTGTGTGTGAATGTGTTTGTATCTATGAATGTGGGTGTGTACTGGTGCACAAGTGTGCAAAAAGCTTGACCAGGTCATGGTGGCATGTGTCCCTGTTCGTTACCATGGTGATGGCAAGTGGCCTTTCAAGAGATGTCCATCCGGATGATGAGATCAGATTACATCAATGAAGGGAAAGAACAGAAACAAACACAGGGGTGAGCAGGGGAATGAGTATTAGAGAAGGGACGCAAGAGGGTGGGGGGGATGGGCCCCGACGGCTTGTTAATAGAGTGTACCAAAGGGATCATCAAACACACACACACACGCACACACACACACAGCTGTGAGTCTGACACACACGTACACACAGAGAGACCACAAATTCTGATAATGTTGGAAGCATTCATTTCTTTGAACAGCCATCACTGACATAAGCATACACACCCTCAAACACCCCATGATTCCCAGTGCATTCTAGTTTTGTTGTCTTGTGGCAGTCAATGAGTGAGGAAGGACAAACAGATCTCATTACCTGAGACTAACAGTCTGCTTGGAGAGCTGGATGTGGATGACCCAGCTAAATGGCAGACAGCAGGGTTGTGTGTCTAGACGAAGGCTGTCTAGAGACATTGATCTAAGACAGCAGAGCAATGGACTGACATTCACTGAGTGAAGACTGGGAGTTTTTCCAAGGAATTCTTCATAATAAAACACAGGCTCATGGGCACTAGCATCTGATTCAGTAACTGAAACTAAGCACACATTTAAGGCTCACGTACTGTTGTTCCTAGGGGTTATTTGTGGTAGCAGAACGGTAAATACTGTGTCTACTCTTAATGAGTTACAGTTTAAACCACATCATTCTTTCAAAACTAAAATGAAAAATATAAATTTTACCTTCATGTTCATCATCATCATTATTGTCACTGGCATAGTCGTCATCGTCTTCATTATATGAGATGTCAGCTATAAGGCATCACATGCATTAATAGAGAACTGATAAAAAGGTATCTTTTTTTTCTTCATTTTAGTGTACATACTTTATTACTGTAAATGGTACAAGTAAACAAATTAATATAACCACAATGCTTAAATCTACGTACTGGCTGTCTGCAGTTAGACTACTAGCACTATCCCACCGCAACATATACTACTGTAATTTACTGCTTTATGGAAGTATATTGAATAACATTTACCAGCCTGAATTCCCTGAGCTGCAGTGGCTGCATCGTCTTCCTTCGAGGCCATTGTGCCCGTCAAAATTATGTCCACTACAAGTGCTTCTTTTTGCCACCAACAGGCTTAAACTGTTATAGCAGGTGTCTAACAACATCATGGAAAGGATCCCTACCACTGACCCCCGCTAACACCCTTTGTTTTTAACAGGAAACTGAAGTCTCGCTCAAGCACAATTCTCGCTCGAATATCTTGTGAGAGCCGAGTTGTTGCAGGAAGACAACGGTGGACAGGAAAATGAGGTTCATTGTCACTTCTGAGCCAAAAGCCTAATGATTCAAACAAATCATAATAATAAAACCATTATGGGCTTTGGCTACATTCAGAATGACAGCTTTTTCAGAATAGGTGTGGTGCAAATCTGACACACAAGTGTAACTGATTTTTTTCCTTGTACAGATATTAACTTTGAAAAGACTTGAGCCTGTGTGCTCTCAAATGTTGACTTGCAGACTGAGTAGCGCTCAGAAGTAGTTTTGTGTTAAGATCTTTTGTCATTAATATACTTCCATATATACTACCATACTACTACAACATAGATTACATACTGTATATGTCTGCTAACTTGGGGAATCTTAACAGGAAAGAGTTTTGAATTTCATGTGGCTATTGACTGTGGCTATTAAAACTGTCATGCAATTTAAAAAGCAAAACATTATTCAGTTTACCTAAAATGGGGGTTGGAATTCGAAAGAACTCTTCAGTTGCTCTCATTGCATTTTGAAAAAATACATTTTCCACTCAAATTATGATGAATATCTTGCAGTGAGCAAAAACACCAACTAATAATCACAATATCAAGGCTTTCATGTTAAGACAAATGTCCTAGTTAAGCGACATGAAACGTTCTAGTCCAGTTAATTCAGCTGTTGGTTTTGCTATAAAGCTTTACTGTATTTACCATCTGAGTCCAGATCATCATCTTTTCTGCAGTCATCATCCTGCACTACAAAAAAAAGTAGACAAGAAATCATAATTTTGTGCAATTCTTAAATCTTCAAGAATAATAAAATGGCTTAGCTATAAACACACTTGTCCCGAACATAATCAGTGGTCTTCAGCAACACAGTGTGACAATATTTCCCTGTATGGCATATTCCTTGCTTCAGCAAACCACTAGTGTTTCCTACTAACTGGCTGGTGAGTAACTGGCTGGTGAGGACATTAACAGGAAGACAGCGATGAGTGTATGACTGACTATATGTGGTGTGTGTATATATCTGTGTGTTTGATGGGTTAGGGGAGGGTGACAAGGCTAATTATCTAACTATAACTGAATCATCAACATGTTTGTAGTCTGAGGCAGAGTCAGAGTTAGCTTCAAGGTACAAACAATGTTGTTTATATTTACTTCACATGTGCATTCACACACGCGCACATGTGAACTAGTCAGATGTTTTTGATTTGTTTGTCACCCTAATCAAGAGAATGAGAGGGTAAAAGATAAATAAATAAATGCTCCTATCGTTTCTCCTCTCTTTTACTTGCCTTACCTCCTCTTGTCCTCCATTGCAAATGAGCCCTATCACTATTAGCAACTCATCCATTTATGAATGCAGATTAGATGAAATGCATTATGTATCAAACCAAGGGTCATCCATCCCTAAAGGAAGTGGCTTCTCAGGCCTAGCCTCTCTGTGCACCAGTCATTCACTGCTAGGACTGCATGCTAGGACAAGCATGTAACAGAATTACCAAAGAGTTAGAGATACCAAAACAAACCTTTTACATAGAACCTATGAAAAAACCCCTGAACTGCTTGGGCTTTAAGCTGTCCAACAACCAGTTGACATCAATGATCTATTTCTCAGTTTATATCCCAGGATTACAGAAGCATAGTGAATGCAACACAGTAATGGTTATGATGGTCAGTGTTGCATAACAGAGCCAGATGGTTTACTTGGCTGGACCATGGTGCTGGCAGCCAGGCGACTGTAAGCTTGTTTCCTGCATGGCCAACATGAAAGAAAGGCAAAACACTGTGTGTTCACATTAGTGGCAGGGTTATAGATTCAGCTGTACCGACAGAAAAGCCACTGACAGCAGATCCATTCAGTAGATGGAGGCATACTGGCTGCTGTTGAGTCATCACTTTTCCGATAACATTTGTGTGAACATCAGTATCATTCAGGTTTTGTTCAGCAAAAACACGAGCCTGAATTGTTGAATCAGAATTGTTTATCATCTGTTTTAGTAATTGACAGCAGTGTTTCCATAAAGACAGACACACTACTTCTTTACACTACTATAAATAAGTGATCAAAGCATACTGTACAGGGGGAGGTAAAGGTTTTTAAGGACACAAAACATATAGGAAGGGGTGGGAATAGGGGTCTCGCAAGTGCATTTAGACGACTGTTCGTGTGTTGTTTGCGACAGAATGTTTCTAAGAAGGAAGAAGAGAGAGATAAGAGTGTGTGTGTGTGTTGTGGTTGTTTGCACAAAATCCAAATTGAAATTCCAAATTGACCCTTAATCTGTACTTCCTGTGCCTCTGTAGATCTGAAAGGAACATAAGAGGTCTCAGCATGAGTGCTGCTGCTCTCTCTATGGCCTTTCTGAGGACATGAGGGAACTGTTTCCATTAAGCTAATGTGGGTTTGATCCATGGTGATATATGTGAAGTGGCAGGATGTAGGGTGTGGGGTCAATGTGAAGCTGGGTGTCTGTGGACAGGTGATAAGAGGAGGGGGTAAAAGCAGTTGAATGTTCAGGGGGAAGCACTTTCAGTGGGAAGGAAGGACATTGTGTCTGTATGCATACAAACAACCAAAAGCACACGGGACCTGTTTGAATTTGCATGCCCTCTCCTTGAAGTAATAACAAATTTATACTGAGATTGTACAAACATCTCAAGTGGATTCAAACAGGGCCAGGAACTAATTGCTACACTATAGGTGCAGGGTTGACACACTGAAGTGTATGGGAGAGATACAGGGTAAGGAGTATATTATGGAGTTTACCTTCTACGTCATTACAGTCATAGTCTTGAGTGAAGCATGGATGGAGACAAAAGCACACACACAAACACATGAAAGCGAAGCGACTGCACCTCTCTGTGTAAAGCAGAAAACAGCACATTTACAAAGTGAATGAAATGACAATTCACAATGTCAAGCTCAGACGACACTGAAATTATCTCCAGGTTGAGAGATTACATAACTGCTTTGGGGCCAAAAAACACAGTGAAGAAATGGTGTGTTTAGCATCTGAGAAGTATGAGAGCATAGGAATGTGTGTGTTTTTTATTCTGCAACATACCCAGCTCTGACAGTCATGAAAGCCACATGTAGCCATGAGCTTTACAGGAGATCCTAAAAACATCACTAGTGGTGATGATAGAGAGTCACTGACATGCTATGAAATACAGAATATTAGCAGCAGTGGTGTCAAAAAGTATTAGTTACAGCAGTAGGTTAAGTGAGGGAATGAAGCATGTAGTAACAGAAATAATAGCAGAAAACCTACCTTTGACTCTCTCTCCACGGTTGAGTTGGATCTCTCCCTCCCCCTGTGGCGTGTAGGGCTTGACCACAATGAAGGTACGTCCTGGGACAGCACTGTAGAGTTTCCGCTTGGGCCCGCGGGGGCCCGTCAGCGCTGGAGGGGTGTGATGAGGGGGGCTTGGGTCTCGCTGCACTGAGCCGGGGCTGTAAACAAACACATATGTTACTGTGGTGATTCCAGGGAGCTGGTAACTGAAGCCTGTGGTCACCGACATTGTCGTCAGCGGGACAGCAACCTGGTGACACCCTCTGGTTGTTACGGTGGCCAGGGAGAGATTCATAAACAAGTCCCAGTGCCTGCCGATCAACAGTCAACAGTCAGTGTTCCATGGGAGAGTCATGAGAGGAGAGTACACTCCTCCCAACCACTCTCTCCCCCTCCTCTTCTTATTCCCTCTCCTCCTTCCTTAATAGCACAGACAATATCCTTCTTGCTCCCTTTTACCCTCTCCTATCTCTCTCCTCTCCCCCGCATCCTAACCGAGGTAGAAGCAGAAATGTTTAACAGTCAGAGGGACTGCACTGTTTCTTCCTCTGTGTGGGTCTGTCAAATCCGTCTGGAAGCACCCCTTAGTCAAACATATCCTGAGTTGGGGCTCCAGCAGAAGCCCCCTCCAGAGAGGGACAGAGATCCCCTGTGTGTCCCATGTTCCAGCTCCTCCAGGCTGGGCTACAGATCCTGCCTCGTCCTTGGGTCCTGGTTCTCCTGCTGTGGAGGAGAGAGGCTGGGTTTGCTCCCAGACTCCCGCTCCTTCTCCCAGGAGTCCCGCCGCGTCTGCCTCTCCTCTCCCCTCCACCCCTCACACACACACACGTTCGCTCACACACACTCACACACACTCTGGCAATGCTGCTGCTGCTACTGCTGCTGCTGCTGCTGCTGCTGCGCTCCGTGGCTCCCCTCCCCTTTGACGACTCGCTCACACTCACACACCACAAGCCCTCTGTGTGCATTCTAGCCATGCGCACAGGCACATACACAGACAACCCCCCCCACTCCGGTTAACATTGCACCTCTGCTAGCATGGCATACGCCACCACCAGCATGTTGCTAACACATCGCTGACACTCACATACAGACACTAGTCCCAGAGTACGATTGATCTCCCTCTGCCTGTCAGCCTGCGAGCGTGCATGCGCCACAGCTCCCTGAGGCAGGCTGTGAGAGTATGTGTATGTCTATGTGTATGTGTGTGCTTGTGTGCAGTGGGGCGGGGGGCAAAAGCTCCAGCCCATTTGGTTTAATTGTTGCTCCTCCCTCTTTCCCTTTGCCTTGAATCACCTCCTTCTTTCTCTCATTCTCTCGTTTCCATTTCACCCACTTATCCCTCTCCTCCTCAACATTTCTTCACGTTGGATCTTCACTCTCTCTCCTTCCTTCTCTCTCTCTCTCTCTCTGGCGGTGAATTCTAATACAGTAGCGGCAGAGCTCCGCCTAGTATTCATTCATCACTACTTTTCCACCGCTGTGTACGTTGCATTCAGCATCATTCTGCTGCTTGTGTTGTGTTTGACATCCATCAAAAAGACATGCAACACTTATATTAATCACATATATAATTAATAGAATCCGATGCCCATGTTTATCTGGTGTGGGATTTACTTGAGAGTGTGTTTTGTGTGTATTACAAATACAGACAAATTCACTGTTCATTCACAGTAACAAGTGACATGTATATACCCTGATATTTGGACTTTGATGCGATTCTCTGCAACATTTCCTTGAAAGACTTGAAATCTCCCAAAACCCTTCATTCCTGTCTATCCAACTTTCAACTTCTTTCAGCTTCTTGCCATGCCTCCCCCGACACATTGTATGAGTGTGCCCTTTCTTCCATTCTTCTGTCTACCCCTTTCCTCATTTCAAGCCTTGTTTATCTCTTTCTCTCCCCAACTCTCTATAGCTTTTCTTGCTCTCCCCATCTCACACAGTCCCTCTATATGTCTGTCCCCCTCTCCACTGAAACAATGGCTTTCTGACGGCTTTCCAATTACCGCAGGGACTGAGGGGCCGGGATGGCTGCCGCATGTTAATGTCTGAGCACCGGCACTGAACATAAGCAGCACACACATCGGAGAGGAGGGCGGGCTGGAGAAGCAGGGAGATGAGGCTGAAGTCAAAGAGACACATATAGCCAAAAGATATGTTCTGTAAAGGATATTTCATTGACTCTAATCTGCCTCCCCTACACACACGCCTCTGCCACGCCATACACCTACTGCGAGGTTATGTACACAGCTTGACCCCAGCTGCTCCCTGCAGTTGAGCTGATGATGGTCGGGTTGACACGTGACATTGAATGAGGCTGAAATTGGCAACTGCACTTCAACATTTTAGATTAAAAAATACTGAACGACATTTGAATGACCTTAGATTAGGTATCAGAAATAGAAAAGCATCCATAACTCTAAAATTTGACATGTCATATTTATTACATTTTTACCAGTAACTTCTGCTGTCTGTACATTTTTAATATTTTACTATTTATCCACCTGAAAGACATTTCTGTAGGATGCTCTTTAACTCTTAATCTATTCTAAATTACCACTGCAAGCATTAATATCATGGTCCACCCATGAGTTTCCTTTGTTAATGTCAGATTTCACTTCTATCCATTTCATATCCTTTCTGACTGTCATACAGTTAACAGCTAACTGGAAGCGTCTACCAGAAGGCGTTGTACAGTCACTTCTAGATTAGACCAAAGGGGAGCAAAGAGAGGACTCTTTGTTGTTACAGTGACCAGGACGCTTTAAAAATTGTATTTCTAATTGTAAATTTCTCATCTGCACTCAAGACGGACATGACAAATACTCAGTGTTCTTGCCTGTGTCAAGAGTTGCATGTCGTGATATTTATAAGGTTTCATGCCTGTTTCGTTTTCATTGTTCATGCATTGCTGTTGGATACTGAATATAAAATAGTATTCTACACCTACATCATATATAGTATATATCAATTTTATTTCAGCATGATGTTTTTTCCACATGGCACGAATGATTTAGACATCTAATGCCTGGTTTTTAGATTTTAAACATGTCAGTTGCTCGATGAATTTTACATGATGACGTGATTCCCCAATGACATAATGCAAAACGTATGTAGCACAAGGGCATCTTGCTTATTTTGTTTCATTTTGCACCCTTTTTCTCTTTCCTTCTCATTCACTCTGCCTCATTATAACTGGCTTCTACAAGATACAGATGTAGGATCCACATGCACACACACACACACACACATATACACAAAGTTCTAATACAGTCTATTACAAAAGACCCATCGTTTCCTAGGACACCAGCCTTGCCTCTGTAACGATGGCAACTGTCAATAAAGGAAAGAAAATATAGCCAACAATGCAATGATAAGTCAATAATATGAACTTGGATCTCTATAACAGTCAATGTGTCATAAATGCAGCAAAATTCAACTGACAATTTTCTCTCCATATTCTCATCTCACACATTCAAGTAATCTCACTGCAAAAAAACCCCATTGCATTAAAGAAATTGAATAAGGCAGTGGTAATTCAGCTTGCACAGATCATACTGACATTGACTTCCAATATTACTTCATTCTTCACACAAATATAGGGATATCAGATTAAATAAGATGCGAATATAAATTGTATCCTAAATAATGTAAAGTACGTGGGAGTTCCCACCGTTGTTAAAACAATTGGTATAATGGCTAGTAACTTTATCTTTGAAAGACTCATTTTGTTCTCTGTGAAGATTCTCAGTCTTCCACAGCATAGTTATCAAGGGTAAACCTTCCTTAGATTGATTTTGTTGTTTGGTTTCACAAAAAGTCACGCGGTTTTCACAGTGGGAGTCAGAATGGGAAGCACTGAAATTCAAACAAATTGCTCATAAATATATATCTTTAATTTAAGTTGTGTGTTGCATAGAGTATCCATCCATCCATCCATCCATCCATCGTCAACCGCTTATCCTGTGTACAGGGTCGCGGGGGGCTGGAGCCAATCACAGCTGACATGGTCGCCAGTCTATCGCAGGTTGCACAGAGTAACAACGAACAAATAATGTTGATTTTGAACGCAAAATCAAGAGCAAACACTTGCCTTATTTTTTTGCATGCCATTCTTCTCTTCGTCTGTGTTTTTGAGTTTGGACCATGCTAAAGATTATTCGAGATAAGTGGCCCTTATCAGAAGTCTTAAAGCCAATAACTTGGACATCAGATGCTAGATTAGGATCAATGAGCCCACTAAAGACAGGTTAACATTTAAACAGCTCGATTATGAGTTTGGAAGTCAAACACTATGAACTGCCTACATAACTCTGAAGATGCAACTGCAAATGTCATTAAATGCCATTTACACAGATGCTATCAAACTAAGCAGCTTCAGTGTAGCTTTTTCTCACATGACTGCCTTGCCTTCTCAGGTAAATGGTTTTTTCTCTAAAATTCCCCCGCTTTCTAAGGTGAGATGAGCACAGAGTCATAATCAGCATCACACTTTGCATCCTAATGATTACCAGTCTCTCCTTGCTTTGCTGCACTTGAATGAATATATGCTCTCTCATTCTTTTTGCCCAATGTGGGAGTGTTTATGGCTATCAAGGTGGATTCAGAATGTGGACTCTGGCTCATTGGCCAGAACATATTAAGATTATGAGCAGCAAATTTGTTTATACATGGGCAGCTTGTGCTCCATAGAGACTTTACTATTAATCCAAATTAAAAGAAAGGGTAATTTGGTGTGATCAACACATAACCCTAAACTCTACCTCAATTTGAGAAAGGGGAGGAGGACAGGGGGAGGATACGGCATCTTTTTCACTACATAATTCTCCTACACAAAAGCATTTGCTCCACACTTTTCTGCATGTACATTTGTCCTGATTTACTAAATAAGAAAACCTATGTAACTGCATGGTTTATAGGAAGAGTTCCCTAATATGTTTTTTTAATGACCAATCTCATTGTTTGCATGTTCACTGCTTATCTTTATGTTTAGCAACAGGGCCAATGTCTACAGACATTTTAAAGGCGTAAAGCTCTGGCTACAAAGGGCTCTAAGCTCTTTATGGATTTGAAGAAGGCTTTTGACAAAGTCCCTCAGGGTGTGTAATGTGTGTGCGGAGGGAATATGGGAAGTCAAGGCGTTGCTCTGAGCCATCTAGTCCTTGAACACAGCTGTAAGAGAGTCATAAACAATTTACTCCCATCTAAAATGAACTGAAATGAGTTAAGCTTTTGGTCTCATTCATGAGTGATGGTAAGACAGAATCTGAGACTGAAAGGTCTATCGATGCTTCGGGTGTAACGGTACACAGAAGTTACATTTCAGAGTGGGCTAGGGCTGTACCGAGCATCAATGCAGTGCCTGTATTGATGTAAGTGTTGTACTGGACTGTCATGGTGAAGAGGGAGCTGAGCCTGAAGGTGAGGCACTTGGTTGATCTAGGTTCAAATTCTCACCTATGGTCATGAGCTCTGGGAACTGACAGAAAGGAGATCATGGATACGAAGGAGAATTAGTTTCCTTCGCAGGGTCTCTTGGCTCCCCCTAAGGGACAAGGTGAAGGGCTTAGATATGCAGAAGGAGCTTGGAGTAAAACCTCATGGGCACATCAAACTGGAGGCGAACCCACGGCAGACACAGAATACGCTGGAGGGATTACATATCCAATCTGGCCTGGGAACTCCTCAGACTCTCCCAGGAAGAGCTTGAGGATGTGGCTGGGGGAGAAGGACATTAAGGCTATAATGGTTATCCCACTGCTACAATGACCCGCACTGGAATGAGTGGCAGAAGAGAAGTTAAAGTACCAGAGGTACTGGAATGTTACGGTTCTGTGCTACCAATTACTGGATTGGATTATTATATCCACATTGTTTGGTACATTCTGACCCTGATCAAAACTTCATCTTCACATATTGTTAATTGCTGTAACACTTATAAAAGGGCTGTATACCGCATGACATGACTGTATTGTTGAATTATTATGTGTGGCCAGGACAATGCAGACAGCATCAATGTTTTAAACAAAGATCACAGGAATTATGATGTGCACAGACCAATACTACTGTGTCCTCCTTTGATGTGGATTACCCACAGGTGAAGCAGAAGAAGCTCAACTCTTCGTCTCCTCCTCCCCTTCCTCCCTTTTCCTGCCCTTCTTTCTTCTTTCTGTACTTCAGCCCTTTGGCTGTGTTAAGACGCCATGGATAATCTACACACCAACAGCCACTAGTGTGACAAATGCAAAGAAAGTGGGAGGGAAATGGGGTGAAAAAGAGGCAAGGACAACAGCAACAAACAAACAATTAAAGGGTGAAGGGAATGAGACACCCCCATGTTGGCTTATTGCCATCATACATCACATGAGGGGTCACAGTGCAGCAGTTAAGCAGGTAATGACCCAGTTTCTTGCTCATTACCACCACAAGTTAACACCACATCCTTACATGACAACATATTTCCGTTACTTCTGCGTGACTGAATCTTCACTTGAAAGATTTAGTCCCATGTGTCCAAATCTCCTCCCACAATTTTCAGACAAAGGGTAGCAAGAGCTTATCCTGACATTCAAACATTTTGTCCAAACAAAGGCCTGGGAGGGGATTAAACAGAACATTTGCTGGCAGTGTTTTAATATGAAAAAAATCAATCAATTAATCAATCAATCAATATCTTACCCAAACCAGTCAGAAGGTATTTAACTGTTTTTACCTACTAAATATTTGGCACACTGTAAAGGAGGTGCGTTGAAAATGTGAACTCTGTGTTCACCTCTTACTCATTGTAGGAAAACTGAAACAAGAGCAACACATGGGAAATGGAAACAAAGTTGGTATCCTCATAATTTCTGTCTATCTGGCAGCTTGATAACTCTTCTGAACCAAGACTGACAACTAAGGTGCACAGTTCAATATCACAATTTCTGGCAATGACACTGTCAAGTGTCCCCCGGATGATTAATTATCCCTTTGTATTGACAGCACATCATGGTAAGTAACCAATTAATAACCTCTTATGACAGTACAATTTTTGCCATGTTATCATATTATCACCCAACTTCATGTCATATTATATATTTTCAACTTCATCAGCTGGACTGATTGCAAGCTTTTTATTTCATGATCTAGTCTTAATAAGCCACTCTGACCTATCTGTATCCTCTCTATTGTCTCCATCTAAACTTTCTGCTGAAGCCTGGCCAAGCTACTGAACCCTGGCTTCACTGCACACAATGAGGAGGAAGTTATGGCAGGTTCCACAGGAACTTGCTGGAGTTTGCCGTTGGGCGGGCTGTTGACCGGCCAAGCTAATTTCACACTCCCCTGGTACCCATAATGCCTCTAGAGTTACCATGGGCATAAACAGAAGGTCAGAGAGAGATGGGGAGATGGAGGGAGAAATATTAGGGGGAAAATATTCAAGGACAGCATCAGTCTCACTTGGGTGCAGGTTCTGGCCATGGAGACCAGCTGCTCGTTTTTGACTTTTTATACATTCACCTCACTTTAATACTTGGTGCAAGGGTAATGCACACTGAAGAACAAGGTCTCAACTCCCTGTGTACAGAAGGCCATTTAGGCCAGGACACAGCAGACATAATCAAAATCTGCTATCCTCCTTTTTCTTTTTCACTTCTATCTTTTCCTCTTTCTTCCCACTAATCAACCTTGTACAAAATGAGTACAGTGATAGAGTGAAATATGTGAATCTCCACCAGTGACCATTTATGACAGTGTAATGCCAGATACAGCGGAAGAAGATGCACTTAATTTGTGACCCTTATGGGGAACAAGACTTGATAGAAAGAGATGAGGGTGGTTAAACACTCCACTGTGAATTTATTAATGAACTAAACTCACTTCATGTAATTCAGTTTAAGATTGTGGAGACAATGCCTATACAATTTAGTCCTTCAAAGCTTTTGTTTCTATGCTGTGTGATGTGCGCATGTTTTTATAAAGGATGCTGACTGCTCTCTGGCCGCAAACCATAGATTAATGGCACTGTGCACATCTTTGTGTGTGTGTGTGTGTGTGAGTGAATGACAGAATGAGAAGTAGAGAGAGAGAGAGAGAGAGAGAGAGAGAGAGGAGAGTCTTTGATGGATGGAGTAAAGTGACAGAAGAGTATTAGAGGGAGAGGGAAGTACAGCCGAAGCGGTGTCTGTAATGCAATTCCCCTGTCAGACATCAGACTGTTTCACACACACATACAACCAGTGTGTGGTATCCAAGAATCCCATTAGGTGTGTGTCGTACGTGGGTGATCTTGCTCTGACATATGATCATAATAAAAACTTTAACAAACCAAGTGTCAGTAAACCACTTAAATTTATCGCACAGAGATTAGATCAGAGCCCTAGTTTACTGCAGTTTGTCTAATGGTTCAACGTACAAGGGAGGAGATTTGTTCCAGTACCCCGGCAGCACAACTACATCTGTGGATTTATGTATCAATCGAGTGGCAAGCTGTTTTGAACTGAGTGGCCCATCCAATGACATTACTCATTGCTCTAATTTCAGAATATATCCTCTGTCTCTCAAACTTTCTCTTACACAAACTCACATACACATACATTCACAGCTTGGCAGCCTTCAGTTGGTCACCGTAGTGATCATTATTAGGCGATTTCCATCTGCCTGTCTCTGAACTGTCTAAGAACCCATGCAAATAGCTGTGTGCAAGTGTCTATGAATACACATTCGAGCATACAAACACAGAGACAAACAAACACACAGATTTTAAGTATGTGATTTGTCCTCCCAGCAGGACAAATGCTGGGAGGACAGCAGGCTGTGTCTATGCCAGACACACACCATGCCACTGATCATTGCCCTCATACCCTGACGGGGGCACAGGCCGCAGGTTGCAAGTACAGTTTCGACAGGAAAACGACTTTTATATCTGCCAGGGATTTATGTATGAATAAATAAACATGATTTTGCACTGATTGATGCTATGTCATGTTTATCACCAGTAGCAGATGATAGCAGATGGAATAAGATGAAGAATGCTGCCTGGTGACTAACAAGTGATTCAGGCACACCACATGGGGCTTTTTGCTTTTTGAAATTTGGTTTAAATATTAAAGTAGGTGCTTAATCACGGGGCCAATCACAGATTATCTATTTAAAGTAAATAGCTGAGAAAACTGGTGAGACATGAATTGGGAACAGGGAGAAAAATATTTTCTTGTTTACAAAGCTCTCTAAATATATGAGGTTGAGTTATGGTCAAACCGGATCTTACAGACCTGAGCCTTCCACGATGGCCATGTCCGTGAGGGTAGCCATGGCTGTGGGACCGTCTGGCAATTGGCTTATCGTCTTCATGCATGTGATGTAGCGAAGGCGAGCGGGAATGGGAGGACCTGGAGCTGCCTGTACTCTGGAGACTGCTGTCAGGGATCTCTCCATGACGGCTCTGACAGGGCAGAACAAGAGATGGGTATCATATGCACATGTAAAACATCGCAATTGTCTTTGTGTAACATATGGACCAAAAGTGACAATATTATTAGAGATTATGACAAATCGCCTTTCTAATTGTTTTCCTTTACTTGTTTGATCTAATCAAACACCCCTACACAGCCTCACTAGCTCCATCTTACCTCTCCAAGGCTGCTGTGCTGCTGCCCAAAAGCTGGCAGACTGCGCAGTGAGGGGACAGGGGAGTGACCCTGACGGCCACGCATTTCTCTGGGGGCCTGACTGTGGAGGTGATCATGGTCCCCGTTCAGGTTGTTGTCACTTGCGGAGCGGAGCAAGGAACGTGGCGAGGGCAGGGGGCCAGGAATCGCACGTCGGCGGTTGGTGTAGGAGGGGGTCTCCCTGAAAGGCACTGAGAGGAGAAAGACACACGCAGGCATGAGCACCTATTAATAATAACAGACTCATCATATCATATGAAGCTCTGCTATATAGCAAGCAGACTGAACAGAATGCTTGGATGGGGGAAAAAGCTCTGACTCCACAGATCTCAAGGTCACTCAAATTTGTTTAAAGCTTGTTACTAGGTCGCACTAATCTGACAGTAAGCTGTGAATCTATTTACTTTGCGTTGTACATAGCTTTACACTATTAAGCAGAATCAAATGATACAATGGATCTGGCACTGATGGTACTGCAGTAAAGCTTTAGAGACAAAATTATTGAACCAAGATAGTGACTTATCATTCTTATCAATTGTATTTAAAATATAATACATTTTATAATAATAATGATTATATTTTAATATTGATCACTGAAGAATAATAAAATCACACACAGAACAAGGAAAGGTGTTAAGGAACTTCAATAATGGCATTACTGGATTTTTATTGTAGCTGTGAATTAAATCCTTTCATCATCACAAGGTTTAACTAATTTAATATCACAAATACACTAACAGAACATTGGCGGGGTGTATCTATAGCTTAATGATGGGCTGGCAAAATCATCATAAATTCCAAACATTACATGTGATTCCTATTTTAACCTGGGGTATTACATCCTGTCCACACTAGATGGCAGAGTTTTCCTGTCACAGAGAAACCACTCAACTCTGCAGGGATCCAAAAAAGCCCTGAAACCTTCCCCACATCCCTTACATTTCCATCTCCTTTCCTTCAGTTCCCCACACCTCTGTATATAACCTGTAATCATTTTCCTTGAGCTTCTCCACTACCCACGCTCAGCCATTCCTCAGTCTGATGTCTCCCTGACACTATGTTCACATATAAAGCTATAAAACACTGAGGAAGCCTGGTGATATACTACCACTCCTGTCAACTTACCGACATCTGATACTTTGTGGACCTTTATGATTTCAGCCAGATCAAAGTTTCCTGCTATAATAGCCACCTGGAGGTTGGGAAAAGAGAGTACAGGGAAAGGGGCAAACACATGAGTTATGGAGGGCAGACAACAGAAACATTTTATTCTATGGAAAACTAAAATGACAAACAAGTCAAACAAACAACTGTATGTGTGGCAATGTTCTGGGTACTGTGTGGACCAGCCTGCCTTGTGTACAAACAAATTAACTTTGATCTGCACAGGAAATCTGTGTCAGTGTCAATTTCACATGGCCTCCATCAACCACAAAGGCTGGAATATGAGACACAGACCACAATGGTGAACTGGTGGAAGATGGGGGACGTTACACTGCTTAGGTTTTTAATAGAAATCAACATATTCAATGTAGCAGCATTACACTGAGTCATTCAATCCATTTCTCTCTGACATGTCTAAGATGTAAGGTAAATACACGCAGCAACATTCAGTGGTTCTTGGATACCACACATACCTGAAAGGCGGTCTGGCTGTTGTAGTTCTTTATCTCTTTATTGGCTCCCCGGAACAGGAGAACTCGTGCACAGCTATCCTGAGTGACAACAGAGAGATGTATGCGTTAGGACTATTAAATGTCATTGTATTTAAACATGATGTATGGTACTCCTGTGGGTGCCATTTCCAAGTGTCTAATTGGTCGATCTATCAGGGGTGGGTGGTATACAAAGTATATTCTGTTTGTACCAGTATAGATGGGATTTTAAACTTAAAAATTAATGTAATCAAATCAAATATTGCCACTGCCAGGGCATTACCTTTTATCTAGCTTGTTAAAACAAGTTAGAGTCCAGAGAAACGATCATAACATCATAACAGGCACCTTCTGAGCGACAGGCAGGGCTGGACTGGGCCAAAAAACAGCCCTGGCACCAAAGTCGGTCGGACATCCCTCACCAATACACCATCCTTGCTTTTAAGGGCTTAGATTAGAGGTTTGACAAAACTCTTAACCCATGAGACTTGACACTGCACAAATAGTATTCCCCCAGAAGATTTTAAACATTAAACACTTAATTTCCTGCATTCTGGAGACATACTTGTATCAACCCTCAAAAACTGCTACCTTGTTATGCCATTTGTCAAACTGAACCCTATAAATCATTGAGCTACATTTGAATTATTAAATATCATAGGCCATATAAATACATTTATTATGATTTTTATAATTACTACTGATCATAATTTAAAAAAAAAAGATTTAAGAGGGGGGTCTGGGGGTCCTACTCCTGAAAAATTTGGGTTTTAAACATTTCATTTCCTGCATTCTGGTGAAGTTATCTGCACCAATTCATTAAGGAAATGTCTTTATTTATATAAAAGGAAACACAAAATTCAGGTGACAATTCAAAAAATAAAAATATAGTGTAATATAGTGCTGTAAGGCTCTCAGGCATTCTGTATAGCTGTCAAATGTGTTTCTCCTGTTTCTCATTTTATTTCATCCCTGCTGAGTCAACACACATGCAGACATGACTGAAGTAACCTAAAGTTTATAAATGTGCCGGTGGCACGTTTTCACCTCAATGATAAATGAATTAATTTTAATTCAGTTAGAAACCCCCGCACCTCAATAGCTCCTATGTTTCAGCAGCTTTTCTGCTCATGTTCAAAACTTTGTGCACATTAAAAATCTCTCCCACATATCTGTGTTCTCTGACATTTGCAGAATAACAATTTGAGATATAATATTACGAGATATAATGAGAATGAAGTCAATATATTTTAACAAAATCTACCTGCCCCACTGCTGTGCATTACCCTGCGTTATTGCTCTGCTGATAGAGACAGAGACAGCAAAGAGAGCGACAGGTGTCTGTGTCGTGGTCAGGTGTGTCATGTTATTCTCTCACTACTTTGCGGCGACTGTTAACCGCAAGGAACAGAGAGCAGAGGGGGGTGGGGGCTAGTAAGAGATGTGATTGGGCCGGCCCAGTGTCAGTATAGAAAATCACCTAATGGGCCACTGTCCATGGCCCATATTTTAAAAAACAGTTATATAAATAAATAATTTACGTTACACCAGCCCCAGAGGTGCGTATGCCAGATTACCAATCCAGCTCTTAACGTGTATATATATATATATATATATATATATATATATATATATATATATATATACATACATATGTTTTCTTGTTTTATTTCTGAAACATTTTTCTTTTATCAGGGAGCAGCATAAACAGTTTATGTTCAGTAGCAAGTGTCCCTGTTAGAGTGAGGTGAAGTGATCGCCTCACGCACACGCCCGCCGCTGAAGTTGAATTGTCTTGAACTTTTTGTACATGATGCAGAGCACAAATCATTGGAAGAGAGACTGATCCTCACTGTTTGTGAGTTTCCAGTATCTATTGCTGTTTACTAAATAGGACATCAACAGGAGGGCATTCGCATGGCAGAGGATCGCTGCAAAACTAGATGAAGGCCTATCAGGTAAAGTTATGTAGCCTATAATAATAATATAATAATTTCAATTTAATTTATAAAAGATACTTTTTAATTTTAAATAGATACTTGAATTAATTTTCAATCTACAGGAATATAAGTAAAACCAGATGTAAGGTGAGCGCACCACACACTTTGGAATGCTCTACCTGCACCCTTACGGCTGATTCTGGGGATGCTTTCAAAAGGCAGCTAAAGACCTGTTTAGACCAGGTTTAAACAGTCACCTGTATGTACCAGGGCCCTGTTTCAGAAAGCAGGATTAGTGAAAATTCTGAGTATGTTAAGCCTGAGATGAGGGAAAATCTGAGTTTTCCATTTCAGAGAGCGAGATCAGATAATCCCTAGATCAGTAACTCTGGCGATTGGTTAGGTTAAGTTCGCAGGATAAGTTGGAAACCCCTCAGTTTCTCTCTAACTCCTCTCCTCCTGCGGAGCCTTAAGTTTTTTTCAATTTAGACTTCTGCGTCAAATTGACGGCGTAGGCTATGGGGCTACACAGAGGCTACACCGTCGCCTGACGTGCACCTCCTCCAAGCAGGACCTACAGCAGACATAGTTCATCAACCAGCTGGCAGTTCATCTAGCAGCGAGACATCCAGCAGTGATGATCAGTGTGAACACTGTGTTTGACGACAGTTTGTAGCTAGCTGCAACAGCCTGCTGGCTTCCACCTGAAGCTAAAATTCGAAGGGTGACTGCCAGTTTCTGTCTGATGTCCACAGGCATACTGTGCGTAGACTGATGTATCAATGTAATCAATGGCTGCACACGAACCAAATCGTCAAATCTAACTGCCGACATCCGAAAATATCTGAAATGCATTTCCTCGTCAATGTCTCTCAGTCGCCAAACCAGCACAGAAAATTCAACCTTCGTCTGCCTCAACCGGTTCAACGGTCGACGGTTGTACATACCATCTTCTCCGATAAAATCTATGTCCGTCTTTAACGCTGTGACTCTGTGGACAGTCGCACTGAAAATACTTACTGTGTGCTAAATTACTGCAGTAATCACTGTTTAATATGTAACCTATAAAACTGATCAATGAACAGTAATCTTTCATATTGTAGGCTAGTCACACAGATTGGAACATTCCTATTGTCGTTATCAAATGGAGATAATGTGACTATTTCTGAGTGAGGAAGACTATGATGCAGTTGAAACAAAAAGGCCTAAATAAGGTTTAAAAGTGAGTTTTTCTTTATTAGCTGCTGATAGATTTTATTAATGTAAAATAGACGTCTAAAACTTTAACCTACAGACACATTTTCCACTGCAAAAAAATAATTAATAAGCTAACCTGCTGGGTATGACTGTGACTTTACAATCACAGGTCCACAGGTAAACTGTGTCTATAGCCTACCTTTTTTCATAATTAGGTAGCCGATTGCCACCGGCATTTAGTCCCGTCAGGTTAGAGCTTAATAAAAATAGCCTTCCTATTTAAAATCAAATGTAATGGGACGTAGCACTGTACCATTCATTAAGGAAATACCATGGTGAATAGTAGTATCGGCGCTCCATTGATGATGGCTTTTTTTCATCCCCACGCACGGGCTTCCATCAGGCTCAACATACTCAGGGTTGATTGAACTCATTCTGATCAACTGTTCTGGAACCGAAAATTCAGTTTCCCATCTCAGGCTCAATCAACCCAGAGCTCAGGGATAAGCTCAGAGGTTATATGTGAATTTGTGCTCTGGCAACAAAGTAAATTACAATGTTATCTGACCCTAAAAAGAGAATTCACACTGGCAGTACAATAAAATGTCCTAAACTAAGAAATATGTTGACACCATACAGACTGAGTGAACACAGCCTGGCCATAGAAAAGGGTCGCCACAGACAGAGCTGGCTACCACAAGAGGAGAGACTGTGCTCCCAGTGTGACAGGGGACAAGTAGAGACAGAGCTGCACTTTCTAACCTCATGCCCCAAATATAAAACACTAAGACAAAAACACTTTGCAAACATTTCCCAAATATACCCCAAATTCAAATTCATATCAGACACACAGAAACTCCCCTATTTACTGGGAGAAATGCCCAAATGTGAAATAATTGCTGCAAAATATGTCTCCTCATGCCATGAAGTGAGGACAACCAGTGGAACTTCAGACTGATAATTTGAAAATCTGTACAATTATTTATTATTTTGATCGCTTGTTTTGTTTTTACATTTAATACTGATTTCTTTTTTTATTATTATTATTTTTTAATCAATTAATTATATTTTAAATTTTTTGTCTATTAATATACGTTACTGTTTCATTTATTTATTTTATTTATTTTTTTATATATTTTAGTTTTTTTTTTTTTACGCGCGCATGCACACACACACACCCACACACCCACACACGCTTACTGTTTTATTTATTTATTTTATTTCTAATATATTTTTATTTTTTTAACACATACACACACGCGCTTACTGTTTTATTTATTTTAATTTTTAATATATTTTAATTTTTTTAACACACACACACACACACACACACACACACACACGTTGTGAGGGATTACCCAGAAAAAGCAAAGATTACCGCAGTCTGAGCAGCGGTAGGGACCTGGCGGTTTTTAACGGTGGCAGATGCTGTAACGTTATATGGATTAGTTATGCCCAACACTTGCAGTTTGTGTTCATATCTTTCTTTTTTTTTAAATTGAAAGGTGATCCAAATAAAATCTGACTGCTATTGCAGCATCTCTATGGCGAGTCGTGGTGTGAGCTGCTGTGTTGGTCCGTTGTTTTGCCCTCCAGGTCAATGCGCATGTCACGTGACTGAAAACTATGAATAATGTAATTATTCATACATACCAAAAAACGTTGATTAATAGCCAGGCTTTTATCTGAAAAATCACTGAATTGACCATGCCTATATTTGGGACAGTAGTCCATATGAGACAAGCCTTTAATTCCTTTCGCACAAAACTGAATTAGGCTTCTAAGAAATTTTATTTCAAACAGTATGAATATTCCTTGGATAAAAATGACAGAACAAGACAGTATCTACAACTTGGATGTATTTTTATGAAAAGCTTTTGATCAGTGAAGCCTTACAGACTAATAATCCAGGAATGAACACATTTAGACTTCAAAGGTAGGGAGTCTGCACTTTTTTTTCATCTCTTGCTTACCATGCCAGTAAATCTGAGTGAATTAGACTTTGGGGCTCATTGTTAACGTTACATGAACTCAACAATTGAATTGTGGAGAATCTAACCGTGCTAATGATGTGTAGCATGTTCATATTTAAGTAGTCCATACTTAGAAGTTTAAACATTTATATTTGTATTCATGAACTAAGCAGCTTAGAACTAGCTAAAGCGGGTGACCCGGCGGGGTTTAAGAGGTTTTATACATCCGGAGAACTTCTATAAAAATCAGACCAGGGGTCTAATTGAGACCTGCGTTTATTTGTCAAAATGTGGACCCACACCAGGCGATTGAAAGGGGTGGGAGGCTATTTGGGACTCGACTATTGGTACATTAGTGTCCAATACATTTTCAGTTAAGTTCAGCAACTTTGTGTCTCATTTGCTATTATTATTATTATTATTATTAATTGTTGTATTTTATCGATGCAAAAACAAGACAAAACAACAGAAAACATCCTGATATCTGCATTATTTATGGGATGCAGGATGCCCTACTCTCTTTAATATTTGCATTGGCCACTGAAATATTGGTCTCATACTGGTTGATTACTACTTTACAATACGGTGCATAAAACTGAATAGTTACTAAGGAACGATTGAGGAACAAATCAGGCACAACCTGATAATTAATCGTTAATAAATAGTACAATACAGAATAGCTCAGAATGGAAAACTATATAGTAATACATTATGATGATGTACCAGAGAACTGAGTGGGAGATAAGACTACATTAATGACTCATCAGGTAATGATTACTGCATAAATATCGGTGAATCAACATACTGACCACTTACTTCATGAGCTGGTCCTGATTAACTCTGAACCAGCTGCTGATCACAATACTTGGTGTCCGTGTATCTATATAATTTTGCTATGTAAAATATTGTGATACTTTGCTGTATCGATTTTTCTCCCCACCCCTAATTATCAAGCATGCATAATTGTGCAAACTTACAGAATAATTTGAGCAGATACAAAAGCATAGTAAGTACCTAAGAAAACTAAAGAAATGCTCATGCTGAAAATAAACCCCCGATCACACAATTTCAAGCTACAACAGTTCTGACTCTCATACAACTTTAAAGCAACGTGAGGCTGGTGCAACAATTAGTCAGTCGATTTGTGTTATGAAGGTAACGGGAAGATACATGCCATGGCAACAAATGGTTTTAGTTCCCACCTTGGCAGCAAAACATTTATTTTTGTATACTATTACAAACAACTGATTCATACTAATGTCCTCACTAATGACAAATTTTTTGCTTCTTTTCAAACCTTGCTTGAGTCAGTGACTACTAATCACAGTCCTTATGATAACGCCAGTGGTGGAAGGGTATTATACCTTATAAATGTGAGTCTACATAAAGACATGATTCCATTCAAACTGTTACATAGGCCTTGAGGTACTGGTGAAAACAATGCATTCACACCATGTAATACCAATCCGCAAACATTCCACCCACAGCACAGCAGCCCTGAAGTTGTACAGCAGCTGTTATCCAACGAAGGTTAAAATCAAGGGCAACTGGACTTGGTTGAAGATACTGGAAGACGTTTCGTCCCTCATCCAAAGGACTTCTTCAGTTCTGACTGACTGGCAGGGAAAATCAGCTATTTAACCTCAGTGGGCTCGTTGGCCGGGTCATCGATACCGCTGGTTCGTTAGTGTTCCTTGTTGCTGTGACGACAGTCGTTACAGTCGTTAAGACTACCTGTGGCCAAGACTGAACGACCATCGTTGGTATCTTCACCTGAGGCCAATAGGTTACGTTTGTTGAGTTTCCTGGGAAGTGACTTCTCAGGTTAAGACTCTGCAGTCTACTTACATTGAAGGACAGAGGACACTCGTTTGAGGACCACCAGGTGCACATTTTAGACAGAGAAGATGGATGGTTTGAAAGAGGTGTCAAGGAAGCCATCTACACCAGGGTCGAGAAGCCGTCATTGAACAGAGGAGGGGGTCTACGCCACCACTTATCCCCCACTTACAATGCTGTCCTTTCATCACTTCCCAGGAAACTCAACAAACGTAACCTATTGGCCTCAGGTGAAGATACCAACGATGGTCGTTCAGTCTTGGCCACAGGTAGTCTTAACGACTGTAACGACTGTCGTCACAGCAACAAGGAACACTAACGAACCAGCGGTATCGATGACCCAGGCCAACGAGCCCACTGAGGTTAAATAGCTGAGTTTCCCTGCCAGTCAGTCAGAACTGAAGAAGTCCTTTGGATGAGGGACGAAACGTCTTCCAGTATCTTCAACCAAGTCCAGTTGCCCTTGATTTTAACCTTCGTTGGATAACTATGACCTGGATGACTGAGAATCTTCATAGACTACAGCAGCTGTTGGACAGCCGTGTAAAAAAGGAGACAACAGAATATACACACAGTATCAGCTGCAGAAAGAAGCTCTTCGCCTCCAACATGTATCAAACTCTGGCACCACAGCCACTGTAAGGTAAGATTTGTACTTTGTATTCAAGTAACAAACAAATGACATAGGTAAAAATACATGCTGATTTACATCGTTAGTCTCCAAACTTCAATTTACACCACCATACAAAGAGAGAACAGGGGAAATAAATCGAGAGATGGATAGTCCTTACAAAGATACATACTCTTGGCATAAGAGTATGCAAGTGTAGTAAAATAATAGTTACCATAATAGGCATTCAACGTAGAGCCTGAATATAAGCTAAACTATATCTAAAAGCAACATGTGTTTAGAAAAACATAGGCTGAAATGAAAAAAAACAAACACAAAACTGACATCCTCATTAGTTCACAACCACACATTTCTCTCTCTTGTGTCAGACTACTGCCATATTTGTTTGTGTGTATAAATGCACACGGGCGCCTCTGGCAACAAAAAAAGTCCAATTGTGGATTGATAGACATAATTATGTGTCCATGTCCTGGCTGGCTGAGGGTCGATATGTAATTTAACACTGAGAGCAGAATTAACAGGACTAGCCTTGCTCTACAATGAGCACAATGACTCTGGTGACTCATGTCATCACAAAGTCACACATTAAGGGACATGCACACAGAGATTAATTGAAAATGTGGTTCAGTTAATAACGTTCATGTGATTTTACTCATCAAGCTGGGTATGTCTGACAAACCACTCTTGTATTATACCAGATGGACAACTATATGAGGCTAACAGTGACGCACTGAAGAACCCTCTTGTAAAACCCATAGATGGTAACTATGTCGGTGCTGTGCCTGACTCTGCCTTGAACTGAACAGGGTGTACACTGGCCATGGTGTCAGGCGGGACACAGAAAAGTGCATGTTTATGCACAAACTACTGGTCGGACAACAAAGTCTCTTCATTTGGAGACTAAACCATTTGTTATTTCTATTCTATTTATGCCATTTTATATTCTATTTATGGTACCTACTAGTATAGTAGTTTGTATGAATATTTATTTGTTAATTGTATTTTCTATCTATCCATCCATCCATCCATCCATCCATCCATACTTTGATGATGATGACATGGGGTATTTGTAAATGGAGCAGGTGTTATGAATAATGCATGATTAGACTTGCTGCTAATAGTCTATACAACGACTAAGGGTCTAAATATATAGATAAACGCCTACGGCTGTTAACTTAGCTAATTGCTAACCACCCATACATTATGCAATTGCATTTACAATGCACACACAGACACACAAATTTGAAGCACCACTTCCAAAGTAATTTTAACAAAATGTGAGTTAACTGTGCATGAGCTCCTGTTTTATTCAGACAGAGTGCATGTACAACTGCACATGTATTTGTACTAGTTTATTTAGCAGAAATGTAAGGAGAAATGTGGTGAATGAGGTAGCTTTGAATAAATGTTTTGTGGAGAATACATTAAGGTTGGAGTGAAGTGGAATATGGAAGAGTAGCTGGAGACATGTTACAAAGGAAATTATTGAGAACGATACAAAGACATGCTCTCAAGTGAAGCGCAAAAGCTTACACAATCATTTCCCCTAACCTTGTCTATTTGCAGGCCATTTTATAATTGCATGTATCACAGTCTATCCTGCTATTTTATCACACATTATACATTATCACACATTCTAAGTGTTTCATAACAGCATCTTTAATCTATGGATCATGTTAGGTGAGGTGAAAAAACATGTTACACATGTTGTTATGTCATACTATGGAGAAAAAGAATCGGCGATAAATGCCATATGCACTTCAATGGAGACATTCAGTGGTGGATGTTTGTGACGGTCATGGCCACCCAACCCTCAATAATTACATTATTTTATATTACATTGAGCTCCTGAAAAACTCCACAGCAGGAAAGTGTACTGTGTTACTATGACAACCAGAAACCATGAGTGCAGTATGTCACAGCTAATGACCATGTCATTAGCTGTGACATACTGCATATGACACAAAGTTTATCTTTTTGATATTTATTGATTTTTTTAATGTGGTAAAACACTGACAAAACTGCACAATGAATGACCAATGATATGACCCAACCATGAATCTTTCCACTTAAATGCATAGTAACCTTGATGTGTCTGGTGTCGATGTTAAATAGGTTACCTTTTTAAATAATCAAACAAATGTAGGTTTGAGAAGCTCAACAGCTGAATTTGTTTATTTGTGCCATTTAGAGACACTGTATACTCCTTTGCACAGACGCATAGTATAGTATACACAGACATGCACAAAAACACACGCGCGGAGGCCAATTACAGTGTTGGCCATCTGTCTTGCTCTTCTCTCCAAGGCTTCCTATAGGAATTCATTAAGAAAACTATTCCACTAGTCCTCACTATGGTATGGTAGATTTGATTACATTAGCTACATAGGAATACATCGGGAGCTAAGTCAAGCTTTCCAGTAAGAACGTGGGTCAGTCAAGTGTAAAGAGTGTGACAGATGGTAGCTCTCACAGCCATGTTTATACAGTTGAGCATTTTTCTCTCATTAGAATTGAAGGAGAGATCCGACATCCTGCAGTGAAGGTAGAGGTTGTTTTTACATTTGATTGAGACTGACAAAGCACATAAGATACATGATTTAAGGCTGAAACACTTTAAATACATTTCTGTGCACAACAACTGCATAGTACAAATACTGTACCATGAAATACAGTGGTACTTCCTCTGTACAGCTTGTTATAGAGTTCTCCCCAGATTTCATTGGTCAGACTGGTTTGGACAGTTGTATGTGTGCCTTGCGCCACATCTCTTTAATTTTACTCATCAGTGTTGTCCCCAATTGGCCTTACCTACTGTGTCCTTTCTCAATCATTCATCCAACCACCTCCAATAGATCTGTCTGCGAGGTGAAATCCCCCTGCCATGCCTTCATTCACTGCCGCTGATCACATCTGCCAAGCTAAAAGCCCAATAAGTAAATGTTTATGGCCAGCCAGGCCCCACGAATGAGACTTATTCTGTTGTTGATAATGTTATCTTGTCATTCATCCACCCTCTCCTACGTTCATCCGTCCCTCTTTCTGACACTCTCTCTTTTTGCTCTCAATATGGATATATTGATCTTTGCCACTGGACTACTAGTTTCCCAGTCAATTGTAGTGGCCCATTACTTTCTGTAATGGTACATAATTATCCAAGCCGGGCCTGTTCTGAGCTTGCCGGAACCCTGCTAAGAGACGCCGATTCTTGGATCAATCAGTACAACATGGTGTTCGGCCTCCGCTGGCCGATAAACCATCCTTTAGTGGAAGCACACAAGAAGTTGTACAAGTGACTGTAAATTAAACTATTCACCCATTCTATCTTTGATTATAGCTCCTCTAGCACCACAAAAACACACACTCACCCACATAAGCCCTGGCCCTCCCACCATGTAATTTGTTATGACAGCTTGTTTTAAATTTTGATGCTGTGCTTCCCAAACCCATGCTGACACACAAACATACGCGCCCGCGCGTACACACAAAGACCATGTTGTTCCAGTCCAGTTGAAGCAGGTCATTTCTCATAACTGGAATTAGCCTAGCAGTACACGGTTACAAATGACCCTTCGCCACGCCCCGAATACACAGCTGGCCAATCACAGCGCAGTATAGGACTCCCTCTAACTGAGGTCCAGCACTTTTATGGCTGCGCTCCATTCAGTCTAATGAAAAGGAGTTGTTTTCTAGCTTTCGTCTGCCGTATTTTTCCAAGATATGGTCAAACGCTGTTCCTGGGGCACTTGTAGTAGTTACAGCAGCTACCCAGAGAGGTTAAAAGGAGAAGTACGATTTATTCTTTTTCCAAAACCTAAAATAAATCCAGAAAAATGTCTGCTGTGGATCGTTCCTAATGTAATGTTAGCTAACGCTAGCTAACTTCCAGCTGAATGTAACGTTATAAAGCCCTACTGTTCTGTCCCTGCTGTGATGTGATGATTGTAATAATGAATAGAGGCCTACCCAGCTGTACAGGAACAGTGTTGATCCTTAATATCGTTGTCTTTTGTCTCAATCGTCGGGGGATGCGGTGGTTCACTTATACTGTGTGATTGGTAACATTAGGCTTTTATTTTTTTCACGTCAGTTTGACAGCCTGAATACAACCTTCAAATGTATAATGCAATTGCAAAACTGTCTGCTTCTTTCTGAGATCGCAACGCTTTTTCCAACAAATTTGACAATATTTCTCAGTTTGTCGGACTTAGCAACAGTAGCTAAGTGGGGCGGGGCTTAGCGAAGGGTCAATTACAACACAAAAACACACATTTTTCACTGGTTGTATGCAAGAGAGAGAGACATAGAAAGAGAGACAGACAGACGGAGAGAGAGAGAGATAGAAACCAATCATCACTCACAGAAACAACCTTGATAGTGTGACAAACAGCAGTGGTAGGGAGCTACTACACCTCTGCCGAGCCTGAAGTCCGTGCTTTTCTTAACAGTAGGATCAGAGGAGACTCTTTAGTGAGATTTACATATTCTTCTGCTCTTGGGTGTAGTGTAGTGGACTATACAATCACTAACATGGACCCCTCCACTTTCAACGCATTCACTGTCAGGCCACTCTCAGACCACAACCAAATAAATGTGTTTAAATGAAAATTCCTAACAACCCTAGAAACAGAGCCCTGGTAAGCTGTAAAAACTCAGGGAGACATACAGATGAGCCCCAAACAATGATTTGTGATTGATTGATTTGTGAAAGCTCTAAATTCAACAAAACTGATCAATTAAATAACAACCTTTATCCAAAACCAATATGATGCTTACGTAATTTATAACTGCTAAATTGAACGGTATTGATTGGATTAATCTTGTTATGTCTTCTTCAAATTTACAATTTCGATTTTGAAACTGCTTTGGCAACACTGTTTAATAAATGAAACATTCATGCCAATAAAGCACACTCAAC